>NC_091001.1:77410276-77721214 GCF_041146395.1 Eulemur rufifrons | reverse complement strand
GTCAGATGTATGACAAGAATGCTTGCTACCATTCTTATTAACAGAGTTCTCTCTCTCTCTCCCTCTCAGTCGCTCTGTATGTGTATACGTATGTGTGTGTATATACATGTATATATGATGTATACATATATTTATGACTTAGAAGATGTGGTAGACATAGGGATGGACTGCTCATATTCCCCTTCAACAAAAGCCTTGCCACCAGCTGCAGGAAGTATAGTCAGTAGAAGGCCTTCGGCAGCCTGCTCCTTTAGGGCTCCACACACTTGCAGAGAACTGTCTCACCTGAGGTCACGCCCTTCCTGGATCACCTGTTACCTGGCAATATACAAAGGCCTGGCTATTTTAAACCAATAGGATACAACTGTGACTGGCTGAGGCCACTTCATCCCTGCTGAGATGGCTGAGGTTTTGTCGGGCCTGCATAGCAGTTCAACTTCTCTCTCCTCTATAGCTGAGCCCCCTCTTTCCTTTCATAGGTGATGGTCCACCAGTTGACACCTTGAATCCTAACTCAATCTTACAATCTCCTACAATCCAATCTGTGACAGAAGGAAACAAAGATATGATCATTGACACAGAAAACTTAATAAGAAAGTTTAGAAAGGTTGCTAATTAGAGGATCAATATTTTCTAAAAATCAATTTTCTGGCTATGCTGGACTAGCAATTTAAAGGTTGAATTTCTCACTAATAACAATAAGAAGGCTAAATAAAATATGGAAACCATATGTGTAAAAGAAACAGAGCTAAAACGGCAGGACTTGAGAGGCCAGGATAAGCCAACTTTCTCTTTAATGTATTGCAAATTTATTATTAGCTCAACCAGTAAGACTAAGAAACAATGTGCAATGTAGCTGCTAGGAGCCAGAGAATCTCAACAGAAATTTTAGAAGTCCCACTTTTAGGAGCAAAAGAAAGGCAGCTTTTAAAGAAACAAGATATAAACATCTCTTACAAAGGCATAGTTAAAGAAACTGTGTGCTCAGCGAAGTATGTGACTATCCTGTGAGCTAGTGTCCCAATGCCTCCATTTATATCCTGGCTCCACAGTGAGACATGCACAATAATGTCCATTTCATAATTGTTTATGGTAAAAATAGGGTAAGAAGAACATGGTTCTCATTATAAAATGGGGTAAGAAAAATATAATAAGCACATGTGGTAAAATAGTTAAGGAATTACCATCACGAAAGAAAGCTGGAAACAGTATACACAATATTTTTCATGGAAACCAAACACACATAACAAATAACTGTAAGTTCATATGTATATCTAGAGAAATCAATTCAGTTTTTTATAAATGTAAGGTCCTCAGTGGAAAGAGAGAGGAAGAGAGGGAGGGAGGGAGGAAGAAAAAAGGAATTAGGAAAGGAGGAAAGAAATTCTATCACTCATTTAAACAGGAAATTTATTGTCTCACATACCTGGAAGTTGTAACCTGCAGCCCCATCCCCTCTTCTCTGGGTGTCTCTTGTAGGGTCTATCCACTCTGTGTTGCAATTCATTCCCAGCTGGCAGCAAGACGGTTGCAGCAGCTCCAGTCCCACCTGCACCCAATAACGTTCGGATAACAGAGAGATGATAGTTGTCGGATGTTCTCTTAGAAGAAAGAACTTGCCCCCCATACCACAGTAGACCTTAACTCCAGTCTTATTGGTTGGAATTTAGTCAGATGCTCTTTCCCAAATCAATCACTGGGAAGGTGAGAGGACTAATTATCCTAGGAAATTAGTCCCACCAATGGATTTAGAAGTGGGGATCTAGAACAACCCAAAGTAGTGTTTCTTAGCCAGGGGCAGTTTTGCTGCCCAGGGGACAATTGGTAAAGTCTGGAGACGTAAAAAAAGAAATTATCACAAGACGGGGTTAGTTGCTATTGGCATCTAGTAGGTAGAGACCAGAGAGGTTGGTAAACATGTTACAACGCATAGAACAGGTCCCCAAACAAATAGCTATCCATGCCAAAGTGTCAGTATTTCTGCCCTAAGACATATAGGCTCTATGAATTGCTGAAGAATATAAATAGATTATATAGAGATATAGATAATAACATATATAACATGTATATTATAATAATAATGTCTATCACTAGATAGGAAGAAGAAAGAAGAAAACATAAATAATTATTTGCAAATAAAATGTGAAGAAATTCTGAATAGAGAGGGAAAGACCACATGGGACAAAAAGAGGTGGTACTCTGTCCGGTGGAGGTGATGGCTACATGAATATTTGCAAGATTGGCTGAGGAAAGCTGTTTAGGAGAGGATTAAGGCCACAGTGTCTGATGCTCTACAGATGTTGATTTGTACCCCAACCTTACCATTTACCAGCTATGTAAATTTGGAAAATTAGGAAATCCTTCTGTAAGTTTGCTAGACACAGCATCAAAATGTAAAAACCAGTTGTGTTCCTCTATATAATGAGAAATAAATGAAATATGAAATTTAATAAAAGAATGACTTATAGTAGCATCCACAAAACCATATGATCAAAGTTAGAAAAATATGTATAAGACTATAAGACCCCCTACCTACAAAGGTAAAAAACATTATTAAGAGAAAATTTTTTAAAAAACCAAATAAGTAGAAAATATACTAATTTCATGGTTTGGAAGATTCAATAGCAAACTAACTAAATGCAATCTCAATCAAAATACCACCCAACCCATCCCCTCTTAGGTGGCTTGTAGTTTTAATTCTTGACTTACTTTGGGCTATATCATCTGTAAATGGAAATGACAATGTCTATCTCATAGTGGTTGTGATAGGTTTAAATGAGACAATCATGCCAAGAGATCACCACACTGCCTGCCACATATTAAGAATCAACGAATGCTAGACATTACAATTATTAGCTCTATAAGACATTTGTGCTTAAAAGGATTTTTGAAAGAGGGAGTAATTTTCCAGGCATATAATGAAGAGTTAATCAGAAGGAGAGCATTGCAAACAGTAGGCAAATCCTAGGCAAAATCCTAGCCATGAAGCAGTATTCATTAAGGGAGCTGTTAGTATCTTTGTTGGGCTTGAGCCCAGGTTGTATGAAGATTAGAGGTGTCATAAGAGGTGTCAGAAGTGGGCAGAGGCTCCATCAACCACTTTCCCACATTCTCAAATTGCTACCTGGTTTCATTTCAGTTTTAAATCAATGGATGGACTTCTTTTCCTCTCAGAACTTGATTCTAAGTCATCTCCAACATCCTTAGATTTTCAAAACTGATGGAGGGCACATCTGGAGAACTGGTTTAGTTTGGGGTTGGGTGGTGGTTGTAGAGAAAACTACATACTTCCTTAGTAAAATCACCCTTATTCTGTAAATTCCATGGTGGAGGGAGATGTTGCCTGTGGTATCAGAAATCCATATTGAGAGAACAAATGGAGAAGGTAATGTCTTGGGGTGATCTATGACTTCCCAACCCATTGACTCCTTTCCACGTGGAAATTCTTTAAGGGATCCAGAGGTGTTATTTGGAGCACAGTTGGAGAGATGAATGAGAATCCTGTGAGACTGAATTAAGCTCAGTGAACTGTTTGGCTTTAAAAGGACCAAGAAGGATGCAGATTTCTGAAAGACATACAAGGTCATCTATAAGAATTAGCTTTTTAAAGCATTTAATGGGAGGGAAGCAAATTACTAGATTAAGATTAAAGTATTTCATTTGTCTTTAAAATTCTACCTTGCAAGGGTAAACAAAATAGGAGAAAATGCAGCAAAATGCACACTATTTTATATTTTATTCTTGGATAGGGGAGAATTCAAATTTCAGTGTCTTTCAGGCAGATGCTTATCCGACCAGCTCTGGGCTGGGGAACTATTAATATATGCTTTACACTTTCTATTCTAACCATCATCAAGTCTCCAACACTTTCCCCTTCAAATACGAAAGTGAAAATAAATTGCATTCAAATGCACAATGAAAGATAAGAAAGATCTAATTTGTTTTTGTTATTTCTTTATAGATCAAGTATGTCTAAGGCTCTTTTTTCAGAATGACAAGTGCTTGTGGTCTCAGACGCAGTCAGTCCACATTTCCCAAGGGGCTTAGCCATCTGCAAGTTGCTGTGCTGCATTCTGAGGGTAAAATGAGGTCAGGCAGAGGCAGGGCCATGTCATTTTTCTTGTACAGCCTACATAAGGGACAAAACACACAGCCTGATTGATATTAGGATCCACACTGTCACTCAATGGCATGTTGAAATGACACATCAACCTCTGGGGTCCTCCTAGAGCTGCGGTCTCCAACCCCGGGTCATGGCTGGGTACCAGTTCATGGTCTGTTAGGAACCGGGCGGGGCATCATTGCCTGAGCTCCTCCTCACCTCCCCTTCCCTCCACCCCACCTCCGGTCTGCAGAAAAATTGTCTTCCACGAAACTTAGGAACTGGGGGGCCACATGGCAAACAGCAAGAGGTGAGCAGCGGGCCAGTGAGCAAAACTTCATTGGTATTTACAGCAGCTCCACTCCCCATAATTTGCATCACCGCCTGAGCTCCACCTCCCCTCCCCTCCCCAGTCCATGGAAAAATTGTCTTTTATGAAATGGGTCCCTGTTGACAAAAAGATTGGGGACCACTGTTCTAGAGGATGCTCCCAGCACTTGTATGGGTCACTCTATTCTTACCACTTTCTAAACATCAATCCCAACCTAACAGGAGACTGATAAGAGAGAAGAATTTGGGCTCCTTTCAAAAATATCTTCATGTAACCTTCCCAACCCCTTCTTGGAACATAGGAGCTGTCCCAGAGTATACATATTGGAGGAAGCACACTCTCATTGTGTGTGCAACTGGGATCTTGGGCTGCTACTGATAGCACAGATTGGTATCCAAGGACATGCCAGCTGTGTCCCCTAGGGATAGGGATACGTGCACTTGCTTTGGAAATGCTAATTATTACTGTACCATTTTTTTTGAAAAACATATACACCACCTAAACTAGTGTTTCCTTACAACTTTCTTTCTTCCTTCCTTCTTTCCTTTCTTTCTTCTTTCCTTCCTTCCTTTTCTTTTTCTATTTCTCGTCTTCCTTCCCCTCTCTTCCCTCTTCCTCTTTTTCTTTCCCTCTTGTTTTTCCTTCCTTTTTAAACAAATGAAACTTTAAATAAATTATATGTCACTATATTACTTAATAATTAAATAAAAAACATTGAAAACAAAAAGTGTTATTAAATTTCAGCCAGATTCGGCTGCCTACCAAAGATCTAAGACTTGACCTTTTTTTTTTTTTATCAAAAATGAAATTAGTAAGTGTTCATGACATTTTAATCTCCAAAGAATCTCATCACTGATGTAATCAGATGAAATGGAAAGGGAATGGATTTTTTTATAGTATGTCTCAACCTTGGCCAATGCCCTGTCCGTGTGACACTTAAAAGTTCACATCTGTTAGTGACAGAAGAGAAAAACATTGAACTAAGTATTTTTTACAAAATCCTGGTCTCAGGGCCAGCTCATGGCAAAGCTGTTTGCATAGTCACTTAGCAAATTCTTACTGAGCACGTAATCTGTGATGGTCACTGTTCTAGGTGCTGGTGATACAGGGGAAATCAAAATAGACAAAATCACTCTTCTTATGGAATTACATTCAATGAATTGAGATTGAAAATACACAAATAAGTTATAAGTCAAATACATAGTAAGTTAGAGGAAGACACACATCATAGAAAATAATAAAGTAAGGACAGGGTATATAGAAAGTGCTGGCATTGGGATTTGGTTACAATTGGTAGAGAATGCCTCAGGCAGCAAGAACAAGTACAAAGTGCACAGCTGCTCTACTGAAGGAACAAGGAGGTGAACTCTGGCAGGAGCAGAGTGGATGAGGAAGACTATGGTAGAGAGGGGGACAGGGAGATAACTGGAAACTGGAGGGTGGACAGATCTTGCATGGCCTTGCAGGCTACTTGGCTTTTACTCTGCAGAGTGAAATAACAAGCTGACTAAAATGTGCTTGACTGTGTAATATCTCCTTGCACACTCTTTCCCCCTTATTGGTGGCATATCCATTCCCATTCCCCCTCAAGGGGTCTGCAGTTTTAACTTTTAATTTCCTGTATGGTCCTATTCTCAGGAACAGGTCTGGAAAATATGCTCACAATGAAGTAAAGTCTGTTATCTCCTGAAAGTTGGTAGAGAGCATTCCTCTAATGCAACTTCTCTCCTGATTGGGTGCATTTCAGAGTTAGTTAGGTCAATGCCCTGCTTTTCAGTCCTAGTGCAGAGTCAGGAAGAACAAAACCCTTTTGCAATTTCTATTTTACATATCCACACTTGGGTGCATGGATTAGTTATCTAACCAGACGGACGAGGGGAAAACTGTAAGAAAAAATGTGCAGAAAAGGCACATTAAAATAGCTCCAAATTTATGCAGAAATATAAACTAGGTGAAACTATATAAGATGAGTCATAGTAGAGCAATAAACTTTATGATTTCTAGGTTGGAAAGAGCAAGATCCTTGCAGATACTAATTTTCCATGGATTTAGGCAATGAAAGAGTTGGCTGCCTGTTATGGTGGTTTGAAGAGAGTTGAAAGTCTCCCCTGGTTGCCAAATACAGCTCATATTTTATCATAGTGCAGGGAATTTGGATAGAAGGATTGGTTATTAAATGTAGGTTATCTAGGAGTAGTGTCTTAATACTTCATACTCAGTAGTTGATACCATAGCTGGAATTAATCCATCTGATTTGTTTATCAGATCAAACATTGGAGATAAAACCAAGCATGTATTATTTCAGATATCGAGGAAAGGGGGAAATTAAGGAAAGGTCCAGAAAAGAGAACTCTACCTATGTGGGGCTTCCTGTAGGGAAGTCATGACCAAAGTAAGTGTGTGTGTATGCATGTGTGTATGCACATGTGTGTATGTGTGTGTGTGTGTAGGAAAATAAGCACCATAATGCTATGCATCTTACTTATCTCCCCAGCTCTTAAAATGGGACCTGGTACATAACAGGTACTGAAAATATATTTTTTGAATTCATTTACTGAATAAACGAATGGAGAAGGGTGAGAGTAGGGAGAAAGTAGGATATAAATTCCCCAAGGGTAGGGAGTTTTTGACTAAGGAGAAAACTACTTCAAGGGACTGTCCAAGGGCAGGAATGATGAAGAGAAAAGGGAGAAAGCATGGCAGGGGTGAGGGATAAAACAAAACTGATAGGGACAGCTTAAGGATAGATGACACTGTTATAATCTGTACCAGATTATAGAAAACACTGTTGGAGTATCCTATACACATGACATTGATACCACAAGCCAGAGGTGGGTCAGGCCAGGGTCTCTGCCTTCCCATTGCCTCAGAGTTAATAAGGGGCTGTGAAATTGTTGGAAGAGAATGTTTTTTGTGGCTCAATGTACACATGGGTTTAGGAAGTTGTTCAAGTTTGCAGAGAGGGACAGACAGACAGGGAGATCCCTTAGAAATATGCTTTGCTAGTATTTTTAAGTAGGCTATTAAGTTGAGGAAACAGCATTGACCTGGAATTTTAGTATTATAAATGGGGCTGACCTCTCTATAAGGCAAGTCTAAATTTATATGGTGCTTGTCCTCTGTATACTTGGGAATGCATCAGAATCACCTGGGGACCTTTTAAAAATGTAAGTCTTCAGGACCACTATGACTTAAGTCTACTGAATTATAACTTGTTTTTTGTTTTTTAAATGAATCTCTCTCTCTGTTTCTGCAGTTGGCACCCTGGCAATAGGAAGCTACCTGGGTAGGAATCAGGGCCATCTTTGGCTAGTCTCTTAGACTTGTAAATTTCATCTTCCTCCTTTGAAAAATGGATGTGCTAGTAGTAACTTCCCTTATTACATGTAACACTACAATGTTTAATACATACTATGCAGTTAATGTACAGTCATGTATCTCCTCTATAACCTTGGTTCCATTCTCCTGTTAGATTTTAACACGTGTGTTGTAAATGGTCACCTATTTTCAAGTGACAAGATTTAATGGTCAAAAACTTGGGCTTTGGAGTCAAGTATTTAGAATTCTGTGCTACCATCTACTTGCTGGGCAATTTGCCCTAGGTGCCTGAAACTGTTTTGCATGTGTGCTTGTGTGTGTGTGTGTGTGTGTGTGTGTGTTTGTAGGGGAGCCGTTTCTCACCTGAAAAAGGAGGATAGCATTCATCCTATATCACAGTATTAGTAGGAGGCTTAATAGAGTATGATGCCTTCAAGCACTCAGTATAGTGTCTAGCATAGAAAGCTCAAATTTTTGCATTTGCTTCTGTTGCATTGGCATTCTAAACCAGAGTTCACAGCGTGAGATGAAATTCTATCTTAGGTATGAATGGAACATTCAACAAGAGGAATTGGTAGGGAAAGTATTATTGGAGACAATTTTAAGGGTAGGGACAGTAACCTAAGTTTCTGAAAATAATATGTTCAAGGTTAGGTGATAGGGGACAGGGAGTTTGGCTATGCATTTGGATATAAGCAACCTATAATAAAGTCTATCTCAGGAAGACATTCTCACGGTCTGCTCAAAACATTGGAATTTTAAAGAACCCATAAACCAAGGCTAAGCATAGCTAAATAACTTGCCTGAGGTTCAGAATTGGTGGCAGACTTAAAATGAGCTGAATCCTAATATGTTGCACAGATTTTTAACATGTCCAAATGAGTGAGAAATAACTATAGTGAAAGTAGTTACTCAAAATATCTACATTTGTGTTTCATATCCATAATCTCTAAGCCTGCTAACCTGCCACCACGTGCCAGTCTAGCCTATTTGTTTGGTTTATAGCATATGACAGTGATTGAAATATGGAAGGGGGGGCTGCTGGGTGGAGATTTATCAAAATCAGTTGAGTGAATGCTCTGTCATTGAGGTGTGTTCAGGCAGAAAAAGAGTTGAGAACCATTGCCTTATGTCTGGTCCTGCCTTGAGATTTTTTCTTTTAAGTTTTCTACAATAACCCCTTATTCTGGGTGTTGAATGCAATTTCATTCCTGCCCTTAGTACCTGAAGAATGATGTGTGTGCCCTTTTGCTAATGAATCCGGGACGGACATTCCCACAGTGATGGGTGTAGTGCAGAGGGCTGGAGGCCAGGCTGAGCAGTCACTGGGGCATTTGAGATGCAAAGCTCCAGCCCCAGTTCTGAGAAACGGAAAACAAGAAGTCTGTGAGGGGGTGGCATCTGGCATTTACTGCCTTGATACGCCCGTTGGTCATGTTGTCTGGAGAAAAGAGAAGGATAGCAGCCTTGCTTCTGGCTCTGAAAGTAGCTGTCAGTAAAGAACCAACCTAGAGAGAGTTGGAGAATGGACACCCATGAGACGGCCTATCTCTGTGTCTACTTCCCAGCTCTCCTCAGGTGGGATGAAAGGGACAAGTGTGGAGGGATCACCCCAAATGAAGGGCCAGAGTCATGTACCTGACCGACAACAGCTGAGCCATGAATGGAAGTGGGCAGCCCCTGCAAACAGTCCACACGGACCAAACTGCGCATTCTTTATGGTGAGCCGTGCAGACAGAAAGCTCAGTGCACAAACAGGGCGTCCCTCACCAGGCACCTCCTCAGCCTCCCATCTTCCATTCCCAGATCTATTCTCAGACTTTTGTTCCCTAAGAAAGCAGCTAATCGCAGTAATATAAACAGCTGACAAATTCTAGCAATCGCTGTGCTTCAGGCGCTGTGCTGGGCACTTTGCTGGCAAGCCTCACAATGGACTCTCTCAGAACATACCATTTTAAACCTTCATTCACAAAGGAAAGGAGACTTCCACAGGGTAAAACTCTTCCTGAGAGTAGATTGTAGATATGGTAAGGGAAATTGAGGTGTGAAGCGGAAAAAAGGCAATAAAAAGGTCTGAAATGTTTTGTATGGGTTGTCTGTAGAGGTTACCTACTGCCATTTGTGCTGGAAAATTTGTTAGTAAAAACAAAGAAAATTTAAATAAACTATGGATTTCAATTAATAATAATGTGCCAATATTGGTTTATTAATTATTACAAATGTATTATACCATACTAATGTAAGATGTTAATAATAGTGGAAACTAGATGCAATGTTTTGAGAACTCTTTGCCCCATCTTTTGCAATGTTTCTGCAAATTTAAAACTGTTGAGAAGATAGGAAAGGCATAGAATTCTCAGGGGATCATCATGTTTTTTTAGATATGTTTGGTTTATGGTGCCAGAATAATATGAAAAACACTTGTATTCAACACTTATCTGGAACTCAAAGTAGAGGTCTGGTTTGGAGATATCAACATTATTTAAAACGTCTGCTTATGAGTGGTAATTAAATCCATGGGATAAGATCAATAGAGAAAAAGTATTGAGAGGGAAGAGAGTCTAGAACCAAGTGTTGAGGAACTGCAAAAGTAATTGTCAGAGTAGAATTAGATGAGCTTGCAAGAGTTCCTAAAAAGATGGGAAGTCAATAAAAAGGAATAGTGTCAAGGAAGCCAAAGGAAGACTGTTTCAAGGAGGAAGTGGTCATTGGGAATATCTCTGAGAAATAAAGTGAAATGAGAACTGGACATATCTGGGGCTTTAGCAGAATGGAAACCTATACTTGGCATGATTGCTGCTATGCCTTGACCCCTTTGGATACCTTTAACATTTGTACATCCCTCTCTTGCTAGTGCACTCTTGCTCCAACAACTCACACCTGCAGTTCTCTTTGAAAGACTTGCCTCAGCCTGGAGCTACTTTACCTGCTTCTGCAAAGCACTTTCTTACTTCACATGAATCCCCATTATAGGGTCTGGTTCTGGTAAACTGACCTAAGATAAACCTGTGTGTGTGTGTGTGTGTGTGTGTGTGTACAAGCCTCCTGTGTAATGGGGGTAGGTGAGAAAGGGAGTTCTCTGTATTAGGCATTCCCACTTTCCAAGCCTCTGGGGCAGTGCTGTAAAATGAAAAGATCACAAATTGCAAACCACTGAACCACAACAAGCCGCCTCTCCAGGAGGCTAGTAAGTCCTCATTATTAAGGGCAGCCATGGCAATGTCCCTTCGTTATGACAGGGATATGGTGTGGAGGTAGATGTGGTACAGCGTATACATTTGTGTGTATAATATATGGGGTGGCTGGAATAAGGAGGCACTCATGGCAAATCCCCAATTCAAGGGTCACAGAGACAGAAAAGAAGAATCATGGAAGACTGGGTAGAAGAAACTGACTCTGGCTACTTCTGGTGCATAGTAGGGAGAGAGATGTGGGGCTTTACAGTGGCCAAGTGGCACTTACGAAAGCACATCTACTTGCCTGCACATCATGTGATATGTTGGACTATCACCTTTAAAAGGGGAAACTTTAAAAAAAAAGAATAATTTCATTACAAAGAGAAATAAATTAGTTATAAACATTGGAAAGATAAACTTTTTATCTATCTAGCAAAATCACATCTTTTGATCTAATTTATCAAAATATTACAGTTTTTCAAGATAAAGATCCAATCATTAGCATTTTAGATTTATGATATTCATTAGAATATAAGAGAGAGTTTACTTCTCAGAGCAAAATGAATCAAAGACAGCTTTCAGGCAAAGACTATGCAAGCATATTAGTTTAAAACAACAATGACACCCTATGGCAATAGATAAATCAATGAAAGTATTTTTTAGGATGAATTTTTATATATTGTGCTTAATTAGCTCATATATAAAAAAGTTTTTATGTTATGGATACAGTGAGCATGCTTTAACTACAAGAATGATTTAAAGCTCTCCAGGGTAAGGGAAAAGCAGAATTCAGCAAAGGCAAAGAGTATGAGGTCATCCATTAACCTACTTTCATAAATAAACTGCCTGGTGCATTCACGGAGCTGATTAGCTGTGTATATATGCAATGTCAGGGGACACAGGAATGTCAGATGCCCCGTCTTCCCCTGCTGATGTCACTAGCAGAGCCCCAGTGTACACAGGTATGGCGATCACTGCTCTCTGTCCAATATGTGTTTTTGGCTGGAACAATTGCACCCACAGCCCCTGTGAGAGAGGAAACCTTGCTCAGGACCTGCCATTGACTCAAAAGTGGCCCACCCATAGGATAATCAGTAAGTCAATAGGTGCAAAAGTCATTTTAAGAATGATGGTTTGGGTTATTAGCTAGCTCATTAGGTCAGGTGCTTATTGAATTTTAATGGGAGAATTTTAGAAGATTTTCTAGTTAAGACAGATGTATGGAGAAGACATGCAATGAGGGAAATCATGAGGTCTGTCAGAGAGTTGGAACTAGTCCTCAAAGCTGTTGGATTCTAAATTCTACTAATTTATTCATTCAAGTCCCTTATTTTTAAGGTTTCTTGCATCTCAGCTCTTTGCAAATAAAAGACCCAATAACATAGGGAGGTATTTGGATCCAGAAGAAAGAAGTGTGAACTTGGGGTTAGAATATATGGGTTTTAATTCTAGTTCTTTCATTCAATAAATAAGAGATTTTGGACAATTAATTTAATCTCAGTGAGACTTACTTTCCTGTATGATATTATTGTGTTGGATGTTTTGAAGAGTAAACAAGGTAATGTGTACCACAGTCTAGATAAACAGTAGCACTTTTTTCCATGTCATGGTTTTGAAAGATATATATTCGTAAGATAAAATACTCTTGGAAATGATGACACTGGGTATTTAGTGAGGAGGTGGGGAAGGCCAATACCAGTCACAAGTCTCACAGGGCTAGGGAAGGCTAAGGATCAGTATGAATCATGAGTCTGAGTGCCTGGTAAACAAATTTAATTGATATCCTTATTTTCCTTGGGCTTGAAATTTATTCTGAATTTTCTGAACCATTGAGCTGACTACATTCCTAAGGCTAATATATAGGGCAGGTTTGAGTTTTTCAGGAGAAAAAAACAATAGCAAACCAAACCTGACTTGTTGTTTATAGCAGTAAAGTTATTGCACAAACACACAGAGGGATAGAATTTTAAGTCAATTACATAAGAATATTCTTGTTTTTAACCCTGGTGTTATCTTTTCAGAGAAGCCAAGAGATGGAGATAAGTTCTCCTGATTCCTCACATAGCTGAGGAAAAGTTCAAAACCATTTTATTTCCCTGCTGGAAGAATTGGTATAAAGTTTTCTTTCTGGTTAGTTAAGACCTACCTAACAGTTTTCTTTCTAATCATACATCTTAAACAGATAAGAACTTTTGATTTGGAAGTTGAGGCTAGAGCTAAAAATTAGAAGACAGAAAAACAGATCTAATTCTAAACCTGGAAATTTGAATCATCACAGAGCCAGGTTAGAAGAACACAAAGTAATAGTCATCTTATATACACTGCATCTCAAACAAACTACTTTGGTTGCCTCCACACTGGCCTGTGTTGGCTATGGACTTGATATAAGCTCTTTAAACTGAGAAGTTTATATTGCTTTTTTCCTTTTCAGTCTCATCCAAGGCAGTTTGAATTCTAGATGTATCTTATGAGGTTACTGCTGTTCCCTCTCCCACCCCCACCAAGTTGAGATTATAACGATTGCTGGAAGAGATAGAAGTGATGTTCTTCCAGAAAGGAAAGGAAAAAGGCATGAGAACTCATTATAACCCAGTAGCGCAGTGGTGTTGAATATAAATTTTAGGCCTCAGGCAAACTTTTGGAAAGGTTCATATCCTTGGCAAAAAATTTCAATGTATGAATCTTTCCTACACTCTGTACACACCTTGTAGCCCCGAATGATAGAATTTGAGAGCTACAAGGATCATGTAATTCATTTCTAATTTTGTTCGGATGATACAACTAAAGCACAAAGAAAATAATACGACCTTACCTAGGCATTTGGGGGGCAGAAGCAAAACTACATTCCAGAGTTCCTAACTCTCCCCCAGATAGATAGCCTTTCACATTCCATGCTGTCTCTCCAGCTGACTCTCCCAGTTCCCGGGGAGACCAGGCACACATCAGCACCATTGCACCCCATCCCATTGTGTCTGCTAGAAATCACTCCTGCCTAGCCCAGTTGGACTCCTCCCTTAAACAAGGAACACATGTAGAGATCACCCCAGGATCTTCTCGCTCAACCAGACATGAAATTCGTAACCCAGATTACCTGTTTAGCTTCAGACTTTTTAAGTTTTACGCAAAGTTTGTGCCTAAGTGTAAAGGGCCCATGATTTTCATCAAAGATATTAAGAACAATGGCTTTAAAAAATAAATTGTAAGCCGTACTTTTGGCTCTCCTTGAATCTAATGAATGGCCTTCCTCTCACCACAGTCTATTAGGATTCTATGCATTGATTATATATGGCAAAACCTTCATAGAGAAATATAGATATTATTACATAGTGCATTAGTTGCTATTGAAATATCTAGCCCCAAATATTTCTTGCAAATATGTCCTCCTTACTGTTTGGATCTTATGGTAGATGGAGCCTTGTTTCCTGATAATAATAGATGGCAGCGATAGGAAGTAAAAAAGAAAACACCACATGCTCAGGCAGCCACAAACCTTGAATCAGACTTGTCAAATAAGCCTTGCCTGCTTGAAAACTTTCCTGGAAACTCTTAGAAACCAACAAATCTAATCTATTTCCTCTAATCAAAAAAATCTTGATTTTTTTTTACTTCTTCATTGCACGGAATACAGCTAATTTTTGGTTTTGGGCAAGATAGTCCTTCTGCATAGTCAACTAATTAACCATTCAAAATGATAGCACTTCAGAGATGCAAGGATAATCTCTAGTCCTCTCATTTGGCAGGGGAGATGACTAGGGCCCACGTTACTTCCCACTGAGTACCTATATATCTTACCCCTCTTTGGAAAAACCAAAGGGCCCAATAAGACTAATTACCAGTTAAGATTTTGAGTTTAATAACAACCCTCAAAGCATTCACTTTAGTCAAATCATGAAGATAAATTCAGAGAATGTGCAACTTGCTTGGACCCGCAGAAAAGGTCAGAACAGACTTGTGCAGGATAGGTCTGCAAACTCCACGTGGTCAGACACTCCTCACACCTTGGTCCCAATGTAGAAACAGTGTCCATATTAAGTTTAGGAAGACAAACATTACAGTCATTTATTTATCATTAATTTATTCAATAAAAATGTATCAGACACATATTAAGGGCCAAGCATTATGCAAAGTGGTAAAGATTATACATATAAAATAAAACCAAAACCAACAAAACAAAACAAAACAAAACAAAACAAAACCACGGTTCCTGCATCACGAAGCTCATAATCTAATAATGGTATTTATTCCTACTACTTAAACACTTACTATGTGGTAGGGACTTCCCTGAGAATTTCAGCTTTGATTCTCTTTATCTTATGAAGTAGTTTTAAAGTAAAACTTGTTAGGCAAATTGATCTTGAGCACATGTTAGAATTTTATTAAGTTTGTTAACATGGAAACTAACAAAGAAAAATATATTATGACAGCCAAAAGTGCGTTAAGGCTGGAGGAGAGAATTTGTATACTCAACAGCAATGTTACTCAATAAGTAGTCTACAAATCAGTATCAGTATGCAAATGTTACCTGTCCAAGATTACTAGTTAAGTACAAAAATCAAGAGAGTTTAGAAACTCTTGTAGAAATTTGACATTTTTGCAACATTCAATGATTCATTGAAGGTCTCATCTTATTGAACAGGATATAGATCATTTTGTGTTTTTGGACTTACAAGGTGAATTGTTTGTAATGGTGTGCAGGTAAACTGACTTTCAAGAAAAAAACAGCAAGCAACAATGAAAAAAATCTCACTTTGATTTGTAGCACTGGCTGATTTCTGATGTAAATACTCCCACTTATGGCTGATTTCAAGCTACCAATGTGGTGACGTAGAACACAAAATTTAACAATCACCTCTCCTGAGCCAGCACAAGCCAGCTTCAGCACATCACTGGGTGGTGTGAGTTGCATACTAGTCACACGCAGTAGGACCACATTTTAGTCCATGACAGATTAGAGGAAAAATTACTGGTCCTTCAGAAATTGCAAGGCACAAATTACTGGCTAATTTTGCACATTAATGTGAATTCTTCCTGTTTTTATTAGTTGATCTAAGTTAACCCTAGGGCATAGTGGTTCAGGGCCATCTTCTCAAAGACACCAGATGTGAAAATGAAAATTTAACACACTCTACCAAGATCCCTTCCTCCACTTCCTCCCTATTCATTTTCCCAAGAGTTCATTTTATTTACACTAATTTCCACTGTTTACCTTATTGTTGCTCTGCATTTAGTTTTCACTGCTGAGCCAGGAATTGTAGCTCAGTGACCTCTTGCAATCCAGACACTCATGACCTTCAATTCTGTTGATTTTTTTTTCTTATTTATTTAGTAATTTCCTCTCCTCCATTTTCTCTATACCATCTGGAACATCTTAGCTTTCCTACCATCTTTTACTTTCTATCTTCTACTTTCAGGTAGATTTCCTCCACTATATATCCCAACATCTGTACTGATTTTTTTTTTAATTCAGCTGCTACATTTTTAACTTCCAGTAGCTCTTGATCTCTGTTATTTGATTTTTAAATAGGATTCTAATCTTGTTTCAAGAATATGATGTCTTCTTTTTATTTCTCTGAAGATTCTATAATAGGATTTTAATTTTTGTTTCTTCTGAGTTTATTTTTTTCTGCATATTATAAAAGGTCTTTTGTGCTAGAAGTTTTCTTAATTTTTGGTAATTCATTGATGCCTGATCATATTTTATAGTGCTATTATAAAAAGCTAATTGGAAACATCTTGTGTATTTACAGGGGTTATAAACCAGTGTGCCCCCTTGTGGGGCAGTATGGAGTAACCGGCTTCCTTAAGGAAGGGACACCTAATGTCAAATCTATAGGGTTTACTCTCTGGTTCAATTTCTCCCGAAAAAAGTTCTCTAATTTCCTGGCTGAGAAGTAATGTTTGGTCTCAATATTTTTGGAGCTGGGGGGCACAAGGGCCCTGGAGTTTTTCTCTATTTTATGCAGAGGCTCTCACTTAATTCCCTTGTTTCAATGTAGCATCTTTCTTCTGCCTTCTTCTGTAACTGTATCAGTGGGCCTGAGTTCTCTCTGGTTCACAGGTCTAGATCTCAAAAGGCTCCGTTCATGGCTCCTGGTGTTCTATTATTGGGCTAGGGCCAGTTCGCTCCCTACAGTTGGTCAGTTCCAGTATTTCAGACCCTTGTTACCCAGAGAGAAGGTTTTCTCCTTGCACATTTAAAGACTGCTTGATTTCTGACCCTATAATTAATCTCCCTTTGGATGATTAACACTTATTTCAGGGAAAGCTCCCTCATTGACATGCACTAGAGTGTGGTCTGACTTCAGGGAATTGAGATTTCCAGAGGTTGAGCTGCTCAGATTTTCCTCATATCTGTGCAGAACACCAGCTATCCAGCCCACACAGTGCTCGGCGGTGGCAAAAGCACACTTTACCAAAGAAGAGAGAAAAATGGGGCCGGGCGCGGTGGCTCACGCCTGTAATCCTAGCACTCTGGGAGGCCGAGGTGGGCGGATCGTTTGAGCTCAGGAGTTCGAGACCAGCCTGAGCAAGAGCGAGACCCCATCTCTACTAAAAACAGAAAGAAATTATATAGACAGCTAAATATATGTAGAAAAAACTAGCCCGGCATAGTGGCGCATGCCTGTAGTCCCAGCTACTCGGGAGGCTGAGGCAGGAGGATTGCTTGAGCCCAGGAGTTTGAGGTTGCTGTGAGCTAGGCTGACGCCACGGCACTCACTCTAGCCTGGGCAAC
Organism: Eulemur rufifrons; assembly: GCF_041146395.1. NCBI lineage: Eukaryota > Metazoa > Chordata > Mammalia > Primates > Lemuridae > Eulemur > Eulemur rufifrons. The sequence goes on along the minus strand of NC_091001.1, from coordinate 77,703,554 downwards.
AGAGTGAGACTCTGTCTCAAAAAAAAAAAAAAAAAAGAGAGAGAGAAAAATGGCAAATAAGCACATAAAAAATATGGGCAAAAGTTTTATTATTGAGGAAGTACAAATTTAAACCACTATGAGTATCACTACATGCCCCTCCCCCCCCACAGAATGGCTAGGATTTTAAAGAAACAACAACAGAAACATTGACCGACAAAATTGAGTGCTGGCAAGGTTACAGAACTCTGGATCTCTAATACATCACTAGTGGCAATGCAAAATGGTACATACAGCCACCTTAGAAAATGGTTTTGCAGTTTCTTATAAAGTTAAATCTACACTCACCATATGATACAGTGGTGATAGTACTTCTAGGTATTTACCCAAGAGAGTTGAAACTATCTATACAAAGATCTGAATATGAATGTCTATAGGGGCTTTGGTCATAATTGCCCAATGCTAAAAATAGTCCAGATATCCATCAACTAGTGAATGAAGAATTGTGAAACATCCCTACATGGGATACTACTTAGCAATAAAGTACAATTTTTGAAAAGCAATAAAAAGGAAACATGCTACTGACACACGTAGCAACGTGAATGAATCTTAAAAACATTATGCTAAGTGAAAGATGCCTAACAACACAGCCTGTATTGCTACATGATTTTGTTTATTTGAATTTCTGGAGAAAGCAAAACTACAGGGATAGGGCAGAGCACATGTCAGTGGTTGTTAGCAGCTGGGAGCAGGGGAGAGAATTGATTTCTAAAGGACATGAGGAAGCTTTTTGGGATGATGGAAATACATTGCATTAATATTGCGATGTGGTGGTGGTGATATGACTATATATATATTTGAAAGTGGATACTTCAGCCTCAGTCAAGCAGCCTTCAGATGACTGTAGCCCCAGGACAGCTTGGCTGCAACCTCACAAGAGACATTGAGCTACAGCGACCCAGCCAAAGGTGCCCCCAGATTCTTGACCAACAGAAACTATAAGACAAATTGTTTTAAGCTGCTAAATTTGGGGGTAATTTGTAATGCAATATAGATTTTTATATATATAAAGTATACTATATATAATATATAAAGTGTATTATATATTATTATAGAGTATATATTATCTAAAATTAGTTAGCATATATATTCATTATCTATTATATGTTATATCTATTTCCCTATCTATCTCTATCTACCTACCTATCTATCTATCTTTATTCAAATGTAATCTGCATGGACTTAGATCCACTGAAAGATATACCCACTGTCCTTTTATAAAAAGAATACTTACAGTCTAAGTCTGAAACATTATCATTTGTGTTATTTTTGTTTGCTTATTTCCCATGATTTCCTTTTATCTCACTAACCTAAAGGACTTGTCACAATGATTCGCTACAGAATTAAGAGAGGGAGGGATTTTCTTCAAAATACATTATAGCTTTTGTCATAAAAGGCTGTAGTTTTAAACTGGTTATAATTTTTACAATGGCAGGACTTTCATTTAATAATCATTTTGTGAGCACCAACTCTGTTCAAGGTACCAAAACCAGGCATGGAGTTTATATTGGTGTACAACATATATGTAGTCTCCTCCTTCATGAAACTTGCAGTTTAGAAGGGAAGAGAGACGTTAACTGAACAACCCAACAACTGAATATAATCACCATAAAATGCCATGAAGAAAACATGTAGGAAAAAAAAAAAAGAAAACATGTAGTATTCAAATTTTTTAGTTTCCAAATTATCTATGGCTTCCACCTCTGTATACAGGAAAATATTAATTGGTTCCTGATTACCAAATATATTTATGCTCCTTTTACAAAAAAAAAAAAAAAAAGAAGAAGAAGAAGAAGAAAAATTCAAAAAGTTTGAGAAAAAATGAAAATTACTTGAGAAGACCTTGTGCCCTTTTGAATCTCCTTCACCCATGGAGGTGTTCCTCCCTTTTCTTTAGCAGGAAAAACTGGGTCTATGGCAGACCCTGCAAATGAGATTCCTGGTAAGCACCAGCTGCTACATTGTGACCTACATCCTGCCCACACCTTGATAGGCTGAATTAGGTATGTTGATCTTTCTGTTAGCAGCCACACGGGTCTACTAACAGCAACCAACAGCCATTTCAAAGGGCCCTGAGTGGCCTTCAAGTTGTTTATGGGTTGGTGTGAGCTGATGCAGGATGGTGAGAAATCAAAGAGGTGGTCGCCCTGGGACTGCTGTTGTCTAGGCAACTTTATTAAAAACCTTCTGTTCTTCAGAAAATGAAGCCTAAATTAACCCATGAGTTCTTAGAATTAAAGCTTTTCATTCTGAACTGGTCTTTGGCTTTTGGGAACTTCCTATATTCTTCAATGGAGTTATTTTTACCTTGTTTGGGGCCCTAAAATATTTATCAAGTGGCATTAGTCTCTTTATCCTTCAAATACAATTACAAATTCTTTCACCATTCAGATACCAGTCAATATATTTCTAGAATGAGAATGAACCCCAAATTCAATGCTCAAGGTCTGATTTGTCCTCCACTTCTAAGACTTTCCATACAAACAAAAACCCATAGAGTGTGAACTTATAAAAGCATGTTTCTTCACTCAAGTATGATGTGAAAAAATCACGTAAATTCCCTGAGTTTTAGCAGTGACAGCTGCACATCCATAAATTACAGCATACAATGAGATCGGTGCTGCATTGGGGATCAATGTACCTTCTTTTAATATTTTCAACATGGAGAGTTTCTTCTTTTCTGCAGTTTTGGAACAGGAAGCTGTTTAGTTGAACAGGAGACAATATTAATTGATCCTTACATAAATATTTACTGTGCATCAAGGAATATGTTAGGCACTTTGAAGATATTAACTCACTTAATCCTCACAACAACCATGGGAATCAAATGTACTAGTATCCTTATTATATAGATAGGAAAATCGATACAAAGAGGTTAAGTAACTTGCCCAAGGTCATACATGGATTTAAATTCAGGCATTCAGGCTCCAGTCTATGTTCTTAATTACTGTTACAGCACTTCCTAAAGTGGTCGGCTTGTGTTTACGAGTCATAGTAGAGAAAAAAATGCCACTTTTAAATACTGGAATCACAATTAGCACAACCAAATACTCACACTAAGAGAGGGGTATGCAGGCACTGAGACCAAATCACAGAGTTGCAGGTCAGATTCACACCTCTCAGCTCAGTTTATTTAGGGCCTATTCCCATTGACCCATTGAGTAAAATTATGGGTAGATTGTCAGCATTATTAGATTTTCATATTCTCTCTCTCTCTCTCTTTCCCTCTTCCTTGACAGAATATAGGCTTTGGAGTCTGGATTTATCTTATTTACTGTTTATTTTTTTTTATTTCAGCTTATAATGGGGGTACAAAAGTTCAGGTTACATACGTTGCCCATGTACCGCCTATCCCCCCCGAGTCATACTGTTTGTTCTTTATACTAATCCATAGTCTTTTGGTTTTCTCATCTATAAAATTTGTCCACTGTTCCCATTGAAAAATTCAAAGGAAGTAGAGCATGTGAATACTACGTAAAATGTAAAGCATAAAGAATTTTAGGAATTGATTTTTACTATCTATATGTGGACAAGGTGACCACTTCTATGGTGTAATTTGAACTCTTCCAAGAAGATCTTACTTTCTTCAAATATCTCTCATTCTTGTTCTTTCTTTTATCAGTGCTTGAAATCCCACCATTAGTGAGTGAGCAAATTTTTTAAGTTTTGAAGATTTTATTTTAAGGAACTAATTTTTGTAATGCAAATACCAATGGGAGACATAACTCTTAAATCTATTCTGTCGATGCATTGGGATTGTCCAACAGATATCAGACTGGCCCTGTGGGAGACAGAGTCAGGCACCACACAGGAAAAGGGCAAGAGGAAAATAGGAAATATACGCTTTGTAGATGGTATATTGTTGCTAAATCCAAACCTTGAGTTATTCAAAAGCCAGATCTCTGTGTCCTTTCATTAATGATTCCACCATGATAATCTTTACAATTCTCTTATAGCAACACACCCCTTATTATAATCATATTTCTGTTCATTTTCTACACATACATGTATGTGTACATATGTGTATGCATACTGAGCACCCACTCTGTGCCATGCTTCGTTTAACATGCAGCACACAGAGTGGTAACAAAGACACTGTCTACTGAGAAATAGGGAATTCAAACAATAAGTAGGTGGTTATTGCACAGTGTGATGAGGGCTGAGAGGTGGCAAGTGCCGCACGCTATGGCACCACAGTGGAGGAAAACCTAACAATGCCTTTGAAAGCTGAAGATGGTTTCCCAGAGGAAATGATATTTAATGTAAGCACAGAAGCAAAGCAAAGGTATGGCAGAGAGGGAGCTGGGGGTTGGCGTTTCGGGCCAAGGGAATGTTATGTTCTGTGTTTCTGAGTTGAGATAGAGCAATGTAGATTCAGAGAATTGAAAGTTCTCCCAAATGAGTTGAGCACAGATTGTGAAAGTAAGAAATATGATTAAAAATGTTCATGAAGATAAGGCCAATAATGACCTGGTAACTCCCATTAAGGAGTCTGAATTTTACCATTATTTATATGAGTATTGGGCTGGAGAGCTGGATCAGATTTTATATCTATTTTGGTCCCAGACTCTCTCTGATCCCATCTTCTACAACTTTCCCCCACTTCACTGTGCTTTAGCCAGTTACCCTGTCCCTCTGTCACCAAGCACTTGCATTCTCTGTCTTGCACCTATTTACCCACCCCCACTTCCTTCAGGCCTTTGCTAAAATGTCAGCTTCTCAGGCAGACCTTCTATGTTCAATTTATAAGATCAATCCTCCTCCCTAATGTTCTCTACCTGTCCCCAACCCCTTACTGACTTCCTCCTCTCAATAGTATTTGCCATTATCTGATAAACCATATAATTTATTTGTTTGTTTACTTACCTATTCCCCACCATACCTCTGCTAAAATGTAACCTCCATGAGAGAAGGGATTTTTGTTTATTATTATATCCCCAGGACCTAGAACACTGACTGACACATAATAGGAGGTAAAATATATATACTTGTTAATTTAAAAAAGAATAAAACATTTTTAGAATGGTCACTCTAGCTTCAATGTGGAGCTAGGCTTGGTGGCAGGCCTGGAGCCAGGAAGGCCAGCTGGAAGCTGTTACAGAAATCCAGACAAGGGATGGTGGTGAGCTACACCATGGATTCTAAAGGTTTTTAGAAAGTGGAATCAACAGGGCCTAGTAATTTATTGGGATTGGTTGGGGGTGGGGGTGGTATTGTTAAGGGTGAAGGGATAGTTAATAATGATGCTCAGGTATGATAGATTGAATTATTTGTAGAGAAATATTCACTCTCATCCCCACTGATGTTGGATTTGGCAATGTGGCTCATTTTGGCCAATGCCAAAAAATCATGAGCAAGAGCCTTAAATGTCCTTGTGCAGTTTTGCTTGGCTCTTGAACTCCAACATTCTGGTATCTCAAGAAAACGCTCAAGGTAGTCATTTGCATTCTCAGCCTGAGCCTCAGAATATATAGCTGTGGAGTAGACTGGTCCCAACTCATAACTTGAGCTACACTAGTTGATCTGTAGCATAAAGCAGAGCTGTCCAGCCAAGTCCATGCAAGATAAACCAAATGAGAGTCAACCTTTAGACCTACAGGCATGAGATTAAATGCTTATATAAGGCAATGAGTTTTGAGATAGTTGTTAGTCAGCATCATTTTGGCAATAGATGAGTAATACACCTGGGTTCTGGCTTAAGCTACTTGTTAGATAGTTGGTGCCTTCCACAAACATAGGGAATCTAGAAAGAGGAGCATGTTTTGTGAGAAAGATATTCAGTTCAGATTTGGGCACATCAGGTTTGAAGTGCCTGTGTGGCATCCAAGTGTTTTGATCCAGGAGGTAGATAGACAATTTGGTCTGCAGCCTAGAAGAGGGAGGTAACCAAGAGATGCATTTGGCAATCACTACCACATAGCAAATAATGGAAGCTGAAAGAGTGTATAAAATGAGAAAAGACCCTAGGACAGAGACCTGAGAGGCATTTCATTGTATAAAGGACATACAAAGCTCTTTTGAGCTGATATCATATAAAACAGCTAGACTTTATAAGCAGGTTGAAGGCAGCAGCAGGCTGTAGACTGAGAGCAGCATGTTTCCCAGTTGTGGTTTGGGGGCTAAATTCAGTAGGTGTGTCTTAAGACCAGGCAGTGCAGTTCCAACTCATAGCTTCTCTAACTTTGTTTCTATCCAGTTGGTGACATCCTCCATCACTCACCACAGAAACAACAATAACCCCAGAGGACTGAGAAGGCCATTTTATATCACCCTTTCCCAGGCTGCATGCAAAGGCCACTTCTGAATTTCTCTTATGGAAACATATAACAAGTTGCAAGTTCCTTCTGATTATCGAGAAGGACAAGGAAGGGCAGAACTGCTCAATGATCTTTGCAGTTTGAACAATATCCATTGTAGGGAAATTCAAGGCAGAGATAAGTTGAGATGTACAGCCTGGAAGCTCTCATAAATGAATTTAGTTAGAGTTGAATTAAGGTGATCTGTGAAAATGTGTTCCAAAACGATTCTCTTCAGTATTGGGGACACCAAATCATTCTGAAAAATTGTTTAGCACTTTTAGTAAATGTTTCTATTATAGCCTTATAATTCTATAGAAGCTAGACTAGGGACTTCTAATGAGCTTATTGAAATGGTGAGCACTAAATGCTATTTAATATTTGCTGTCATTTTTCTGAAAGCAAAAGATCTCTCCATTATGTTTTTTGTTTCTGATTTCCCCCATTGCTTACTTACCAACCTAGGCCAAATTTGGCTTAGAACTGTCTGAATACTACTTCATAATATGCTGTAGGGCAGGGGTCCCCAACCTATGGTGAGTTGTATAATTATTCACCACATATTACAATATAATAATAACAGAAATAAGGTGCACAATAAATGTAATGAGCTTTAATCATCCCGAAATCATCCCTCCCATTCCCCGGTCTGTGGAAAAATTGTCTTGCATAAAAACCAGTCTCTGGTGCCAAAAAGATTGGGGGGTGTAGGTGATGTACAGGAGGCCAGGGAAGAGTTCAGGGGGCAGGGCACTTCTGAAGGAGATCTGAAGTATATTTTAACTGGTTACTGGGGGTTGGGGGAAGAAGTTAGGTTTCTACATTCAATACAATGGGGAGTCATTAAGTATTTCAAACATTTGGAATGTATGACAAGATTTAGCTTTGGAAAAGATCACTTGGGTAACTGATTGAAAGGAAGCAAGAGTTTGTAAAGGTAAATCAGTTAGGAGACTATTGCAGTCAAGTTATCAAGGTAAGAGATCCTGGAAGATTTTATTATTTTATTAGGTGGTCATGGACATGAGTAGATGTATTTGAGAGAGAATTAGTAGGTAATCTAGGCAGGACTTGGAAAGTGGATGCAGGAAAAGGAAGAAGGAGGTTTGTAAAAATTAACTTAGGAGGCTGACCAAACCCTGGAAGAGGACCATTTCCCACTATTTATTTAATTGGGTTGGGTACAAAGTGGGACGAGTTGGTGCAGAAAGACCATTAATTTGTTTGTGGACATTTTAAGAATGAAGTACTGTTGAGACATCAAGAAGAGATGTCAAGTGAGCAGGTGAATACATTGGTTTAGACTGCAGAAGACAGTCTGGACTGGAGATTAAGATTGGTAGTAACTTGCCTTGCTGGTAATTACAGCTGAAGGCATGACTATATTCTTAGAGGGGTAGATATTGAGTAAAGAAGAAGGTCTTGGATAGAACTGAGGAACTTCAGAATTTAACACCTGGGGGAAGGGGGATAAGGTATCAGAGAAGGGGGGCCAGGGTAGAGGAGAAGCAGGACAATAAGATGTCTTAGAAACAAAGGGATGAGTATTATAAGAGAGGAGAAATAAGATGAGAATTGAGAAAGATCCACTGGATCCAATGACACGGAGGCATTTTGTGAACCAATGAAGGGAAGAAACCACATGAGAGTGGAATGTGGACAGCGAGTACAGGTAACTCCTTGCAAAGTCTGACTGTGAAGAGGGATGGAGACAGGGTGTTAGAGGACTCAGGAGGGAAATGGCATGTCAATAGGGGTTTCTCTTTACTTGTTCTTTATATGGGAGATATTTGATCATGTTTAAAAGTAAATAGGATAAGAATAATAATGGTGCAGTGGGAGAGAGAAATTATTTTGAAAGTAGTATAATTAGGGTCCAGCAGGGAGTGTGTGCTGGAGTGGCCAGTGTAGGTCACTGGAGGATGAAGGGGCCAAGGAAATGAATGGTCAGGGTGTTGTATATGGAATTCATATGGATGATAAAGTGCTCAGTTCTATGGCAGGGCTTGGTGTAAACAAAAGAGCTATGGCCCACGTGCCAAAGTCTATATAGCTAATGGAGGGCATCATCAAGCCTGTGATACATGACAGCCATGAGGAAGGGAGAGGGTAGTGTTGCTGTATGGCCTAGAAACCAAAGCAGCAGAAATTTTCATTAGAAGGTGGGAAGTAGTAGATAACAGTAAGGAAGACATCACCACCCGTGGTCCCTAAAGTCACAACCATGCACAATGTATGAGAAATAGGGTCCTCAAGGAGGGAGTGTGTTCAGTGAAAACCAGGTATTCTGGGTATGTTCAGGGGTAAGCCTGGGATTTGAGGGGATTTTTATTAGATGTGGAATAGCAGATCCACTGAAGACAGTGGAAAGTTTATCATAACAAAAAAAATTGAATTTTCTTATAAACATTCTTGGCAAACTACTTAAAATTTAAATACTAAAAACAACAATACATAGTAAATTAAAAAAATTCATTTCTTAAAACTTGTCTACATCTGCTTTTCATCAATTTGAATTGAGTTTTTTTAAACTAATACGTCCTATTTCTCTTTAGACTACACTTAGGAGGAAAGTTGTTTCTGACTGGGATATTAGTGATCTTACCTATTGCAGTCAATATTTTAATATTGAAGATAATCATAATTACATTTCCCGTGAGCATTTATCTATTGAATATCCAACTGCATGTTTGGGGGACTTCATAAATAAAAACTACTCTAACAAAGAAAGCATATCTTTAATTTGAATGGGGATTTTTAGGGCAAATAATGTCCATGTTCATGGTAGATTATACTATAAAAATGTAAGGTTGTGCAAGGTTGTGCTTCACCCTGAAGGCAGTGGGTCTTCTACATGGGTAGAATTTGTTAAGTGCTCAACAGCTCTGTATAGCCATACACAATAACCAGAGCCTCAAGAGGTCTTACCAACTCAACCAGGCAGAAGCATTTAAAGTCAAGTGGATCTGTATTCATTTTTCTTCCTTAGAATGTACTTAGCTCTATTTTGGGGAACTTGAGAATCTTATCCTCTCATCAGAAAGTTGATGAAGGAATGAGAGATACTAAGGAGTGGGCAATTTTAATTAGAGGCATTTTAATAACATGGTACCTGAGGATAGAATTTACACAATGAATTATTAGTTGAACAAGGAATGGAACCAGAGATTCTGGATATCAATTTGCCAGTTAGCTTCAAGCCTAACATATATAGTGTCATTTTCATTTCCATTTTAAATGCCTAGAAGTGCTTTATTCATAGACACCTATGTTGCCAACAATCTTTTTAGAAACTGGCTCCAATTTTCCCCCCTCTCTCCAATACATAACAAGCATGCATGCTATAAATTGCCAAGAAAGAAACAGGCACCCATCCCTACAAGATTAGCTCTAAAAAGCTCTGATCATCACAGCCAGTGATACAAACGTCTATTCCTAATTGGCTGTGGGGACTAGGGATATGGTTCTTGAGACCTGAAAGTCACACAGACACTGAAAAAGTGAAGAGAATTGTAATTTTCCACTGTCCCTGATTAGAGCCATCTGTGCTTCCCCAGTGCCATTCCCCTAATGCATTCTGATGCAAAATAGCCTCTTCCCTTGTTTATTTTGGAACACATCTGTTGTCTTAATTGAGCCTAACAGATAATGGAAGTATTGTTGCTTCCCCCCCCACCCCCAACCATCAGTTTGTAGGATTTGAGGAAGATGGGAGGGAATCATCTTCACTGCTGGGAATGTGTATGTTTGTTTTAATTCTCCAAATGTACTTATTTACTTATTTTGTTTAAAAAAAGGCAGATGGAAATATAAATGTAATATATGTGTTCACATGCATGTGTATATCCTACTTCTCTTGGAATTGAACTTTGGACATATGCTTTTCCTTATCTCTTGATAGATTTTCCCCCACATTGTTATCTCATGATACATCCACTGATTCAGCTTGAACTTTCGAAGATTTTTTTTTTCTATCACTTACCTTCTCCAAACTGAAAGAAGTGTAATAATAAGGAATAGATTGGTTTGCTCTTTTCTTACTACCTAACCATTCCTCCCACCCCCACCTACAAAGTCATTGCATGCTGCTTTGAGCAAGTTAAACTTTTTAAAATTCTATTGTCTTGATCTCTAGCTATTTACTTAAATATTACAGGGTATTTCAGACTTCTCAAATTTAGGTTTTATGGGGCATGAAACTTATTAATCTTATAGGCCCTCATTAATAAAAAGACTACAACTTTTTAAAGTTAATAAAGAGCACAAAATATACAAATTCCAGAATAAAAACCAAAATATTTTTATTAACTGTCTAAAACAGCCCTACAAAACCTTTTCTTTTTTCTATATTTAGCTCAATGCTTTTTGATTGTTCATTTGACAATGGGTTTTTAATATATTTTCTATTGGGAGAATAAAATGATGATTCAGTCTTTCCTCCAAGTTTTTAAAATTATTATAGTTAGTATAATACATAAATCATGTGACTTCATGTATACGTTGTACTCACTTCTTCTAATATTGCTAAAAGCTTGTGCCCTATAAATACAGAAATTCCTCCAAAATTTATATTGCATGATTCCCATCAAAAAAGAAAAAATGTATGGGGTTTCCAACCACAATATAACTGGATCTGGAGTTGACCTGATGTAAACTATAACACTGGACAAAATATATGAGGCAGTAGTTTTCAGAATTGACAATAGGAAGAATTGCAATCTCTGTGTTCAAGGAAACATACAAGATGTGCTTCACATTCACCTTGGCTTTCTGACTGGGGCCAGTCTCCTGATTCTGACATAGAGGTAGAGCCCAAGCGAAAGCATAATAAATGGTATTTCTGAGTGAGGAGGTAGAGATTGGAGCTAGGGACTTTTGAAGCTGATAGAACTTGTCAGAAAAGGTATAGCAAAAGAGAATTCTGCATATGGGGGAGTCCCAGAAATCTGTGTGGGGTTCCTATAGCATCTTAGCCGACATCTGGGCTACACATGTATATGATTCCTATCAGAGAACAGGTGCCATGAAAAGTGCAATAAAGATATACAGTATTGGCAGAAATAGGTGCTCAAGCCCTGCAAGAATGGCGAGATCCTGTAAAAACAGTCTTTTATCTAAGAGACCAGAAAGGGCACACCTTTGCAATAAGAACAATGCTCTAGAATAAAGGTAACTCCAATGAAGCCTAAAACCAAACTTCGACAGGATCATGGAAAGTTTCCAAAATATTACCTCTTTGCCCCCCAAAACAAAACAAAACAAAAAATAATACTGTTTGAAGGAAGACAACATAATCCAACTTCCTTATAACATGTTATTCATTGTTCAGTTGTCTTTGTCCGTTTAGTGTTGCTATAAAGGAATACCTGAGGCTGGGTAATTTATAAAAAAAAAAAAGGTTTATTTGGCTCATGATTCTGATGGATGGAAAGATCAGGATTGGCCATCTGTATCTGATGAGGGCCACTGGCTGCAGGTAATGATTTAGTACAAATATTTGTTGAAATTCTCATGTGTTTGAATATATTAGAAATCATATACTTATGGTGTAAGGTGAAGGAAGCTGGCATGTGCAAGAGAGGCAAGAAATCACATGGCAAGAGAGGAAGCAAGAGGAGAGGAGGTGCCAGGCCCTTGAAACCATCAGCTTTCGTGGGAACTATATAACAGAGAGAGAACTCACTCATCCAGAGGGAGGACATTAATCTATTCATGAGGGATCTGCCCCCATGAACCAAACACTTCCCGCTAGGCTCCATATCCAACATCGGGTATCAAATTTCAACATGAAATTTGGAGGGGACAACATCCAAATGATAGCACCAGTATATGATAAAAAATTCCAGATATGTGAAGAAGCATGAAGATGTATTTTAAAAGACAATGACTACTTAGAACAGTAGTAATATCACTGTAAGCTGGGATTTATACTTCAAGTAGAAGTAAAATATATAACAACAACAGCACAAAGGCTGGGAGTGGGTGTAAATAGAATTAAATTATTGTAAGATTCTTACATTTGTCAAGTAAGAAAATGAGTTTAAAAGGGTAAAATATAAACTGGTACAGTATTAATTCTATGTAGACCGTGATAAGTTAACATTGAAACCACTATAAAGTAATAAAAAAAGATATAACTAAAAAGCCAATACAGGGAGTAAAATGGAATACAAACAATGTTTAATTAACCCAAAGATAGCAGTAAAAGAGGGAGAGAATAGTGTAAAAAGTATGAGCTAAATAGAAAAACTTTAGCAAATTGTTAGACTTAAATCCAATCATATCAATATTACTTTAAATGTAGTAAACGAAATACTCCAGCTAAAGTTAAATCTTGTCAGACTGGCTAAAACAGCAAGGCCCAAACATACAAAAGGGAAACACTTGTAAAATAAAGATAGACATGGTTTGAGGGAAAAAGTTTAGAAAAGAATATGCCATGCTAATAGCATAAGAAAGAAAAGGAATATTACACAAAAAGACGACCATTTCATAATGAGAAAGAGGTCAATTCAATGAAAAGACATAATAATTCTAAATTTGTATGTAACTAAAAACAGCTACAAATTTATAGAGCAAAATTAGAACTAATAGAGAAATAGATAAATCTATAATCCTAGTTGGAGATTTTAATATCCTATTCTCAGCACGTGTTAGATGAATTGTTAGATGAACTAGTTATCAAATAAATATAGGGAATCTGAAAAAACACAATCAACCCAGTGGACCTGATTTATTTATACAGAATACTAAACCCAGCAATTATAGATCACACATTTTTTCTAAGTCTCTACATACTTGAAGACATTTAAATCTTACAGACTATATTCTTTAAGCATATGTAATTAAATTAAAAATTAATAGCAATAAGATACTTATAAAAGTGTCAAACTTTCCTATTGATATAACTTTCCATGTTAATATTTAATATACCATTTCATTAGTAAATTTTACCAAACATATAAAGAAGAAATAATACAAATCTTAACTCTTCAGATAAAGGAAAAAAGGAATACATCCCCATATTTTTATTATACTAAAAATTGTCAAAGACAGTACAGTAAAAGAAATCAATACCCCTCATAAAAATAATATAAAATCTTAAAAATCTTAGAAAATTGAATCCAACAATATACAAGAAGATAAAATGTCATGATCAATAAAGTGGGGTTTTTCTGAAAATAAAAATTTCAACATTTGAAAGTCATTCCACATTATTCATTACTCAACATTAATCTTTCTACATTAATAGAAAAGGAGAAAAAAATCATATAATTGTCTCAATGTAAGCAGAAAAAACATGTTATAAAACCTACTCATAATAAAAGTTCTTAGCAAATTAAGAGTAAAAAGACCTTCCTCTATTTAATAAACAGGATCTATGGATATATTGAATACTTTCTCCTAAGACCTGGAAAAGGCAACTCTTACCATTTTATTCAGTATTATATTGGATGTTCCAGCCAATGTAATGAGTCAAGAAAAGTTGTAAATATTAGAAAAAAAGAGCATTTCTTTCTTATACAGGAAATATTAAATAATATCCCAAAATTACTAAAATTAGTAAGTGAATTTGATAATGTCACAGGATAAAGAGATCAATATACATAAATGAACAAACAATTAGAAAATGAAGTTAAAAATAAAATCCTTATGATAGCATCAAAAATATCAAATACTTAACAAAATATGTGTAAAACCTCTACAATGAAAAATATAAAATATTGCTGAGAAAAATTTAAAGATAACTTAAAAAGTAGAGAAATACACCATATATGTGGATTAAAAGATACTGTTAAGATTTCAATTATTCCCAAACTGACCTATGTATTCAATGCAATTCCAGTCAAATTCCAAGTAGACTTTTTAAAAACGTGGGAGCTAATAATAAAAAATGAGTTGCTCTGCGTAAATAAAATAATATAATAGAAGTCTTCTGTTAAGAAAAAAAAGCATCAAGAATCCAATGAAAAATGACAACAGAAAATGGGCCGTGTTTCCCAGCAGACAACAGAGACTGATGGGTTCTGTGTCAAACTGAAGAACACATCTGTCTCGGCAGGGTAGCACTTACTGAGCCAGCATTGCTTTTTGCTGAGTGGAAATGGTGGTGACCAGTATTGCCAGAGTTTCTGAATTTTCAAAGGAAGCTAGAAATCAGGATGTTTATGTGAAAGTTTCTAATTGTTAATTTTGAGAAAAATTCAACTCATTTTTTTCTAACCACGAAAATGGGGAAAATAGGATGTTTGAGTGTCTGATGTTCATACTGCGTCAGTATGTGCTCTGGTATAGGCTTTAAGAGATGGTAGTTCTGTAAAGAAAACAGTGAGGGGATAGGGTTGAGCTGGGATTTGAAGACCTAAGCTCCTCACTTTTTAATATTTTTTGAATCTTTTCTATATGTCAGACAATAAATTTAGGAACTACTTATATTTCAGATAAGAAAACTGAGTCTTCAAAAAGTTAAGTAACATATATGGGGCAGAGCTGGTATTTAAGCTCAAGTTTGTATGATTTCAGTGCACAAACTGTCAGCCACAAAACTGTATTTCTCCCTAGTACAGACTAGATGTGTGGAAAGAAAAGTCCAGGTTAAGGACGCAACATATGTAAGGGGTGATAATTAGAACCCAGCACAAAAGCATGCCTCTTATCTTCGAATTTGTGTTGTTTCCTCCCAGTTGCCACCACCAAGAATAGCCAAGCGTTTTGTTACCATGTCAGGACCTAGACAATCAGCACATTTTCTCTTCACATTGAGAACATCCTCTAGGAATGTCATTCATTGCTTAGGGCTTATCACTTTTTCTGCAAGCAAAGCTCATATTCTCAGCTGACTTCAGTGCGGATAGTAATTTCAAGACATGGAACTAATAATCTCCTTGAGTGTTTGTGAGTCCAGTGACGTGAACTGCATTATCCACTCCTGTGTGTGATTAAAATCAGAATGAGAAGGTAGGCTCAGGAGGTGTGTTGAAGCACAGGGGTACGTGGAGGAATAGTGGGGTGTGCTTCCCAAACTGCCTGCCTCCCCAGGGGGCTTCTACCTCTGTCCCTTCATGGCAAGCTCAACCACCTCAGCGGGATCCTTTTGTGGTTCAGGGGATAAAGGTCCAAGGACACAGAATATTGTTTCTGATAAGGATGGATCATTGTCCTCAGAGAGCCAAGGGGACAGGCATGCTCCCAGATGGCTGTAAGCAGGCAAACTGAGTCGAGCTGGCATTTATTAGTACAGCATGCAGGTAGCCAACCCATGGACAAATGTGGAAGCTAAGCCATCTCCAGCTGGTGTGGGCTCCTTGGCTTCCCAAGATGCACCGTGTGTACTTTTCCTTCCTTAATGGTTCTCTCCTGGTCTTTGCTGCACCTACCCCTTCGTTCCCTCAACAAGTCTTACATGGGGAATAGCAGGCACAATAGCAAACAAAAATAGTCATGAAATGTTTGGAAAATGCCACTAAGGGGAAGACTGTTGTGTCTTTTTACGGCAATACTTTTTTATTTTTTTCAAAATAGCATTAATTTCAGTGGACCCATCTTCAGAATACCCACAGCTAGTAGGTGAGACATACACTACTGTGATAAAATAAATGCCGCACAGGGATGTATACCCAGTGCTTTGGGACCACAGAGTGTGATTGATTATGCCTGAAGCCAGTTGGGAGTGGGAGTAATGAAAGGCTTCTACCTTTCAGCAGAGGTTAGGGCAACATGGCTTGAGCTCTGCACATGCCAAGAGTACCATTCTCCAGCTCGATGTCCCCTTCCTTTAGTTGTTCAGCAGCACTCTCTGTAATCTCCTGCCCGAATTGGAGCCCTTTCAATGGTAGGAATTCTTCATTCCTTGCAGGTGTTTTTTTTTTTTTTTTTTTTTTATCATTTTTTGACCTCCACTCCCGTGAGATGCCTTCACTTGGTTTAGCCTCTCACTTGATGATTGGCGAGTGTCTTCGCTGGAATTTTACCAAATATTCTGCACAGCAAAGGATCAATGCATGACTTGCAGGTGTCCCGCCTTGATGGAGAAACCCTTTGTTGCTCTGGCTCTTCCTGCATTTTGTAGAAGAGGAGGTAGGCTTCATGATCAGACAAGACTGGGTTTGAATCGCACTTAATAACATGTCCTTGGGCAAGTTATTTAAACTCTTTGAGTCTTAGTTCCCTCACATGTAAAATTATTATGACAATAATACCTGCACTACTTAAATCATAGAGCTGTTGTGAGTAGTTAATGAAACAATACTCATAAGTACTTAGCACAAGCCCTAAAACATAGTAAATTTTCAATAAATGTTATTTATTGTACCAACTGCCATCCAGTCACACATAATAGATGTTCAATAAACACTGTGCAAAATTGACAGGGAAAATATGCAAAATAAGAAGATACACACATCCTTTACAGCTGAAGTTACACTTAAAAATCAAACTCATTAAATATTTTATTCTCCAAGACACCTTCCCTGGGACAAACAGTGTGCACCGAGAGAAGACCGAGAGTAGCCACCTCGAGTAGCTCTGACGCCTGCTCCCTTAAAGGATGGAACCTCATGCTGGGTGGCTGTGCAAGAGTGGGATCCTGAATTTGTGATATTTGCCACCTCTGGATGCACAAACACAAAACATAATGCAGTGTGGAAATTAACTATGATACGCTATATCAGTTCTAGGCACATTAGCGGAGATTGAAAATGGTTTCACACTTAGATATTTCAATGGATGATAAATAGGGTTAATGGATCGTGACTGAAGTACTCCTGCCCTCTTAAATCTTCCAGGAAGCTTTTAAAACTGGTACATGTATATTCTTCACAACGGCTTGCAAAAGTCTGCTCTAATTCAATTTTGAGCCGCTTAGGACTGTGCAAAATGCAAAAACCTGCTTGCAGAAACATCCTAGCCTTGGCACTTAAAAAAAATTGAAAATGATGCTTTAAATCATTCAACTTCCCAGAGTTTTCTGAAGTCCTGCACATGAGTATTGGTCTGGTGTTCTTAGAACAGAATCCAAGGTTAGTATTTTGTTTTGCTTATTTCCGGAAGCTTCAGAATGCGCAGGGCTATTCCTTGGATTCATGTAATGCTGCACATAAATGGGAAGCAGAAGAGGGATTCTGGGGCCATGGATCTTGCCATCTCATGGGATGAACTGTCCCCACTTTACCACACTTGGCCTTGAGGGAACAAAGCTCACTTGAGCTAAAGGAGGAACATGACGGACAGCTAGCACTGTCACACTGTGTGGCATTACCCAGCATTGTCTCCTTAATATAACTCCAAAGGATTGACAAATACATTCCATAAAGAGCATTGTGGTATAGTTGTCCTAACCACACTATTCAGTAGGTATCTGCTGTGCTTTCCTCTAGTGATAACAATGGAATCAGCAATGGTAACAGACCTGTGGCAGTGGCATTTCAGGAGGAGAGATCAAACACCAGGAACAAAGACGGAATCTGAGGCAGCAGCAGTTTTGCCAAGGAGCTGGAGCCCAAGACAGAGAGGCTGCAGGGAAAGGACGGCGGAGCTGAGTGACATTCATAGACAAATGACAATTCAGGCTGAGGCCAGATAGGTGTGTCTTATTGATCCAAACTTTCCAGTGTGTATCACACCTTTGAGGTGAAAAGGGAAGAGAATTATCTTTGAACCCACATCCTGGGATAGTTGAAGTTGCTCCACTGGTGGACCAATATAGTTGTGCTATATAGAAGAGTACTCAAATTTGGGTAGAAAATCTGGGTTCAAGCCACTTTCTAGCTGGATTTTGTTGTTTCAATTTTTGTTGTCTTGAGATTTTAATTATATTTTTGAAAAGGGGAAGAGTCAAATCTGCCTCACACGGTTGTTTTCTATATTCAATTCTATATAAAATAGAAATATTTGGCTGGGTACAGCGGCACACATCTGTAATCCCAGCACTTTGGGAGGCCGAGGTGGGAAAATCACTTGAGCCCAGGAGTTTGAGATAAGCCTAGGCAAATAGGAGGACCCCATTTCTACAAAATTTAAAAAATTAGCCAGGTGTGGTGGTACACACATGTAGTCCCACCTACTTGAAAGGCAGAGGTGCAAAGATTGCTCGAGCCTAGGTGTTTGAGTTTACAGTGAGCAATGATGACACTACTACACTCCAGCCTGGGTGACAGTGCAAGACTCTGTCTCAAAATAAATAAATAAATAAATAGAAATATTTTATAAACTTCTGAGTTCTACAGAAATATTAATTATCTCTATTAACACAATCATTAATTTCTGATTAGGAAATAAACTGACAAGACAGAGTTTTCCATTTGAATGAGCTGACGTCCAGGGACCTTAATCTAACATGACTACTGATTCCCCAAGGATGGACTGGGGAAGCTGCCAGTTTACCTAATTCATGTCTACATCTTACTTCAGTGTAGCCTCTGCAGCATCTCCATAATACATCATATAAAATAAATATTTCTTAAATGGTTTGGTAACAGTAATGGCGAATCAACCATTGTGTTATCTTAGGAATACTCTCAAGAGGTTTAGAAGAAAGAAATCTTGGGGGCCAAGTATTACACAGATTGAAGTGGTTTCTACTTTTTTTTTTTTTTTTTTTTTTTTTTTTGGAGTTCAGAGACCTTTAACCTCTCCACCAACCTGGGAAACAGATAAAGAGTTATCAATGTTTTATTTGACCTAGTAAAGACATGAATACAAAACAAAACAGAAAACTACTACCTATTCTTATTCTCATTTCATAAAGCCAAGGCCATATAAACACCCTCCTTCAAAGTTGGAAGGATACCCCACAGATTCTTTTAAAATAGCATTAAGAAAAGCATACTTAAAATCCTTTTCATGTCCTAGAACAAACATTGCAGAGAATGGTGGTGTCTTCGCAACTGCTTTTGGAAACAATTTTCATTGATGTCTCTGGGTACATCGGTCTTCTAAGACATCTCCCAAATCCAATTGCTCTTTGCCTTCTTCTCTTCTATAAGTAATTGTGCCATCTTCAGAAGGAATAGGGACAGAAGAGACTATAAAATTCATATTCCCAGAAGCTAGTAACCCTTGTTATGGCACTTCCTGGAATAATTGATTTCTCATTGCACTGGGCATTTGACAGCCACACTTTTCCCCTTGCATGTCTTTCATCACAGACATAGAAAGCAAACCACTCAGGATAATGGAATAAAGTACTACATTAGAATCTGTAAGCATATGTGCATTTATTCATAACAATACTGAAAAGAATTTAAGGCATTTAAATCAATTGCACATGTATTCACCATATAATTTAATTAGCATTTATGGAAGTCACCATAAGAGCTTCTATTATACTGTTTCCATTACAAATAATTACAAACAAAAAACAATACTTGTAGCATTAGAGATGATGTTCTCTTTGTGATTACAAGAGGGCAATTTGTTTAAAAGCTTCATTGACGTCACGTATGTAATAGCTATTTGTCATTTCAGCAAAATGCAATAGATAGATCTTTGCTAAAGGAAATAGTATCATTGTAGTACTTCACATTATTTACGTATACATAATGAAGCCCATAGAGTTAGGGAATTGCTATCTACTTAAATTGTCTGATTTTAAAATCAAATAGAAATTTCTAGAAAAAGGAGGGGAACTATTAACCTTGATGTCTATATTGACCATAATAATAACAACTGCCACCATTTATTATATGCCTACTTGCTACTGGGTAGGGAACTAGATTTAACTTATATGATGCCTCCAATTCTTACAAATGGCTCATTCTTAAGAGTAATCTGCATTTGACTCATGAGGAAACTGAAACTCAGCCAGTTCTTTATGGAAATTATACAGGGTCAAGTTAGAGGCATCAGGATGTAAAGTTATATCAAAATGCTCATATTACTTCCTGTATAGCACATTGTCTTTACTAAGGTATTGTGCTTTAATGTAAATAATAGGTGAAAATCCACTGTGATCTGCTTTTGCATTTCCTTTTAACAAGAGCCAACAGAGTTTAAAGTATATACTATTATTTGCAGATGATTCCATGAACAGCCCTATGAATTCAGATCTATTCATTTGTCTCTAACTTTCATTGCTACCTTCTAAAAGCAAATAAAAATGGATTCCTTCCTAACCATTTTTTAGAAGAAAATCAAAAGACATTTTCTCTTCTTCCATAATCACAGACCAAGATATAATCAAAAGACTTTTTGAGCATTTAAAATATATATAACATCAGAGAGAGAACCTCATTCATGCAGGCAGATACTGAACTTGATTGAGAGAGTCACCTTACGACATTGGTGACTTCCTCTTTCCCCTTTCAAAGGCTCCCTTCCCAACCCATTTCTTCAAAAAGAGCATGATTCATCAGATAAACACAACTGGAAAGTTTTTTCAACTGGCACTTACTTCGGGACCTCAAGACCTTTAAAAGTAGTCTCCTTGAAACACTCATTTGAAATTGCTGATTAATAGAAAATCACATATCTAAAGGAATCAGAAGAGTAACAACTTCATCAAGAGCTTGCTTCTTTCTATGTCTCTGAAACTATTCTTTAAGTTGGAAAGCAGTACATACCTGATCTATTTCATTGTGGATATACTTCCTTCAGGAATGGGACATTACTTGGGACTCTATCATTAAAAGAAAATGCTATCAGAATAGATCTGTATCTTTTCCAACTGGTATAAACTGAATAAAAGTATCTTGGAATTTTTTTGTTCCTCTATAGGGAATCATATATTAGCATTATAAAGGCTCTGGAAAGTTCTGTAATAAAGAAACATGTTTAAATTTGTTTAACTGAGCAATTACAATTTGAGAGTGTAGCATTGTTTTCCAGCATTTCTATTAATATCCTGCAGAATAATTACGGTGGACACAGATGTGCTATGCAGATAGCACTTCAAGGAAGTACTTTTTGCTCCAGCTCTCATCTCCTTTAGGGTTTACCTCAGCCACAGAGAGACTTAACCAAGGGTTTTCCCTTTCCAGTGGTCAGGAGGAGAGTGGGACCATATCCAGTGGCTTATGAAGTAGGAGTATGAAGGCCTAGCCATTCTGGCCAAATGTAAAATAGATTTGACTGGCTATATGTTTTGGAGCTCTCCATGGGGTTAAAAAAGGTTTTATTGGGCTAAATAGCTATTCAACTTTCTCTTCACTCAATCCTGCTTTCTCTCCCTTCTTTCCACAAGGTTGATCTCCATAAATACCTTAAGCACCAAGCTCCATCTCAGAACTGTTTCTGGAGAATCCTGTATGTCAACTTGTTACCAGGAGTGGTCCAAGAAAGCATGGAATAAGATGGGATTTTGGAGCTAGATAATTCACTACACAGCAGGCAATGTAGAGCTTGCTATTGGTGGTAGGGGAAGCACAGAGGGCTTCCAGTACCAAAAGGCGATGGATTGTTCAGATTCTTATCAGTAGTAAACTGTGGTGGTGTAGCAGAAGAAAGAATGCAATGGCTGGTGTGATTTATAAGGTATATGAGAAATCCAGAGGAAATTGTAAGTATATGGATAATGGGATGGATGATTATTGCTTAGCACCACTGGTACCCTCAAAAAAGATAACAAAATGTTGTGACTGGTTACCAAGCAATTGGAAGCCAATTTTAAAGCCTATAAAGATGTTCTGATTTTCTGAAGTGGGAGGGAAGGGCAACTGAGGACAGGCCCAGGACTTAATAGTCATTGTGGTCAAGCTCCAGAAGAGGTTAAATGCTCAACCAAGGTAAATCTGTTACTCCAAGGTCAGGGCACTTTTTGGGAAATCTATGGGTGATGACTATCACTCCACTCTGATAATTGGTCCAGATGAGCAAGAAGCAGCTAGAACTCTGGAGACTTTGATAAGACACATGAGCCCCCAAACAGGGGAAATAAACCCTGTGAAGATTCAGGGGCCTGCCGTATCAGTAACGTTTTTAGTCAGCTAATGTTCAAGGGTATTTTGGGACATCCCAAATAAGTAAAAGACAAGTTATTGTATATTGTACCTCAATTGTGAAGAAGAAAGGACAATACTTGTAGGCATCTTCAGGTTCTGGAAGTAACATTCTACATGAGGGAATATAGCTGAAGCCCATATACCAAATGATAAGCTTTGAGCATAACCCAGAGTAGGAAAGGACTCTGCAGCAGAGTCTAGGTTGCTGTGCCACTTGGGCCATATGACTGAAAGACCCTATTAGAGGTATTATAGTGGTGATGTCATGTGGAATTCATAGGAAGTCCAAATATGGAACGCCAATGCAGGCCCTTGGGATTCTGAAGTGAGGCCAAGTTATCTGCAATGGAGACTTATATGCTTTTTGTTAACTCCAGGTTGGCAACTCTAGGTATGCTATCTAGTCCTACTAGAGATGTAATATGTAGTCATGGGGCACCAAATCACCAGGCATCTGGAACTTCTCATCAAGAACTGGGTTCTGTTAGACCCACCAAGGCATTAGGTGGGGCAGGCCCAGCATTCTCCCATAAGATGGAAGTAGCACTTGGTATATCTGGGATGATGTCCTTTTGTCTTGAGTAAGGCACAAGCAAACTGGTAACCCAAACTCCCATGTCAGTCACAGTGATGCTACAGAGCTCCTTTCTTAGCTCATATCTACAGTCATATGAAGGATTCCTTAAGGTCAAGTGATAGAGGAGCAAAATCCCAAGTTTGGTTTGCAGATGTGTCAACTTGGAATATGAATGAAGCCAAAAATTAATGGCAGCTGCACAACAGCCTCACTTAGGAGTGGCTGTGTAAGACAGTGGCAAGGGAAAACCATCTTGAAGGGTGGAGTGAGGAACCTGGTTCTTATCTTGTGTGTAAAGAAAAGTGGCTTGAGGTTAGAGGACATACAAACTCATGGCAGTGATGAAAGTCCTGGCTAGCTGGCCAGGAGCTTGAAAAAAGAAAACTTGGAATTTGTGGGACAAGATCTGAGCTAAAGGGATGTGAAAAAATAACACATGGGAAGGATTTCTTGCCCCAGCTATCAGCTCTTCCAAGGCTTGCCTCGGCCATAGACTGTTGTGTCTCCCAAAGGCTCATTCTTCCCAAAGCAGCCCCTGTGTGATGAAAGATGGAAGCGGAAGTACAAAGGCCTAATTCAGATAAATGCAAGATAGCTTTGATGTGCTGCATTAACCACAGACCTTCCAAAGGCGCGAGACTGAAGCTTTATTGGCCTGAGTCACAGTTCAGTTTCTTCCTCTGTCCATTCTGCTGCTCCCACTTCCTTTCATAGTCATTGATCCCTAATAAATACCCTGAACTCCAAACCATCCTAAGCATCTGCTTCAGTAACCCCTACGCATGGCAAAAAGTATTCCATAAAACACTGATTAGGGAAAAGTTATGCTAGAACATTGTAAGAATGAATTGTGTTCTTCTCACTTATCAGTCCTTTAAGATAACAAGTATTTTCAAAAATTATTACTGCTGTATTTCCATCTAAAACCTTTGCACTAAATTTTCTTTTAATTAAGTGCATGATCATTAATTAGGTACATGTAGATGAAAGCAGGCAAAAAGAAAGAAAGGAAGAAAAACTTCCATGCAAGACATTTCTAAACCTGGAAACTCAAAGGGATTGTGGCAGGATGGGATACCATGTGGACTATATGTGGCTCAGAACCCTATTGAGAGGCAAGAAACATGAAGAAAATAATCAGAATTAGAGTTCCAGTACAACAGTCATAATGCACTATATGCTAAACAAGGTATCACAGATAATATGTGTTGTAGGAGCTGGAGTCACAAAAGGGAGGACATATGCAAAATACTCATAAATATTAAAAATAAGAAAATAAAATAGTCTCAGCCTGAAGCTTTTGGAACCTTTAGAATAAAGGAGCAATTTGAACTTAATTGGCACCTCCCTTCCAAATGTAACTTACTCCTGTATAAGACCAAAATGCTTAAAAAATTATTTGAAAAATTCTCACATTTGTGAGGCATAATACAGTATTCCACAGATAAAAATTGCTATGGATTGTGTCCTCCTAAAATATATATGTTGAATCTCTAATCCCCAGTGTGACTGAATTTGGAGATAGGGCTTTCACCGGATAATTAAGGTTAAATGAGGTCCTAAATGTGGGGTCCTAATTAGCTGAGAGAGAAAGCTTTACAAAAGGAAAAGAGAGAGATCTCGATCTCCACTCAGAGGCACAGAGGAAAGGCCATTTAGGACCTCCCTAGTAGGGGCCAAATGCAAGCCAGGAACTCAATTGGTCCTGGCACCTTGACCTTGGACTTCCCAGCCTCCAGAAATGTGAGAAAATAAATTTCTGTCATTTAAGCCACCTATTCTATGGTATTTAGTTATGGTAGCCCGGGCTGACTAAGACAGAAATTACCCTAAAAGGAGAGGCGGCCTCTTCCCTGTCAGAGTTTATATTCTGCCAGAAGCAGAAAACACTGGCAAGACCCATGTCAAGAAGGGAAGTGTTCCAAATGCATGTGTTATATATGAGTAGGAGAGGAGAAAGATAAAATATACACATATAGCCCACTTTATTTTAGTTGGATATACCAAGTTTATTTGATTATAAGATATTTATAATCTTATAATCCAGTAAGTATAAAATAAGGATGCTGTGTGAGAGACATAAGGGAAGGAAAACAGTCTTTGAGCAGGAGCAAAGACCCTACAGAGAATGTATAGCAGGTTGGAGGGGCGGGGTGTGTAGGGTGAAAATTGATGATATAATCTTTTAATTTAAATAAGACAGAGCAATTAAAATGAACAGAAGCCACTGCACCTAAATGCAGAGCTGCATTTACATAGCAACAGGAACATTTCATGTTCAAGAAATGTCAGTTTTCTATAAATACAGAGGTTCAGTCATTACCATCAGAATTATTCATCATACTATGATTCAAAACAAGATGAATATACTGGGCCAACATTAGGACTCCAATCCCAAAAGAGGCCTTTAATGTATTTTTCAAAAACGGCTTTGTCCATTCAAAAATAGAAGTTTGCTGTGTATAAGGTCAGAAAAACAAAAAGCACTTATTTCTTTCCCAGTTCAAGTGAGTAAGGACTAAGTAAAGCATTTGGGGCATTTAACTGCCTTGTATAAATTCTCACGCTTTAATTAATTTAAATCTAAAGCTTGATAATTGAAGAATATTACCATCTGAGTTCTCATTCTAGCTGTTATCACCACTCTGCCTTCGACCCTTCTCTCTGCTTTCTTTCTGTTCTCTCCCTGCCTACATCATAACCATTTCAACCTGAGACTCTCACTTCCACAAAGTCTTTCCTTATGACATGCTTTTGGGATTTTCTAGGGGACTCTGTGTATGTGTGTGTGCCTGTGTCTGTGTGTGTTTTCAAGTACACATGCCCATTCTTATTTATCTTGCTCAGGGATTAGTGAACATTTTAAAATCAAAATCTCATCCCCTGTCTCCAGTTTCAGGATATTTTGGTCCATTGTTCCTTTCACTAATTTTTTTACTACCATTGCCTTTGTTCTCTTAGTCTGGAACTCCTACTAGATACGTTATATTCATCTTGAATACGTGCTCCTAGTTTCTGAATTTTTCTCTTACATGTTTTATCTTTTCTCTGTTTGTCTCCATGTTTGCTACCAAATCACAAATTTTGTTGTCAACAGTGATCATTCTAATAAGTTGGTTCAGTTACAGATATATGTTTATATTTAATTTCCAAACACTTTTTCTTTTTTATTATTTTGTCACAGCATGATGAGTTTATATTATGTGTAGGTTATTTTCTCTGATCTTCCTGAGGCTCCATAGGATTGTTTCCAAAGTCTTCTTCTGACATCCCAATCATTTCTATTTTTTTTCAGGGCCAGTCTTTCTGTTTGTTCATCTTGTTCTCTTTATTTCATTGTGTTGGTTTTACTTAAATTAATGGTTGTTCTTGGTGGTTTGTTCATGTACATGCATGAACTGGGTTAATGGGGTCAGGTAGCATGATGTTTCCCTAAATTTTTTCCATTTTTTTCCCACAGATTTCTATCCTGAATGGAAGGGCTCAAATAAGTTATGGATGTCAGGTTATTTAAACTAACATGCTATTCTTTAGGTGCATGGGTATGGCGATTCCTCAGTTTTAGATCTACCCATTGCAAAATAAGAAGAGATTTATTCCAGTAGGAGAGAAATTTAGTGTTTCTCTCCTCGGTGGACTGTCCTTGGCTTGCTTCCTTCCTCCCTCCTTTCTCCCTTCCCTTTCTCTCTTCCCTTTCTCCCTCCCTCTCTCTCTCCCTCTCACAGGGATTTGGAGTTATACCTCAGATTGAATCTGAGCCCTCCCCAGGTAGTCAGTATATTTTCTTCACATTTTGAATTTTAGCCTGGGGTAAAATGCTCTTATGCCTGCTGTTCTGTGTGTGTGTTTGTGTGTGTGTGTGCACATGTGGAGACCAACTAGCACAATTATTTTAAATACAGCTCTTTAATATTAAATAGTTCTGATGGATTGCTCCAGAAACCCTTTTGATTTTATGTTTTGTTGCATGTATTCACTTTGAGCTTGGTATTTCTCTGCATCTGTGATTATCTTCATTATTATTTTCATTTGCTTATGCTTTATGCTGTGGTTTATGTAGTTTTATCAGGCCTGATACATCTGCTTTTTATGTCAGGACTCTCACAGTATCTTAGACTTTCTTGTTTTTCATTTGTTGTGGACCCAGTCTTCATCTCGATCTAATTTTAAAGTGTATATTTTTACAACTTATTTTACTTTCTTTATTGACTGGCATAGACTGGACAAATATAAATGAGAAAACGACACTTCTTTGTATTCACCAAAATGTTAATATCTGGATATATTTGAGAAATAGCAACAAGGCTGCAACTTTTTAATCTTTTTTATGCAGAATTAGATCTTGGCCATATCTTAAAGCTACATGGAGCCTCAGGTTGTTCATTACTGGCTTAAGATGTTTTCACTCCCAGGGGCCTTTGCATTTTAATAGGGAAATCTTGTAGCACGAAAGCCTTTAAGACCAAAAGAAATTAATCTCTAAAAGTGAAATTTGAGATATTATGACAGAGCTCTTGAGGCAAAGGAGAAAGAACTTTTAAATGGCAAAATTTTGCTCTACTTTGAAATTACATCATGCCTATCATAAGACAAGCTTTAGAAGGGAAAAGTAAGAAATCATATAACCCTGTATTTCCCATGAGAAGTAAATTTTATTTTAAATAGTAAAAATATTAAAGGACTGTCAAAAGCAGACCAAATTATTTACATATTTTGAAAACCATACACCTTGGCTTTTTAAATTTTGATATAGTAAATCATTGTATGAAATGTTACTTTGAACTATTACCCAGTCCAAATAATCTCCTTCCTTCTAACCCTCACAAATCAAAAAGTTTATTCAGATGATAAGTATGAAGTGTGCAATATGAAATGACACTCACATCTTTGGATATGGATATAGTGCCTGGTATAGCATCAGGTATTTTACAGTAATTAATAATATTAATGCTGGTGAATTTCTCTGATTTGGGCAAACTATCCAAATTCCAAATACCCATAAATGAGGCTGAGACCATGACTATAAAACATCTAATTAAAAGTAGACTTCTCCATTTAAGACACAGTAGATCAGATAAATGGAATATCTAAGTGATTATAGACTCTAGGTTATCTAATGGTTTTTCTTTTCTTTTTTACTAAGCCATGTACAAGAATAATGAATCTTGGCTTCCCTTTTCTCCTTATTGTCTTGCACATTCTACTCCTAAACCTAGCCAAGTAAGTAGAAATGGTGAATAACACCCTCAAACCTAGAACACATTGAGATTATAGAAAATAAGCTGCCTTTTTCCTGTTTTGCTTAAAGAAATAAAATAAAACATTGAGATGGAAAATAGTAAGGAAAAGAGAGAAATAAGACTCCTATATCTAGCCAGAGACCTAAAATAAAATTTTGATCCCCACACCATCACAGCAATTGTTTAGTGATAACATAGATATGTTGCTCTGCAAAACAATGCACATTTTTCTTTTATTTAAGCAACATAATTGTCTTTACTTAAAAATGAAGTTAAAAATCAGAAAAAGGTATTTGTTCTCATTGTGGAACAAATATAGACTGCAGTATTTAAATCTCCCATTCATTAGATAGGAAAAAAACATATTAAAAGCTATGAATCCTAAAGCATTTATAAAGACAAAAATTTCTGGTCATCTTAGTCAATCTGATCTCTGAACTCTCTGAGTCTTGATCTCATGACTTTTACAGTTAGATTGGGCCAGACGATAACTGGCCTCACTCCATCAAGTAGCAATTTTCTTAGAAAAGTCTCCTATGAATGAATGAAATATTTTTGGCCATTGAACAACTAAAAACAAAGTTTTGGGACTATAATTTCTTTTAGCTTAGAAGAATTGTTGTCTATCTGGCTTTATTTTTTTTTTTTAACTGTAAGAAACATTATTTTGGGCTGCTGTGAAAATTGCAGATATCACAGACAAGAAGAAACTCTTAAGTCATGTCACAGAAAGAGCAGGTGTACCCTCAAGGAAAAAAAAATTTGTTTTCATGCAATTATGTTTTTTAATGAAAATAAATGAAGGAGAAAAACTCACAGACCATATCAACGTCAGTAGATTCTCTCTCATTTCCCCTCCCAAACGTTCTCCCCTGAAACTAAAGCAGCTCTTTAACCTCTTCAATTCTTGAATCGTCTACTAAGTAAGCACTCATTGGAATAAGTACTGAAATCTGAAAAGAATCTTACTGATTGAGTTTCAAAAGCAGCCCTTCAATCTCATAAGAGTAACTTTTTTTTAATTAAGAACTGAACAGTAGGTAGATTACAAGGAGATGGTAGAACAGATAAAGGAGGGCATTAGAATTGCAAAGAGAATCTTAGATAATAGATGTGAGAAGGCATTCTAAATACAGTGGCCCCAAATGTATTTTATGCTATAATTCAAGAGATCGTATGAGGAGAAAATTAGAACATTATAGTCCAAAATAAGAAATTAAGATACTTGGATCAGAGAAGAGGCTGAAGTATTTTCATAATTGCACTCTTGCTGCTTTTATATAAAAAAGAACAATGGGTAAAATTACAGTGGTTTGGAGAAAAGTGTAAAAACAATAGAAGCCCTGGAAACCAGATGGCTGATACTATGAGAAATTTAACAGTATCAAAACCCAGTGAACCTAATCCGTCTGAGTGGGGTGAGTTATAAAGTGGTGAGGATTATACTCTATTTTTTTTGTGCATTTTAAATGGTATCATCTTTGGTCGTTTCTTCTCCCATCAAGAACACCTTCTCTCCCTCTACAACGCTTGTTTAAATTCTATTATTCTCCATTTCCTACTTGTTTTCTTAGTCAATAATGTCAAAAGTAAAGAGAGGAACAATTAAGAGGAGTTCATTTCTCATCATTGGTTGCTTCAAGTAGGTATAACAGGCATAGGAGATGTTCTTAGAAGGAAGACTAGGCTGAACTTTGAAAACTATAAATCAAATCATGGCTTAAACCGCTGCAATGGTTTCTCACTATAACTAGAATAAAATGCAAATTACTTCTATGACCTTCAAGGCCTCACATGACCTAGTTGGTATAGTTACTTCCTACTGCTGAGATATCATCTATCGTCTTCTTTCTTGTTTATTCCAATTCAACCATTCACTTTCTTTTAAAAAATATATGTATTTATTTATCTATTTCACACATTGTAATTGTACAAATTTATTGAGTATAATTTGATATTTCAATACATGTCTATATTGTACGATGATCCAATCAAGGTGGTATTTATCACCTCATGCATTTATTATTTCTTTGTGATGAGAGTCTTCAAAAGCCTCACTTCTTGCTAATTGGTAACATACAATATTTTACTGTTAACCACAGTTACCTTCCTGTGCAATAGAACACCAGAATTCATTCCTCCTATCTAATTCTAACCTTGTACCTGTTGAACAACCTCTTTATCCTCCCTTCCTGCACCTTGTCCCTAGTCTATGGTAACCACTATTCTACTCTGTTTCTATGATAGCAACTTTTTTCATTTCTTGTCTTTTTTAGATTCCATATATGAGCGAGTGAGATGAAATATTTGTCCTGGCTTAATTCACTTAACATGATGTTCTCCTGATTCAGCTACGTTTTCCCAAATGACAAGATTTCATTCTTTTTTATGGCTGAATACTATTTCATTGTGTATGTATACCACATTTTAATTATCTATTCATCTCTTGTTGGACACTTAGGTTGATTCCATCTGTTCATTGTTGTGAATAATGCTGCAGTAAACATGGGAGTGCAGATGCAGGTATGTCCTTGATATGCTGATTTCCTTTCTTTTGGATATATACCTAGTAGGGGGAATTGCTGGATCATATTGCAATTCTATTCTTAATTTTTTGAGAAACCTCCCTGCTGTTTTTCATAATGTCTGTGCTAGTTACAATCCTACCAAAAGTGTGTGAATATCCCCTTTTCTCCACCTCCTTGCCAACGCTTGTTTTCTTTTTCCTTTTTGGTAGTAGCCATTGTAAATGGAATGAAGTGGTATCTCATTGTGATTTTGATTTGCATTTTACTGATGATTAGTGATGCTGAGCATTTTTTCACATACCTGTTGTCTGTTTGTATGTCTTCTTTTGAGAAATGGCTATTAAATTCTTTGCCCATTTTTAAAAATCACGTTATTTGCTTTTTTTGCTCTTGAGTTGTTTAGCTTCCTTATATTTTCTGGATATTAATCCCTTATCAGATGCATAGTTTGCAAATATTTTTTCCCATTCTGTAGGTTGTCTCTTCACTCTATTGATTGTTTCCTTTGCTGTGCAGAAACTTTCTAGTTTGATATAATCCCATTTGTCTATTTTTCCTTTTGTTGTCTGTGTTTTGAGGTTTCATTCAAAAAAATCCTTGTCCAGCCCAATGTCATGAAATGTTTCATCTGTTTTCTTCTAGTAGTTCTATAGTTTTGGGGGTTTTATGTTTAAGTATTTAATCCATTTTGGATTGATTTTTGTATGTGGTGAGAGGTGGGAGTCTAGTCTCATTCTGCGTGTGGATATCTGATTTTCCCAGCACCATTTATTGAAGAGGCTATCTTTTTCTCACTGTGTGTTCTTGGTATGTTTGTTGAAAATGAATTGGCTATAAGTGTACAAATTTATTTATGGACTTTCTATTCTATTTCATTGGTCCATGTGTCTGTTTTTCATGCCAGTACTTTGTTGTTTTGGTTACTACAGCTTTGTAGTATATTTTGAAGTCAAGTATCATGATGCTTTGCTCTTTTTGCTCAGATTGCTTTAGCTGTTCAAGGTCTTTTGTGGTTTCATATGAATTTTAGGATGATTTTTTCTACTTCTGTGAAGAATAACATTCGTGTTTTGATAGACATTGCATTAAATCTGTAGATCACTTTGGGTAGTATGACCATTTTTACAATATTAATTCTTTTAATCTATAAATAAAAGATATCTTCCATTTATTTGTGTCCTCTTCAATTTCTTTCATCAAAGTTTTATAGGTTTCAATGTAGAGATCTTTTACCTCCTTGGTTAAGTTTATTTCTAGGTATTTTATATTTTTGTACCATTATAGATGGAATTGTTTTCTTGATTTCTTTTTCAGATAGTTTGCTATTAGCATAGAAATTCTATTGATTTTTTTTATGTTGCTTTTGTATACTGCAACTTTATTGGATTTATTTATCAGTCCTAACAGTTTTTGGTGAAGACGATAGGGTTTTCTACATAAAAGATCATGCCATCTGCAAATAGGACAATTTAACTCCCTCCTTTGGATGCCTTTTATTTCTCTCTGTTTCCTAATTGCTCTAACTAAGATTTCTAGTACTATGTTGAATAGAAGTGGTGAAAGTGGTCATCCTTGCCTTTTTCCTAATCTTAGAGAAAAAAGCTTTCGGCTTTTCTTTTCTGTATGATATTAGCTGTGGGCTTGTTATATATGGCCTTTATTGTATTGAGGTACGTATTTTCTATACATAGTTTCTTGGGAGTTTTTTTTTTATCATGGACAGGTGTTGAATTTTATTGAATGCCTTTTCACCATCAATTGAAATGATCATATTGTTTTTTTGTCCCTTTATTCTGATGATATGATGTATCACGATTGATTTTTGTATGTTGAACCATGCATCCGTGAGATGAATCTCACTTGGTCATAGTGAATGATCTTTTTAACGTGCTGTTAGATTCAGTTTGTTAGTATTTTGTTGAAAAATTTTGTGCCTATGTTCATCAGGGACATTGGCTTATATCTTTCTTTTTTTGATATATCCTTGTCCAGGTTTGGAATCAGGGTAATGCTGGCCTCATAAAATGAGCTTGCAAGTATTCACGCCTCTTCAATTTTCTGAAATAGTTTGAAGAGAATTGGTATTAGTTGTTAACCGTTTGGTAGAATTCAGCAGTGAACCCATCAGGTCCTGGGATTTTCTTTGTTAGAAGACTTTATTACTGTTTCAATTTCCTCACTCAATATTTGTCCATTCAGATTTTCTGTTTCTTCATAATTTAATCTTAAGGCTGTATGCATTCAAGAATTTATTCATTTCTTCTATTATGAGAGTTAATGGCATACAGTTGTTCATAGTAATATTTATTTTATGATCTTTTGTATTTCTGTGCTATCAGTTGTTATGTCTCCTTTTTCATCTTTGATTTTATTTATTTGAATCTTCTCTCTGACCTTCTTTTATTTCCTGAGCAACATTGAGTTTTTTCTACTTTAAGGCTTTGCATTAGCTTTTTCCTCTCACTGGAAAGCTCTTCCTTCCACCATCTGTACATGCCTGGCTTCTTGATATCATTTAAGTCTCAGCCCAAATATTACATCCTACAGAATTCTCCTTTCACCATAGTCTTCAGTTTCTCTCTAGCCCAGTAATTTAAGCAGTTATGACTCTTAAAATGTACTAGTTTATTCATTTGTTTATTATCTCCTCCCATATTCCAAACTCAGGGAGAACATGAGCAATAGAATAAAAAAGATATTTTATATCTTGCCCAGTGCTCTATCTCTAGCATTTAGTCCAGGTTCTAGTTTGGTGATACAAAAGTAGTTGGTCTGTGAAATATTTGTGGCCAGTTGGTTAATATGTAAATCAACACAGTGCTTCCTTCATCAAGAAAATCTTTCTACTAAAAAAAAATCAGTGAAACTAAACAATGTTTCTAATAACATAGTTGATTTACATTCTGGTACAAACTTCCTATCTACTCATGGACCCCTAACAGTTTGTGAACTTTTATGATACACAAGACCATACTTTGAGTAGCACTGATCTATCGTGTAAGAGGGGCTGGAACGTTTTCTTCCAGTAGAAGCTAAAAGATAACAAAATGTTAGTGGTTTAATAAAATATTTGATAGTTTTGGTAGATATTTTGTAATTATATTTCAAGTATCATAATCAGTGATAATTTGCTAGTACAAAAGAATTGCTTGTACCTTGCTTGTGAGAAGTAGGATGATGTTTTCAGAAAAGTCTGTGTGGTTCCACTAATAGCTATTAAAGCCAGGGGAGAATAGAGCCTGAGAGGAAAGGATAATTCCCTGAAGCAGTAGAAAAAACTTAATGTCAAAAGTCTTTAAGGATGGTATTTTCACCAGGAAGAGATGGGAATGTTCTAACATTCTTGGGAAAGTGTTATTTTGTTTTCTCATAAGAGATCAGACCACTGTGCACCAAGTAGAAAAAGGATACTAAATTCAAAGGGGTTAATGGACTTGGGAAACAACTTTCTATACTTCAGCAATAAGAGGTGGTGAAGATTTACAAAAAGGCAAATCAAAAGTTTAAGTTTCAATAAATCATTAAAATACAATTGTTGAAATAACCTACATTTATGGAGCACTGCCTATGCACTAGGTACTGTGGTACACCCATTATGTCAATGAGTTCTCTCAACAATCCTTTTGTGTAGATGCTTCTGCTATCCACTTTAATTGAGGTATAAAGAGGTATCAAGGGGCAGAATCAGTATTTAAACACAAGTCTTAAATAAGAGCCTATGCTCTTAACATCTATACATGTAGCCTTCATATGTAAAAAGCTCAACCACAAACATTACAGTTAAAAAAGAAGAGAGAAGGAGTGTAGGAAAAAAAATTCTAAATATTATTATCCAGGTCATGAGTGAGATAGGAGATTGAATACAGGGTGGTAAGAGTTACAAAATAATTTTTTACCACAAGACCCTCAAAGCCCAAATGTCTACAATTAGGGATTCCTTTCTTTGGATCTTGAAAGCTTTTCCCATTACCAAGGTCTCATAATAAGAAAGGAGAAATAAAAAATTCACAAGCTTGAGTCCTACTGTATCAGGACATCTGAATTTGTGAATCTGTGTTTTTTTGTTTGTTTGTTTAAAAGATCCCCATGTGATTTTGATGAACGGACAAATCTGGAAACCATTGCCTCAAGCTAATCCCTTATGAGGAAACAGTTGGAAGCTTGCTCAATGCCAGACTGATGGTGTTTGGACAGTAAAAGAAAAGTAAAGAAAAATGAAAGCATTAAATAGAAACAACATGACTTTTCCTAGGTGTAGCCCTGTCATGAAGAATTTTTGTTTTAACATTTCCTTGCCTTTTTCAGGGATCTGAGGTACTTTACAGCAAATTGACAAAATATACTAAGTATTAAATAGAATAGTAATTTTATATTCAACAGGTTCTAGTTGGTCCCTTGAAGGAGCAAGTGTCCTGGAGATAGAAAACCTGAATGAATACAATATCATCTTTTGGCAAGACAGCTGGAAGCCAACTGTAAGCATCACCACATATTGAATAGCAAAAACAATGTTCTGCACTAAAGTGAATAGACGTGGCTTCACTAGCAAGTTCTTCATATCAAAATCACATATACTACAGCTATTTTTTTCTAATGATGAGTTGATATTCTGCCTGATATTTTGACATGTCACTGTGCCCCTTACACTTATAAAGTAGAAAAATGAAACTACATAGCAGGAATCCTTAGAATATGAACCAATACTGGGAAAATCTCAGAAAGCAAATATTAGTAGGTCCCAAGATAAGGATAAGATTCATGTTCTCCTATATGCTCATTTGTGGCTTTGAGTACAGCTTGATTTCATATAATCCTATATTCATTCATCATATACATCTATTGAAATATAATTATGCCATGGGACTCATTAAACCTTATATAATATTACCAATATCCATTATATTCAAGCATTGTTTTCAAGTTAATTTACTCTAAAAGAGTTTAAGTGGAGCAGCAAGACTATTTTAAGAAAGTCAGCATTATAATTATAATATTATTTATTCTTTTTTTTTTTTTTTTTGAGACAGAGTCTCACTCTTTTGCCCAGGCTTGAGTGCAGTGGCATCAGCCTAGCTCACAGCAACCTCAAACTCCTGAGCTCAAGCCATCCTCCTGCCTCAGCCTCTTGAGTAGCTGGGACTACAGGCATGCACCACCTTGTAGATCTGAATGCATTGCAGGACATATTGGGTCATTTATATCATAAGATAATATGCTAATAACACTTCATATTTGATGTAAGTAAATCCTAAATGGAAGTATTACAGGGACAGTCCAAAAATATCTATATTTTTCACTGAGTTTAAGAGTATTTATGCAAAATATCTTTGTTACTTAACTCATAACAATGAAAATAGGAATAGGAGGAGGCTTATGCCAGACGTTTGCCTGGGGTTGGCATATAAACATTGGAAGATTATGTGGGTAATTTATGGAGAGTGAGTCTAGCTATTATCTGTTTATTTTAAAAAATGATAAGGGTCAGAGAAGTTTACTTAGAAGGTTTCAAAATGTCATTATTTGCACTGTATATGCAAGCAAGCAAAAAGATTTAACTGTCAATAGTTGCTAAGAAAGGATAACAGTAGGATATACTAGTATGGGGAAAATAAATAAAGACATTTCCATTCAATAAGTGTGTGCAGTATCATGTTACATGACATTAAATGTATAAAATATGAGATTCATTATAAACAGCATGGGTTAAATTCAGATACTGATGTTTAGTACCAATAAAATTTTGAATACTTATCTGAAATTCATGTGCACAGTCTGTGCTTCCAGAAAAATAGTGAAAAAGAAACCTCTAATCAATTTGTCTTAAAATTGTTGATATATTTGCTTCAAAACAGATGAGAAAGTAGAGAAGGGTATATCCACCAAATGAGAAGAAAGACTGAGGAAAAATAATGGCTAAACATTTGTAAACTTGAAATTTGTTTGGTGTTTGGTGCAAGCGCAAGATAGAGTTTAAGGTCATTTCTCATTTCATACAAATAAATCTTCTTAGTCCGGGTTTTTTTTATATATATATATATATATATATGGGGATATAATCTACAAAATGCTTCAAATCACTTAACTTTCTTTCACCCAGAAGCATTTAGTGTGGCTGGAAAGCTCTGTTCAGGAAATGAAGGTTTCTAAATTGTGGCTAGTTTTATCAGAGGGTGAATCTTCCCAGGGAAAGAGGATCAGGGATGTGAGGAAAGGTCCTGGCTGACAGCAATAGCAGAATGTGTCACACTGCCAGCAGCAGCAGGAGAATGAAATCTAAAAATGAATTGTGCTTTTTGAAGGATGCATCCTTTTTGTCTTTTTCCCCAGATGTGATCAGTTCTCGTTGGTTTAGCATATTCCCTTAGCTTGGATGCCCATAGCAAGGGTGACAGGGAAAGAAAAACTAAGTCTTTGAGCCTGTTCACTAAATGTTTATTTATTAGAAATGTATGGCTCTTTGATTCTTATTGCTTTATGTAGGATTTCAGGAGAGATTTTGGAGAGGATAGGTCTCTGTTTCTTGCATCCTATCTCTGCCTAATCAGGCATCTCTTCCAGAATGTATTTGGGAGCAAGGAGAGAAACAGAGTCAAAGGTGAAAACTAGCATGAAGATGATTTATTCCAGTAAAACTTGGGCAATGCATCCATGTCACCTGTCAGCTGTCAAAAATGCCACCAGTCCTTTTATTTACTTGTTTCAGTAATACTCCTGGAAATCATCAATCTTTGGAATTGGCACTTTAATTAAAACCTAAAGGGAAGTGGTTGGTATGAATTTGTGCACGTGTTTAAGTGTACGTGTGTGAATGTGTGCACCTATATGTTTTTGGAGTTTATGTATATGCCTCTATGTTGTTATATTTTTCATACATACACATTTCTAAGTGTTATTATACTTTATGCACTTAGGGTTTATTTAAAGCCATACTTGTGGTTTTGGAAAATCTATCTACAATCCCACTGAGACACATCTAAAATTGTAGTAAGTGAAC
Organism: Eulemur rufifrons; assembly: GCF_041146395.1. Taxonomy (NCBI): domain Eukaryota; kingdom Metazoa; phylum Chordata; class Mammalia; order Primates; family Lemuridae; genus Eulemur; species Eulemur rufifrons. The sequence goes on along the minus strand of NC_091001.1, from coordinate 77,665,945 downwards.
ATATTCTTTAAAGGAGACCTATTGTAAATCCTGTCAAAAATAAACATTTATTCTAAAAGCTGAATAACCTACCTTTTTGTAACTTTTATAAAAACCAAGTTTTAGGTTTCTACCTTTGTGAGAACTCTGGTTAGATTTTTCTACAAAGAGCCTTCCCTCAGCAAGATGATAATATTTCTGATTTCCTTTTCATCTTCCTTATTTGTGACATTCTCCATCTTGGGCCCAAATCCCTCCTTTCTGCTATCTCCTGGATAACAGGTTAGACCTCTCCCATCTGGCAACCAATCGGGTATGCCCTCTTCTAAAAGGAACTTCTCTGTACAAACCCCAAACTCCACCAGAAATCTTCTTTTAAGGAACTATCTTTAGCTAATTTCCATGCTGTATAATATTAATCACTATAAAAGTTTGATGAGATATTGCAAGGGGAATTTCCTTAACTAGGGCAAAGCCATGACCAATACAAGTGATTGTCTAAAGGAATGTCAGATTCCAGCAACATAGTAAGACACATAAAGAAAGAAATATTAAGCTCCCTTTCTCCAAAGAGCTTGTACTCTAGTTGGGTTATCTCCCCACAGTGAAAAGAATTATGTGATGTTTTTCCAACAGTGCAAAAAGGAATGTGATTGTCAAGATTGTGCTCTTCTTTACATAAACTTAAAGGGCAAGATGATTACTAGACCTGACTGCTTAATATACACACCATGAAGATTCATCCAGCAGGCCCCCGCTTGCCTGATGATAAAGGGCCCTTTTTCAACAAGCCACAATCACCTTCAGATGTTGACAAAATAAAAAAATTAAAAAGGTGATTCTGGAGAGGAAAGTTCCAGACCAGTTTTCTTGAGTCAGTAATAAATAAAGAGGGATGTTCTCATTGCCAAGAAAGGAATCATCTGCAATTGGCATCTTCTGGACAACTGAGTATTACTAATAGAAAGGTAGGGATATGTGATATTTTAGGAATATCGACAGAAAAAAGTAACACTTAATTGGCAGTAAAATAATTGATAATCCTGTTTTGCTGGCTATACCCAGGCTAAATGTGGAAAAATAAAATTGCATATTATATTTCCTCACTCCCCACTCTTTTCTTCCCAGAGATGCATCATATTAGGCAAACAGAGTTATCTTGGCAACCATCACCTTGCAGAAAGATGCTGATGGGTATGGTGTGGTGAAGATAGAGGGGAGGGACTTTGCAAACGGCTTGCATGAAAGTGGGAGATGACAAGTGCTTTTCAGAGTCTTTGAAGAGTAAGGGGAAACATGTTGTGTAGGGGCAAGAAGAGAAAATTGTAGGGGCTCTACAATGTTAGTTTGCTAGGGCTGCCATAACAAGATACCACTGATGTGGGTGGCTTAAACAACAGAAATTAATTTTCTCACAGTTCTGGAGGCTAGAAGTTCAAGATCCAGGTGCTAGCAGGGCTGGTTTCTCCTGCAGCCTTGGTCCTTGGCTTCCACATGGCTGCTGTCTCACTGCATCTTCACATGGTTATTTCTCTGCACGTGTGTTTCTGGCATCTCTACGTCTTAATCTCCTTTTCTTATAAGAACACCAGTCAGATTGGATTTGGGTCCTCCCTGATGGTCTTGTTTTAAGTGAATCACCTCCTTAAAGACTCCATCTCCAAATACAGTCACATCATGAGATACTAGAGTTTAGAGATTTAACATATGACTTTTGGAAAGACACAATTCAGCTCATAACACCACTTTACCATATACTCCAACGTGCTATTATCAAATCTGGGGACTAGCTTGGTCTTGGTTACCTACACAGACTATCAAAGCCCTAAACTTGATTTTTGTTTGTTTCTCTTTCAGTATTTTAGCAATACTGCCTCCAGGCTGATATATGTGATATTATTCCATGTGTGTCAAATTTTCACCCATTATGCTACCTCCTCTTCTGGTTTTATTAAGCTGCTATTCATAACCACCTCTGAAGTATAGTGCTGCAGTCAAATGTTCATGATCCCTTAGATCATGAATCACAAATTAAATGCCTATGGGGAATGAGTAGGAAACACAAATGGTGAAGTTGGCCCAGCATAGGCTAATAGGAGTGTTGGGATATCTGGTGAACTGGAAATCAGAAAGCACATGGCCCTTCTAAAGGAGTGTTGCTAACTTCTATTAATAGTTGACTGGAGTTGCGTGGAAATTCTGGTGGTACTACGTTTTCTGATTTTTATAGAGAAATTTGGAATAAAGATTTTAATTGAATGCTTACAATTTTTAAATTTTGTGAATTATTTTTTTAAAAAATACTATATTTGCCCCAGTATATATTACCTCATCAAGACTGAATCTTATGTCTATTAGAGATACTATTTCAGAGCCAATGTCAATGTAGAAATTCTCATGGAGAACAGAAAAGACTAGAATAGGGTATTCATTCATAGAGGGAGACAGAGTCATTCGTGCTTTCCAGAATCCATCTTAGGTGAAGCACTAGGTGTGTTTCATTGAAAAAAATGCTCTTAGAGTGAAAAGAAGACTACATGGACATTCTCAAACAATAAACTATTCCCCCTAAACCATAAGTCACAAGAAAAAAGGAAGGCCAAGGGAAGAGGTAGACAGGAGAAGGGAAGCAGAGACAGGGGAGCCAGTGAGATTGGAGGAGGTTGTGCCTCAGGAGGTGAGAAGTCATCCAAGCAATCAGAAGCAACCCAAAAGGGCTCATGGATGTGGGGTTGCTTGAGCCAGGTTTAAATCATGAGTAGGAAAATGACTTTTAATTTCAGGATGATGAAGGCAGAAACAGCATGTTATGTTTGGGAAATGGTGAGGACTCATTCTTAATAAAGGATGCCATCCTTCTGTAAGGTTAAATAAAATCAATTGGCGTTTCTAGTTTGGTATTATTTCTAATTGAGTTTCCCAACCTTGTGATCTTTGTGAACTAATTAAGAATAGTAGGCAAGAGAAGAGAGAGAACCATAAAAAAGTCTTTGTACAGAGTAGAAGTTCACAAACTTTTTTCTAAGGGCCATACAGTCTCTGTGCAAGGATTCAACTCTATAGTAGCCCGAGAGCAGCCACAGACAAAGCAGAAACAAACGAGTGTGGTTGTTTCCCAATAAAATTTTATTTACAAAAAGAGGTAGTGAGTGGGCAAGACTTGGACCACAAGCCATAGTATGCCAACTTCTGATCTGGGGAGAAAAAGACACATTAATGGAGGCTAAGGGTAGGACAGAAAGGAGGAAACTTCTAGAGAGTGACCTTAAGTAGTGCCAAGCACAATACTGTACACCCACAAAATGATTAATATGTTTTTATGGAAGTATAAGAAAGGAAGGAAACAGAGTGGCGGGGAGATGATGGATAGGTGATTTTTTAAAATGCGGAAAGAAATGTGTCGTGCTATGTCGGAAAAATGAGAACCAGATGAAATGAGAGACCAAGCCTATTTGAGGAGGCTAAATGGAAGAAGAAAAAGCCAGAGCACAGAGGTCAAATTATTCAGAAACACAGCAAACGCCAGGGCAGGGAGGATCCAGTGGTATAACAGCAGATGATGGTACAAGCCCATTGCAATAAAAGAGCTTGTAAAGGGAATCTGGGCTCCTATTCTACTGGGTCTACTTCTAGAAGTAGGAGCTCATCAGCCTCATTAAGCAAGGTCAGACTTTTCTTTTAGCAGCAGCCCCAGATTTCTTACTTCATCTCTAACCAACTATTCCAGCCCTGAGAGACAGATGGGAAAATGAGCAATAAGGGAGGATGAGCCTTTATGGGTGTTTCTGCGCACCTCCCCAGCTCCAGGCCCAGTGGACATCTCTCCTTATTTCTGAAAGTTTTGTCTATTCCGGTGAGGTATGAATGATCCCATAGGCACAGTACGGAGTCTACAGAGTATTAAGCCTTGCACATGTCATTAAGGCAATGTTCCCAGCCGATGTCACAAATGCAGCCAGCAGGAGACCCAGAGAATTGAGTTTATCGAAGGGATTGTTGTGGTCTTGTTATCTAGTTTAACAATTTGGGGATCACCAAATCACATATCATCATAACTCCCTTCCTGTCAATGTTTTCCTCTTCTCTTTCAAGACCTGCCACTGAATCATTTCACAGTATGCTTTAATGACAGTGGATATGGGATTCACTGTGGTTTTATAATAAAGCTGCAGCTGCCAGGCTTGTCTAAAGAATTACAAGGTCTCCTTTTCAAGCGCAATGAAATGAATATCAAATCAAAACTAACACCCAGGATTTAAAATAAGGGTGCTTGGATACAACTTGCAAGAACCAAATTCTCTTTTTAGTTTTTCTTCTGGAGTAATTCCTGAGCCCTGAGACAATTGCTTTTTTGTGAAGTAGAATATGAAGTGAGGATTGGCTTAGGGTAGAACTGACTGTTCTGATGGTCTCACTCTTCCACAAGCCCAGCTGACAATTTATTGACATCCTAGTGCAAGCAGAACCTGTCTCCCTGCCTCACACATGGGGGTTGCTCTGTAAGTAGAAGGCAAATTGGAGGGATGAATAGTTGCAAATTTCCCTTGTGTTTTACAGGTCTTGGGAGGAAGCTGGTTAATGTCCTCTTGTTATTTATTTTGCAAACTACCATTAGGATTGGGATGTGTTACAGAGAAGGGGTTTTATCTAGCAAAATAAAAACTAGGCAAACTACTTTTTTTGTTTTTAGTCAAATTTGAACTATTGTTATGAAAATATTTAGAATCCATAAGAGAACTGGATCATATTTCTGTACACTGATCTACAGGCTATAACCTCAAACTTTGAGTTATTTCTTTAGTGAGGCCAGTTAATGTCTATGCTGTGATCAGTACTAAGCACAACTTTAATTACTTCATAATTACACAAGTACCATCATGTGGGTGAATGTTTTCTCATACTGAGAACAGATAGAGGCTCTTTTTCTCCATGGTCCTCCTTTGTCATCTCTCTGCTTTTTCTGCTGGTAATTAAAATCTATGAAATTCAGGACTAAATCCAATAGTTAAATAATTTATTGTATATTTAACAGACAAGCTGTACTCTTCATTTGTTGAAGGTACAATTAAAAACACATAAAACTTTAATCCATATAATGTTTAATTGGTAGGTTTGAAGCCAATTATGGTACCAATGTACTTGTTCCTCAATTTTAACTCCTACATTAGTTTTCATTAAAAATGTTAAATTAAAAGAAATTGTCATTAAGTGTCAGGAAAAGCTGTTACTGAACCTAGCAGGTGGTATCTGTTAGCAAAGCTAAGATCACTTAGGGAAATAGTTCCAATGGAATCATTTCTCGATAGGCAACACCCCCTCCCCCCCCATACACACCCTGTGATATTCTATACTAAAAGCTATATTCTGCAGAAGAATGGGCTTAGTTTAAAAAATCTAAATTAATTAATGAATTATTTTAAAAAATGAAAAAATAAAAAAAATCCAAGCCAGAACATTGGAAAGTATTAAAATATTTTTAAAAACATAATGAAATAAACATGAGTTAACACAAGACGATAAAATTGGCAACCTTTAAAAAAGATAAATGTGCCCTAAAACCCAGGATTACCCAGTTTAACATTGTAAATGCTGCTGGATAGTATCTCTTCCACATTCTTGGTTTCGTTTCTTTCCTAGGAGGTCTTTCACATCCAAGAAAGAGTTAGAAAAAAAGTCAAGACCTTTGATGAAGTTGAACCCCTGATCTGAACCATGAAAGTCATCTCTGCCTCTTTCTGTTTCAATATATCATAGGAGATGGTTATAGTTACTATTTATAGTTTTAATCAAAGGAATTCTAAAAATTATAATTCCTTCTCTTTTTCTTTCTCTTTTTTTTCAATTTCTATACTTTCCATACTTCTTTAATTAAAGACTCTGACTGGAAAAATATGTTGTACTAAAGGGTGAGGACAGTGCAGAATTAACATAAGAAAGGGTAGAAATCATGCCACCTCAAGGAAAGCTCTAAATTAGCTCACGTTTCTACGGGCATCTATGGTTTTACTTCAGGGCAATGTTTTTTGGTATTTAAATGATAATTTGTATATAGTGCTATAATAAACATGGGAGTGCATACATATTGATTTTATTTCCTTAGGCTATATCTGCCCAGTAGTGGGATTGTGGGATCATATGGTAGTTCTATTTTTAATTTTTTGAGGAGCCTTCATACTGTTGTCCATAATGGCTGTGCTAATTTAGATTTCCACGAACAGCATATGAGTTCCTTTTTCTCCACAACCTTACCAGTATTTGTTATTTTTTGTCTTTTTGATAATAGCTGTTCTAACTGGGGTAACATCTCATTGTGGTTTTGATTATTTGCATTTCCCTGATGATGAGTGATCTTGAACATTTTTTCGTAAACTCATGGTCATTTGTACATCTTTTTTGAGAAATGTCTATTTGGATCTTTTGCCTATTTTTAAATCAGATTGTGCCTTTTTGCTATTAAGTTCCTTATATATTCTGGATATTAATCCATTGTCAGATGCACAGTTTGTGAATATTTTCTCCCATTCTGTAGGTTGTCTCTTGCCTCTGTTGACTGTTTCCTTTGCTGTACAGAAGATTTTTAGTTTGATATAATCCCATATGTCTATTTTTCCTTTTGTTGCCTTTGCTTTTGAGGTTTCATTCAAGAAACACTTGCCTAGCCCAATGTTATGGAGCATTTTATCTATGTGTTCTCCTAGTATTTTCATAGTTTTGGGGGGTTGTATGTTTAAGTATTTAATCCATTTTGAGTTGACTTTTGTAAGGGGTGAGAAATAGGGGTCTAGTTTCATTCTCTGCGTGTGGATTTCCGATTTTCCCAGCACCAGTTATTGAACAGACTGTCTTTTCCTGAATTTTGACAGAATTTTGGCAAACTTTGTTGAAAGTCAGTTGGTTGTAAATGCATGAATTTTTTTCTAGATTCTATCTTTTTATTATTTACTGTACTCCCTCAACATAGACTTTCTAGAGCCTCCTGGAAAAACCCATTTAAAAGAGATGACTTTAGATTTAAGAAGAGAATTACGGATTAATATCCCTATGCTAAGGTGATATGTGGTGTCACCTGATGTCACTCACTGGATCTGCTCTTACACTTTCATGATACCAAGTGCTCACCAGATTAGGGAATTGGACTAGAACTGTAGGAATATCTTTTCACTGAAATTCTGTGATCTTGTGTAGTATATAATGAAAAGAATTAAAAGTAAGATATTACATTACCTCTGGCATGGCTAGGCCTGGATGACCACTTCTTAGATAGACAATGTGAATTTTGCTTTTAGGTTAATTTTGCTAATCACATGGCCTGCTGTCCTGATCCCCCACATTAATTTTGAAAATATGTGTGTATTTTTCTTAAAATTGTTTTTGGGTTTGGGCTTTTTTCTTTCGTTTTTGTTTTTGGTGCTTTGATTAACAAACTCTGTAACTGAGGAAGGAAAACTTAGGAATTTGCTCAGATTTTGTGTAGTCTTTCTCAACCCTATTTTTCTCTGTAAGCACCATTATTTTTAGTAATCAATTTTGTGGATGTAAGGTTTCCTGGGAATGCATATATTGTGTTATGTAATGACTTATAGTTTTAAAATGTCAAATAGTGCCAAAAGGCTTATAAAAATAGCTTTGGATCTCTGTCTCAAAACCTTTAGAACCTTTTCTTTATCTTTGGTGTTCTAAGATTTCATGATGTGCCTTTTTGTGTCTTTTTTCATCCATTTCATTGGACACTCAGTGGGTACTTTTAATCTAGAGTTACATGCCTTTCACTTTTAGAAAATTTTCTTGTATAATTTCTTTGATAATTCACCTCTCGTCGCTTTTTTTTCCTAGAACATCTATTAATACAGTGAAAGTGGAAGAAGATTCAAATGAAACTTTCTCAGTTACATAATCCAAACTATAAAAATAGAAGTGAAAGGACACCGATGCCAGGTATTAGCCTAAGAGTTGGCATATATTTGTTGGAGGGCTATGAAGTTTATTGCAAGTCTTGATATTATTTGTTTAAATTTTTCAAAAGCTAAAAGTCAAAATAGGCCAAAATAACTTAGACCATTTCAAAATCTCATTAGTTGTGCAGTGTGTTTGCTTGAGCAAGAGGAAAGTTTGCCTATTAAGAGTTTCTGGGAAAGGATGAGATTGGACTATATGTATGAAGAAAATGGATGAGAAGGTTGCATGGAGGTCACATGCCCTTTACTAGACAGTTCTGCCATGCCCTAGTTGCTGGGGTTGGGGCGGGGGGTGGGCTAATATATAACAGAATCCCTTTTCTACAGAATTGTCCTGGTCAACCAGGAGCTGCCTCTCCTAAAGGACAGTGGACCAACCCCTTGGGGATCAGAATTTAGAGGACTGACTGACTGACATGGAGGCTAAAACCTGGACCCTTGCTTCAAAGGGAGATTGATTCAGTCGTACAATGTATACTCTAGAATTTTTCACTATGAGACCAGACTGAAAGAAGTCTCCAGTTGGCACCAGATTACTGTGCAGGTTTCTTGCCCTGCCCTATCCTGCATTCCTCCACTTTCTTGAAAGTTTTCCCTCAGTTTATCACTTGAACAAGAATCCTCTCTCAGGCTTTACCTCTAGGGTACCCAAATTAAACCAATAATTATATTTTTAAATTCAAGAATTCTTTTTTGTCCCCTCGATTATTCTTGTTTATAGATTCCTGTTCTTGTTAAATGAATGAGATTTTTTTTAAGGTTTGTTCTCTTTCCTGTGTCATCTCTTTTTTTCTTTTTGTCAGTTTGCTTTGGTCTCTCCTTCACAATGAAGGTTTTCCTGAAATGACTGGCGATTTTTGGCTATCCATTTCTATTTAAGGTAAGGATAACAAAAAATGGTTTGGAAGCCATGTTAGTCAGTATTCTCCAGAGAGACAGACCAATAGGTTAGATAGTGTGAATGTTGTCAGAATCAAAATGGAGTCACTTGTGTTAAAACAAAATAATAAGAAACAAAAACCCTGACAAATAGAGCCAAGGAAGTTCATAAAGAGAGAGTCCTCATGTTTGTATGCCTAATAACAAAACTGTCACAAAAAAAAATCTCTGCAAAATCTTGCCCAAAGATCATTGCAACCTTACTTAAAAAATACCTCTGCAAAAACATCTGGGGGCCCAGTAACTGCCCGTCCAATCTCAGACCAGCATCACTCTTGCTAGTGATCTTGGTAGCTAAAGATAATCATTTCAAAACAATAATGTAATCCTCCTCATTTTTTTCTTTAAAAACCTTTGTCTTCCTTTATCTCCTTGAAGATACATGTAGTTTACTATGGCATGTATATTCCCATTGCAATTCTCTACTTCTAAATATATATCTTTTTCTTTTACAGAGCCTCTCTGTTTTTTATTTAGATTGATAGAGAGATAGAGAGAGAGATAGATGAGAGGTAATTTATTATGGAAATTGGAATGAAATTAGGGAGGCTGAGAAGTCTCACAACAGGCCATTTGCAAGGTGGAGACCCAGGGAAGCTGGTCTCAGTCCAAGTCCCAAAACTTTAGAACCAGGGAAGCTGATGGTGTAACTCTCAGCTGGGGGCCAAAGGCCTGAGAACCCAGAGGGGCTGCTGGTGCAAGTCTCAGAATTCCAAAGACAGAAGAACCTGGAATTCTGATGTCCAAAGACAAAAGAAAGTGTTTCAGCTCTAGGAAAGAGAAAGAGAGAGTGAGTAAATTTGCCTTTCTCTGCCTTTTTTTGTACTATCTGGTCCCCTACCTGATTGGATGGTATCCATCATATTGAGGACAAATCTTCCCCACTCATCCACCAACTCACATGCCAATCTCCCCTGGAAACCCCCATAGACACACCCAGAAATGACAGTTTACCAGCTATCTAGGTATTCCTTGGTCTAGTCAAGTTTCACCTAAAATTAACAATCACAGGAGATCTGGATGTACAGTGAACTTCTCTTTGGTGGACACTACTTGTAAGAAAGTTTAATAGCCACTGGCTTATCATTAGACCTGCCCAAATAGCTTATCTTCATGGTGGTTCAGTTTCTCCGGAGAAGCATTCCCTGCACTCTCAGTTAGATTGTGTGAGCTTGCTTGCCTGGAAGGTACTGTGGAACAGTAGAAGGGTCTGCAGAGTCAATATTCAGTGGAGACCTTTCATTTTTTTCTGCTTGTCTCAGTCCAACTGCTCATCCTTGCTCATTTCAAGCCTAATATATTTGTCTTTAGAGCCTCTCATATTTTGTTCATCTAGAAAACAAACCTACAATATACTGGCGAGAGTCAGGGTGGGAAAGGGGTAACCACATATCTGATTTCTTACATGAACTTTCAATTAAGCCCCTTGTTTTTATAGCCTTATCACCTATGCCATCCATCCTGACTGGCCTTGCTTTTATTACTCCCATCAGCAACCATTTTGTTTAGAATAGATCTTTTGAAAATATTCATTAAAAGAAAATTTAAATAGTGCTTACTATCTGCTAGTATAGGTTTAAGCACTCTGCAAATGGAACTTACTTCAAAATCATAACAATCTATAATACTATTACCCCATTTTACAAATGGGGAAACTGAGCACAAGGTGACTTGTGCATGATCACAGAGCTGGTAAATGGCAGTACAAAATTTTGAATTCAGGCAATATGGCCCTAAAATCTTAGCCTATTGTACTGTTTCTCTAATGTTGGATCACTTGCCATTTTGCCAAATCTTCAATATGACTTGGAGTTACAAATATATGCATTTGTTGAAGTTGGAATTTCTGCCTCTAATCTGGTTGTTTTGGGGTACATTTCAAGAGAAGGGGCTTACCAGGATTTTTAAGTTGTTCCTATGGTTAAAGTTTTCAGCTGGGCATGGTTATTTTTCTTAAAGCCTTAAAAACTGGTTAAAGAGGGAGGAGTAGCCTAACAGCATAACTTGGAAAAACAAAGAATAAAAACCCCATCTGAATGCATTGATTAATTCCCCAGGGCTTTTGAGTCTGGGCAAGCCTACTGATTTTTTTTTTAAAACAGCTTTATTGAGATATAATTTATAGTTATATAAGTAAATTATAAATCAACTATATATTTATAGTTTATTATATATTATTATATATAGTTTATTATATAATTTCTATAGTACAATATGAGAAATAATGATGAAACTGTTATCAAAATCTAGATAATGAATACATCCATCATAACAATATTTTTTTTGTGCCTCTTTGTCATCCCTTCCTTTCATCCCATTCACATCCCCCACCCAAGCCAACTACCCCTCTCCTGAAGCCCAGATTCCAGGAAACTGATCTGCTGTCACTACCGATTAGTTTGCATTTTCTAGAATTATATAAAAACGGAATCATGGAATCATAAAGTATGTAGGTTTTTGGGTCTGTCTTCTTTTTCTCAGAATAATTATCTTGAGAGTCATCCATGTTTTTGCATGTACCGGTAGTTTATTTCTTCTTATTGCTGAGTAGTGTTCAATTATAAGAGTAGGCCACATTGGTTTATCCATTCTTCTGTTGATAGATATTTGGGTTATTTCCAATCTCTAGCTTTACAAGTAAAGCCGCTATGATCATTTGTATAAAAGTCTTTTTGTAAGCACATGCTTTTGTTTCACTCAGGTAAACACTTGGGGGAGTGGAGTGGCTGGATCAATGAGTAGAAATGCATTTAACTTCTTAAGAAAGTGCCAGACTTTTTCCAAACTGGTTTTACCGTTTTACATTTCCATCAGTAATGTATGAACATTCTGGTTTCTCCACACCCTCATTAACATTTGATATGGTCAGTCTCAGTTTTAGACATTTTGATAGATGGTATTTGATTGGGGTTTTAATCTGATTTTCCTTACTGACCAGTGATACTAAGCATCTTTTCCTGCGCTTATTTATCAGCTATACATCTTTTTTCATGAAGTGGTGGTAGATATTTTTTGCCCATGTATTATTTATTTTGTCTTATCATTGAGATTTGCTCTTTATATATTCTGGCTACAAATATTTTATCAGATATATGCCTTGCAATTGTTTTTTGTTTTGTTTTGATTTGTTTGTCTGTGGTTTTTATTTTCATTTCTATAATGGTTCCATTTAAAGAGCAGTTCTCAATTTTGACGAAGTCAAATTTACAAACTTTTATTTGTAAAATAAAACCAGTGAAAGATTAATTCAAAGTTGAACTTAAATCTCCTTGTCATGCAGTCTGGTGTATTTCCCAGAGATTGTTACTGTCTCTCAGGAGAAAGATTCCCACCAACACATTCTAAATAAAAAGGTACATACTCTCATCCCAAGGAGTCTCTGAAAGAGCAGCCCCTAACTCTCATCTTTAAGAACATTTTTACCAGTGAATTTTCTACTTTAAGGTAAATTTCTGGAGCTGATTTTGAGGAAATCTCATAAAGGACTTTGTTCTATCTAGCTCCACATCCCTTCTCAGGCCCTGATGGAGTCTACACTTTCTTTCCCTTTTCCACAGGCTGCAAGGAATCAATCCACTTTCCTCTCCTTTGGAAGTTAACACCCACTCTACCTTTCTGAGTATTTCTGCTAGCAAGACTGCCTGCAGAATAAGAAGCCAAATTTCTGTTTTCTCTTTCTTAAGGTCCTGAAGATAAGCACACAGACCCTTTTTATTTTAAGAATTTTAGTACTAATCACTATGGGAAGCAGATGGTAATAGCAAAAATAGCATTACCAGTAAAGTTACAAAGGTTCTAGAAATTTTACAAAGGTTCTAGAAATTTTACAAAATTCTTACAGTTGTGTAATCTGGTCTGTGGCCCTTGGCTCCCTCTAAAAGGATGACAATCAGCCCATTGTTTACTGTTTTCATGTTTGTGGGTGGGGCTTCTCATCCACCACTGGCGAAGGACATTTTATTCCACACATGTCATTCTTTCTAATCAGAGAACACAATAAACCCTAAAGATTCAATAGGGGGGAGCACTTTATTCCCTTAAGGGGGAAGTTGGTATCTCTGCAGCCATTTAAACTTGGTGATAGCCAGAGTCCAGACCCAGAATGATTCCTCTGGATATTTCTACACAAAGACTTGGGGGTTATACAGTTGAACCAATACTAGGACATCCTGGGAAATAAACAATATTTAGATTAAAAATCTCATCAAGTAAATTTCCAGAGACTAGGAAAACAAAGAGACAAGCTCTTATAATTCCTAGAAATTAGTGGATAGATTCTGGAGTTTTCTCACCTTGGAGAGTTCAGAGGTAGAAAGCATATCAGAATTGAAAGCCAGTCCGGAGCTAAGACAGCCAGAAACAAAATATGCCACATAAGAAATAGTAGTGAGTTCCACAGAGTTTGTGGGAATTGGAAATGAAAGCTTGAGTCAAGTAGAGAAATAGCAATGTTGGAAAATTGAGTCAGAATGGTAATGCTGAGTTGAGCAGGTATGGAGGCAGGAATCATTTGGTGTCATTGATTATAAAGAGTAAGGTCAAAGAGTCATGCCAGTAGCATGGTGAAATATCCTTGAAGGCTTCCCACATTCAGCCACATCTAGTTCTGACTTCTCTTTCACCTGGTTTGGCTTAATGATCACCTCATTGCCAACTGTCTACTCCCTTACACGGGGGTCTTGGCTCACTTGAAATAAGTTCACAGATGGTTAGAGGTGTCAGAAACATTGAATGACTCTCTAGTTCAACCTTCTCATTTAACACATAATGAAAAAGATATGTTTATGAAAAAATATCATAACGAGACAAGTATAACATTGTGATGAGGTATCAGGGAAGAGCACCCAACCAGATGTCACAGGCCTTGCATTCCTGCTCAAGTCCTTCCTGCATTGTGGCTTCATCCCCTATAATACCTGCCTTCCTTTGTAATTGCATAGACTGCAGAAAAATACAGTAAAGCCCAAGACTCAGACAACGATGCATGCACATTTGAAACCATAGACGGGGTAGTACTAGGAAACAGAATTCACAGAATTTGAGGAAGCTTGTATATAGCACATATGGAGAAAGTGATGACCAGCAAATATCTGTAAGCTGGGGAAAAGGATATAATTACATGACAATAATGGTAACAACTATTATTTTCTCAATGTGTACTAAGTTCTTGGTGTTCTCATCTCATTTCCTTCTCACAATGACCTTATACATGATTACTTCTATTTTATGAATTAAATGACTGAGACAATGAGAGGTTGAGGAAAATTCTCTCAGGCTAAGCAGTCAGAAGGGACTGGGGCAGGAAATGGAATACATCAGCCTGACTGTAAGCCCATGTTGTTAACTAACCACATGGCCTTACGGCCATAAAAAAAATACAAGCTCTTGGAGGAGATTTGCGTGCAATATGTTTTAAAGTGGTGGTCTTTATGTTCCCTCTACAGCTTCTGAGCAGGCATATGCCTGATTTTATAACTGAATGAGAGATTTCTGAGAGGTGGGTAGGCACTTACTAAGGTGATGCCCACGGAGAAAGTGAATGTCTCAAAGAACAAAGTAGGCTCTTCAAGGGAGATCTCAGTCAAGGGATGGACTAACTATCCAATTACCTGCTATTCACACCTGTAAGGAAAAAAAGAGAGATTTCCTCTGACCTACTGTTTGGAAAATGGGGTGTGAAGTTGCCTCATTGAGGAGGACAATAGAGCTTTCTGTTTTACTGAGAATGGTTTAATGAGGGCTACAGAAGAACTGGCCCCACTGTCAGCCAAGACAGCTAATTAAGCTTAGAAATTACCTTACTGGATTGGATAAACAGAAAAACCACTTCTCTTTCTTAAGCTACTAACTCCCATGCAGAAACGTCTCCTTCACACCAGACTTCTGATCATGTAAGACCCAGATATTCTAAGGGAAAACAGCAACTACTTTGAGATTCCAATGAGAATAGAATTAAGAGGGGTAAGAAATGAACAGAAGCTTTTCAAAAGAAGATAGACAAATGGCCAATAAACATATGGGAAAACATTTAAAGTCACTAATTATCAGGGAAATGCAAATCAAATCCACAATGAGATATCACCTTATCCCAGTTAGAATGGTTTTTATTTAGAAGTTCAAATATAATAGATGCTGGCATGGATGTGGATAGAAAGGAATGCTTATGCACTGTTGGGGGGACTGCAAATTAGTACAACCTCTATGGAAAACAGTATGGAGATACCTCACATAACTAAAAGTAGAACTACCATTTGATCCAGCAACCCCACTAATGGATATTTACCCAAAGGAAAAGAAGTCATTTTATCAAGAAGACACCTGCACTCAAATGTTTATTGAAGCACAATTCACAATTGCAAAGATGTGGCATCCACCCAAGTGCCCATCAATTCATGAGTAGATTAACACAACATGGTATATGTATATCTGGGATTCTACTCAGCTATGAAGGAGGATGAATTAATCCCTTTTGCAACAATTTGGATGGAACTGGAGACCATTATCCTAAGTGAAGTATCTAAAGAATGGAAAAACAAACACCACATGTACTCACTATTAAATTGGGACTAAATGAGGAGCACACATGTGCACAGAGGGAAGTGAAACTCAATGGAAATCAAACAGGGGGGAGGGGGAAGTGGGGATGGCAAAAACTTACCTAACAGGTACAACGAACACTATCTGGGTTATGGACACATTTACAACCATGACTCAAGGATTATAAAAGTGATCCGTGTAACCAAAAATGTTTGTACCTCCATAATACTTTGAAATTAAAAAAAGAAAGAAAGAAATTCTAGCAGGTAGATTTTAGCTTTTTAACAGCAGAAACCAGAACTAACAGATTTACACAAAAACTGATTTAGACGCCACTATTACAGTCATGAAAAGGAGATTGAACTGAATCCTCTAGAAGCCTGGATAATTTAGCTTGGTGCCCCCATATTTGGGTAGTTGTGAATATTGAATGAGCTAATACAGTGATTCTAAACCAAGGGCTATTTTGTCCTCCTGTGGGCATTTGGCAACATCTGGAGACATTTTTGATTATCACAGCTGAAAGTGTACTACTGGCATCTAGTGTAGTGGGTAGAGATCAGGAATGCTGGTAAACATCCTACAATGCACAGGACATCCTCAACACACTCACCAAAGAATCATCCAGCTCAACAGTGATGAGATTGAGAAACCCTGTAAGTGTGTAAAAGAAACAATCTTAGGACATACCTGGTAAATAGTTAGCTCTCAGTAAGTGTCAGCTATTGCTTTTATTACTGAAGAGCCAGCACAACACAGAACTGCTCTGGTGAGGGCACTGCTCCTCTTGCTACTGCCACCAAGCAGTCAACTTTTTTCAGTTGTCTCGGCTGTTTAGCCAGGAACTTGACCTGGCTGCAACTACTCCTGCTTCATTTAGCATAATTATGGCCTTCACCAAAGACTATATCCTCCAAGCCCAATAATTAGTAAAGCTCTCTAGTGTGGTAAATCCCAAATGTACTTGATCACTTACACTAGTGACAACAGGTTTTAACGTCAGTAAATATTTCTGAGGGACCAATGTTAAATCTTCCTTGTGTGAATACTAGGTCTAACTTTCTTGTTCTTGATTCAATAAAGATGAAGACAATCTGGCTGTTCTACTAGAAAGAAGAATGTTAGAGGCTTTTATTAATTAAACCATTGACACATTTATTGAGGTTCATGAGACACTGAATTATACCTTAGGAAATAAAACATACATGCAAGAAGCAGGTAAGAATTCCAGGCTGTATAAAGACCAAGAGTCAAAAAGTGCAATGGGAAGAGGAGGCCAAGACAAGGGTCTGGGAGGGAATGAAACTTGTGTTGGGCCTTGAAACAGAGTAGACAGCTGGGCAGAAAGGAAATACTGTGGAGGGAAGGAAAGCAGATGGACAAAGGATGATGGAGGATGATTTTTACGGTAGAATATAACTTTATTTCTAACACCAGAAATCCATATGCTATCTAACTATATTTATGAAATAATTATAATAAGGGTAATAAATCCTTACCAAATAGGAATACATTTAAGATAGAAAGAACAACAAAAAGTACTTCTAATTATAACATTCCCTCCCAGCCACTCTTGATGTTTTAGATTAGTTGATTCCAGACTTATACTGGACATTTTTAAAAGCATATTTTCAAGCAAGTAGACTTGATTGTGGATTTTTAAAAATTTAATATGGCATGATAAAATCATTTTGCATGTTAATTACCCATTTATTTTATTTCATCGAGTATATCTACCATAGATATA
Source organism: Eulemur rufifrons (assembly GCF_041146395.1). Classification (NCBI taxonomy): domain Eukaryota; kingdom Metazoa; phylum Chordata; class Mammalia; order Primates; family Lemuridae; genus Eulemur; species Eulemur rufifrons. Next base: position 77,648,788 of record NC_091001.1, on the reverse strand, counting down.
CCACTACATACATAATTTTACCTTTGGGTAACCTCACATTTATTATTTTTATAAATCATTTTGCTACCAAAATCTTTGTACATAACACTATTTTTCCATTGTGTAGTCACTGAGAAGCAGCATGGTAGAGTGGATAAAACACAGGCTCTGGAGTTAAATAGATCTGGTTTTGATTTTCAATTCTGTCACTTATAGCTTGTGATCTTAAGCAATGTATCTAACTTCTCTTGAGCCTTTGTTTCCTAAAATATAAAATGAGCATCACTATGGTTACTTTGTGGTACTATTTTAAGAATGAGAATTAATAATTGCAAAGTGTGAAGTGCTTAAAACATTCTCTGGCACATAGTAAATGCTCAGTAGATAATAGTTATTATTATCAATATTGCTATTAGTATTAAACTTGATATTATATGGTTCTCCTTAGGGATAATAATGACTGAAACTATCTCTTAGGTGGGTAGGGAGTGGGAATAGCAGGATCTCATAAAGAAAACATGAGAAATAAATTCAAAGGAAAGTTAGCAGCCTGATTTTGTAGGCTTTGAATGTCTACTCAAATCCTGCCTCTTAGCCTCTGGGTAACCAGGATCTGTTTATGATTCTAGAACAAGAAAGTGTTTTAATGAAAGCAATGTTCTAAGGAAATCAATAATTAGTCTTGTTTTTTCCCCAGGTTAAATAAACCTAATATCATTAACCTTTCCCTTTCAGCCCTTATGTCTCACACATTAAGAATTTGATTCTCCATGCAGCTTTCCACTTAGGTGGATGTAACTTTTTTTCAAGTCTTTAATGATTCCTTCTCCCTAGTCCCTACCCAAACATGGATAATTCCTAGTTTGGCACAGAAAATAAAAATCTGAAATTACCTAACTACACATCAGAAAAACAAAACCAGGCATGAAAACTCTATACTTGAATCCCAATCTCAAACCTTTGTCTAGCAAAATGAATTAAATGGCTGAGTCCTGAAAGGTGACTGCACAAAATACTTTGGTAGGTATTTTATTATTGAAATCTTTATATATTTGCATTCATATGAGTTCTTCAAAGATTTATTCTCTCAATTACCAATCAAAAGAACTCATAAAGGTAGAGCCAGCGGACCAGGCAGGATTAGAGCTGCCTCGGAAGACAGATGCACTGGCCACAGCATTTGAGCTTTAAACAACCTCACTTGCTGCTCATTTCTGACCAAGTGACAGCTGACAAACAGAGTGGCTCATGATGAACCGTTTAGATTTCTAAGAAGCCACAGACCTTGCTTCTTAGGTTTTTATTAAGATTGAGACTAAATGGGTTGATTCTTAAGTCTAGTTTATAAGTTGTCGGAAACTTGGTTCCTTTAAGGAAAAAAAACCTAACAAAAAATGCAAACCTAGGCAAACACAATTTTTTAAAAATTCCTTGAGATGTGTTTTCTTTGTTTCTTATTAGAAAATTAAAAACGAAACAAACAGATGAGAGATATGACCTTACTCTGATTTGGGCCCCTTTACTGAATGAAATCTATAAATATCATTACTACATTGGGATTGGATTTATTTCATTTCCTTCCTAGGAATGAGTGGTGGTTGTGAACGGTATTTGTTTGCTTGTCTAGTTTTTATAGTATTCTTAATGAAGGCTTTGAATGGGCCTCGCCTTCTCTCTGTCAGTTGGCTTCTCCATGTATATATCACAAAGGTCATTGAGGTAATTAAAATCACATGAGCTTATAAAATCAGCATCTAGGATCATGTAAAATACTTCTCATAAAAACAAATCTTTTTATCATTTTCCTAATACTGAAATAGAATTAAGTCATTTTCTTCTTAAATTCTTCTTCCATTTGAGGCACATGCTAAAACTTTAGGTATTTTTTCTGTCCTCTGATTTATTCTGCCAGCCATCATTAATTATTTGTAAACAAACACATACGCTAAGGGAACTTCCATTTAAAGGCATCCAATACTCCCTTATAATATTCATCTTTAATAAACCAAAAGAAGTGAGCAAAAAGATCAAGGAACAGGGCCACATGAGAGTGAGGGAGAGGGTACAGGGTTGAGGGGTTGATATTTAGTGTCTGATGTTTAACAGGCGCTGTGACTAGGAGACATGTCAATGCTTTGTGTCACTGGCTTTCAACCTTTTCTTTATTTTTTTTCATCATCACCTCCTAAAGCAGTTTCTTTGCTGTCTTAGGCTTTTTGTTCCCTAATGGCCCCCACCCCACATTGTATATTTATTTTTGCACTCTGCTCTGTATATAAAGTTATCTTTGCCCTCCTCCCATGTTTGCTCCCTTAGGGGTGATGTTGTTCCCAATAAGAATCCATGCTCTATGTGAGCTTACTGAGTTTAAGAGACAGATTGTGCAAACGATGTGGAATAAGAGGAATTGTATAAATCATAAAGGATTGGCAGGGATCAGGATTAATGGGCTATTTGAATGGAAAACATCAGAGCCAAAGTCCTTTGTTTTGTGGTTACATTGAGGAGGAAACTTCTTTAAGGAGGAACTACCAGGTGCCATATCATCAGTGTGAGGGCAGGTTTGAGTGCATCTGTTTTCTGCAGAAAAGGTGACTTTTCTATTACATCCACATGAAATTCACTCATTCCTTCCACGAATAGTTATTCGTCAGCTTCTATGTCTGAGGTTAAAGTGGTGTTTATCACCTCACTGTAGAAAAGTGGCTACTTGCTGTAAAATCAGAAGACGTTATGCCATGTACTGGTATTGCTAATACAATTTTTCAAATAATTCTACTCTTTAAGCTTTTACCAATGTCTTTTCATATGATCCAGATCAATTATGTCAGGGATCTGTTTAAGTAGTCTAATATATCAATTTAAAAAGTTGGAATTTTCCGAAATACAGGAAGGGTTCCTTAAAGAGGGTTCATTAAAGAGTGAGAGATATGCTTCAGGTTTGGTGTGTGTTGTGGGGACCAAGGCCCTTGGCACCCTAAAGGCTCACTAAAAAGTCATTGACATGAGGCAGATTGATTAATAAAAGAAAAAGCATACAAATTTATTTAAAATGTGTATTCAGGAACTTTCAGAATGAAGACCCAAAGATACAAGAGAAATTATTCATTTTTATGCTTAGGTTTAGCAAAGTGCAATGCGCACTGTCTGGGGAACGGTCACGCCTGGAGCTTTGACTTGGGGGGACAGGTGGTACATGGGCAACGTATGTAACCTGAACTTCTGTATCCCCCATCATAAGCTGAAATAAAGAAAAAAAAAAAGAAGCCATTTTCTTTAAAAAGCAATTGTAATTGTGTTCCTGGAATCAAGGTTAATCACATAACAAATGCCTTGGTTATGAAAAGTCCTTACATAATGCCAACTGTTTGCAATAAACATATATTTTAAGAGAGAAAAAAAAAAGTATGGACAGCTTTGTGGAAATATGATTGAACAAAAAGAGTATGATCTAATGCTAATAGACTGAGTGAAAAAATCCAGAAAAGCCTGCCTGTCTAGATTCTTCTTGTCCTCTCTGAGCATGCACTATTCCTTCCGGATGTAGGGCAAGACCCCCACCGGAATGGGGGGGGTCTTAGGATCTATTGTCAAATCAGAGAGGTCAGATAATTTCTTTTTGGCCAGTTTTTACACAGAATCACTTTAGGTTTTATAGCTGGCTTTCAGGAAAAGGAGTTCTGGTTCCTATGACGCACCTTGGGGAAGAGGGATTCTAGTTTCTTTGACCAGCCTTGGAGGAGAGTGGGACTGAGAGACAGAAGGATAGGAGGTCAGAGAAGAACTTTTGCCTCTGAGGCCTTCATTTTTGGGTGTTTCTTCTGAGCCTCAACAGCATTATCAGTCAAACTGTGTCCCCCAAAAAAGAAATGTTGGAGTCCTAACTCTCAGGATCTCAAAATGTGACATTATTTGGAGACAGAGTCTTCACAAAGGTATCCAAGTTAAAATGAAGTCATTAGGGTGAGCACTAATGTGATATGAATGATACTCTTATAAAAAGGGGAAATTTGGACACTGTATTAGTCTACTAGGGCTGCCATACCAAAATACCACAGATTAGGTGGTTTAAATAGCAGAAATTTATTTTCTCACAGTTCTGAAGGCCAGAATTCTAACATTAAGGTGATCTCAGGGGTGGGTTCTGGTCAGGCCTCTCTTCCTGGCCTGTAGATGCCATCTTTTCTCTGTGTTCACACATGGCCTTTCTTCTGTGCACACAACAAGAGACAGAGAGAGAGAAAGAGACAGAGAGACAGAGATGTTTTATCTCTCTTACTCCTTTTCTAAGGACATCAATCCTATCAGATTAAAGCCCCGTGCCTACTCCCTCATTGAACCTTAATTACTTCCAAATACAGTCACATTGGGGTGAGGGCTTCAACATATGAATTTTGAAGGGATACTATTCAGTCTGTAATAAACACAGAGATAGACAAAGACAGAAAGAAGATGATGTGCAGTGACACAAGCAGAAGATAACCATCTGCAAGCCAAGGAGGAAGGCCCGGAACAGATCTTTGCCTCACAGCCCTCAGAGGGAACCACCATGCCAACATCTTGATTTCAGATGTCCACCCTCCAGACCAGAAACAATAAATTTCTATTATTTATGGCAGTAGTCCCCAACCTTTTTGGTACCAGGGACTGGTTTCAAGGGAGACAATTTTTCCACAGACCAGGGTCCGGGGATGGTTTAGGGATGATTTAAGCACATTCTATTTGTTGTGTAGTCAAGCCTCTCTGCTAATGGTAAGCTGTATTGACAGCCGCTCCCCAGCACTAGCATCACTGCCTGAGCTCCACCTCAGATCATCAGGCATTAGATTCTCATAAGAAGTGAGACCTAGATCCCTCGCACACGCAGTTTACAGTAGGGTCCATGTTCTTCTAATGCCACTGATCTGACAGGAGGTGGAGATTATGTAGTGATGTGAGTGATGGGGAGCAGCTGGAAGTACAGATGAAGCTTTGCTCGCTCACCTGCTGCTCACTTCCTGCTGTGCGGCCAGTTCCTAACAGGCCATGAACTGGCACCAGACCACCACCCACAGGTTGGGGACCGCAGGTTTATGGCATCCAGTCCGTAGCATGTTGTTATAGCAGCCCTAGCAAACTAACACAGTGATCCTCTCATGGTCTCATAAAGAAGAAGTACTCTATGCTAGCCTCATGGTCATCAGTGGGAGACACTTCAGTCCTCTCTCAAAGGAACAAAAGAAAGGAAGGAGAGCCAGAGTCTTCTGAAACAAATTTTGAAAGCATATATCAGACTGATATCTGGTCTATTATTTTGTTTTAGGCAAACAAAATTACATTCTGGCTTTGTTCTTCCTGTGAACTGCTATCCACCCCACTGGGATTTTAGAGTATTTGCTGTTAGAGCGAAAAGAACTGTGGAAATGATGGGGTTCAATACACATTACCCCAAAATACGACACCTTGGCATTTGAGAAAACAAGGGAAACAGAGAGGTCACTCTCCCCTGCCCCTTGTTCTTCTCCCTTGATGCAGGTCATAAGATCCTCATCTGAGAGGGACCTTCCCTAAACCTCAAGGGAAGGAACCTCCTTATCTCTGAAGACACAAGCCTTGCTAAATCCCCCCGCCTCAGTTTATTATCATTAGATCATAGTTCTTTTGTCCAATTCTACTTCTCTATGACTATCCACCTCTTCATCAAACCTAAGCATAATGATATTTTTAATACAAGTTTACCTCTTTCTTCAGGTCTTCATTCCTGAGGTCTCCTGTGTCACATAAAACTTAAATAAATGTGTGTGCTTTTCTGTTGCTAATCTATCTGATTATAGGTGCCTCAGCCATGAACTTAGTGATGGGCGAGGAAAAGAAATCTTTATTCTCCCACAGAAGTTTAAACTGAAAAGCCGGGTGGGGGCCTACATAGCCATGATGGAGAAGGAAGGATGGTGGTGTGGATGAGGATGCATGAATGGAGAGGGAATTAGAAATATGGTTATTTTAAGGATGCTAGTAAAAGATAAAGAAACTTTGGGATGAAGAAATGAATAAGGGTCCTGAAAAGTAATGAATTAACTAAATGAATGGAAATTAGAGGAAAATCTAATTGTAGAAATTTTCCAGAGAACATAGGGATCTGATAGTGAAGACTGGTCAGGATTGAGTAGATGAGACATCACCAAATGAAATTTCCAGTAAAGATTATTTACCTATTTCAAGGGCAAAAGTTCCCAGCTGCTGATGAGCTTAAATTATTGTGGGTTTTTTGGTTTCCCTTTAGCAAATTGTGTTCTTTCCTGCTAAATTTAGCGCACTTTTTGGTTAAGAGACAACCTCTATGATACTAAATCATGGAGCCAGAATTGACTGATGTGATACTGAGGAATTAACCAACACTGACATACATAAGTTCAAAGATTTAAAGATAAAATGAAATAACTTTTAGCCATCTTATTATAACTCATTTTCTCACAGTAATCTTTAGAGGTGTCCTAATTCCATTTTTCTCTGTCTGACATAAATTTTTTTCTTGCATTACCCTCTCTATTTTAAACATTTTTGTCAAAGATCCAGATGTCTCCCTCTGATTGTGCTGTTGGACAACAGATTTTTATTCCTCCATTTCAACATCTTGGATTTTCAGCACTCAAAGTAGCTTTTTTTTTTTTTTATGGTGGTAGTTGCATTATGGTGTAATGCAAATTGTGTTTTTCTTTTGCTAAAGTAAGAGAAAAAAATGGGGTAAAATCAACCGTGATTTTTTATTAATCCTCGCTTTTCCTATTTAGAAGATTGTTACTGATAAGGCAGAAAACATATTGCTATATTAACAAGGTCACTCAGTCACAAAATTCTATTAATGTGGAAAATGACAGAACTAAGCTGCATGGTGACAAATAAGGCAAATTCTCACCTTGTGTTCTTAGGATTCCTTGTTCAGACTCACACGGATGGCAGGAAAGCTGGGAACAAATTTAAGTGATGTGCATGACAATAAAAAGCATAACTCATTTATCATCAGTGTTGACTCCTTTGTAAGTTTATTTTTTTTTACTTTTTGAAAAAATAATGGTAACAAACTAAATCAGGGAATATAGTTTCAAATTTATGTTTATATAAAAGACTTATCTACAGAAGTATAAAGAAACCTGCTGAGTAGAAAATTTCAAAATAAACATATACATTTATTATATCACTGACACGTTTATTTTTTTTAGAATTAAAGACACCAAATAGTCATTTGCATTTTGAATGATAGTAAATGCATTTCAGATTTAGTTGTCAATTTAATGAACCCTCAAATATTGATTTTAGCAGAACAGTAAAGTAGAAAATAAAAATAAAAAGGATCATTATAACAGTATCCCAGAGGGAATAACTATGGTCACTTCAGTCAATGATAAACCGACTTTAGTGGTATTGTCTAGGCAAATAAAAATAAAGATTGCCTTGACTTAGTTTAAGCAGGAAAAGAAATCTTGCAGGTTTATGGCTTCATAAATTGTTCTGAATGCTTAACATTCCATGAAGAAGCAGCAAACAATGAAGATACTTCATTCAAGAACACAAAACCAGTATATATACTCAGGCAAAAGCCTTGTCATTCAGATTTAGCATCTTGTTATCCACATTTGCATTGCTAAAAGGGCTCCTTTGACTATTCTCAAAGCTTTTCCACTTAGACATTAAGGACCATTTTACTTCTGGGTTTTAAACACCCAAGAGTCTCATCTGACTTTGTAGCTAACTGAAACTTTGGTATACAAGATTATTTATTTTAATGCTTTATGACCTTTGTTGAATACAGATAAACTGAAACTGCCCTCACAGGGTTAACAAGAATTACAAGCCAGGCTTTAGACAGATAGTTAGGCATTATCTAGGGTGCACTGGGTGCACTTAGACCCAATTCCTTGCAACGGTTAACTGAGAGTCAAGTAGCATGCTGATAACCTGCTACCCGTTCCTCTTGTTGTTCCTATAGATAGAATCTCTGAGGCTGGGAATTATAAGACCTTTTTACTCAAGAATTGCTTAAAATATTTTTCAGATCCTGAATTCCAGCAGAGTGGCTGATGCCAACCTGTCTGAAGACTCCCACCAAGGAACTGGCTCAGCACAAGAAGGCAGGTTTTTTTTAATCTCCCTGTCCTATGACTTCACCCCTCACTTTTCAACCAATCAACAATCCCCATACTTCAGTCCCCAACTAGACCCCTTAAAACCCCTATCCCCAAACCTCTCTAGGAGGTTGATTCAAGGTTTCCTCCCATCTTCTTGTCTGGCTGCCCTACTATTGTTAAACTCTTTCTCTGCTGCAACACTTGTGTCTGGGTATATTAACTCCCTGCACATCAAGTAACAAACCTATTATGGTTACTAAACTACAAATACTTTGAAAATAAAATACTCCTGCATGTGGTGGTAAGTTAACTGTTTGGCTCCACCAAATACCTTCATTTCTCATTGGAAAACATTAGGAAAATTAAAGTTAGATGTTTTGTTTACCGTGAGGGTGACATAAAGCAGGATCATAAAATATTGAGTTTTGCATAGATTGTCCTGTCAGTGGGACTTCATGACATAACCCACAAAAATTAAACCTGTAACAACTATCCTCTTTCTCCTCATTCTTTTAGAATTTTTGGAATGAGAAAGGGATGATGTTACAGCTTTGCTTATCTAAGTTTCAGACTCAATCACTATTGTAATTGCTCTTCCTTTTCAGAATATAAAAGGTGTAATTCATCTTCTTAACAGGACTCTTGTTATTGTTCTTATCAGGAATATTCTTACCATAATATCCGACTTCTCTGAGGTTGAACTTTCCCTAGAGATCCATGTGAAAATGTACTTACATGACCCATGATAGGTTTACCACCAATTTAGCCAGGAATGACTTGTTTTCTCTGTTGCCTTGGGCCACTTACTTGCCCTTATTTTAGATCTCTTTGTTTTCTTTTTCTAAAGTATTTACCCCATAGTCCTCCTTACTATAAGACCCTCAAGATCAAGGATTTCAATTTGTACACATGTACTTTTCCATGTACAAAGCAACATACACTAAATAGACTACAGTCTTCTCACAGAAAATTCCAATCATGCATCAATTTTTGCTTTGTTTATTGAGATGCCCCAAACTAAATTTTATACCTTGTATTTGTGAAATATAGTCCCCTTGTCTCTAAAATTCCATTCAATTTTTTTTTTTTTTTTTACTGGACCTGACTAATTTGTATTTTTGCTGATCCTTCTTTTTTTCTGTTTTATTTATTTATTTATTCATTTTGATAGATTTAGGGGATACAAGTGTTTTTTGTTACATTGGTGAATTGTATAGCGATGAAGTTAGGGCTTTTAGTGTACCCTCACTCGAATAGTGTACATTGTACCTGATGGCTAATTTCTGATCCCTCACCCATTTCCTACCCTCCCTCTTCTTAGTTTCCAGTGTCCATTATACCACTTTGTACGATCATATATACCATCATTTAGAACATGTGGTATTTGTTTTCCCATTCCTGAGATACTTCCCTTAGGATTCTGGTCTCCAGTTCCATCCAAGTTGCTGCAAAGATATTATTTTATTTCTTTTTATGGCTGAGTAGTATTCCATGGTGTGTATATATGTGTGTGTGTGTGTGTGTGTGTGTATGTATACCACATTTTCTTTATCCACTTATCAGTTGATGGGGACTTAGGTTGATCTCATATGTTCATAATTATGAATTTGCTGCAATAAACATTTGAGTGCAGGTGCCTTTTTGATATAATGACTTCTCTTCCTTTGGGTAGGTACCTAGTAGTGGGATTGCTGGATTGAATAGTAAGCCTTCTTTTAGCTCTTTCAGGAGTCTCCATACTATTTTCCATACAGGTTGTACTAATTTACATTCCCATAAACAGTGTATAAGTGTTTCCTTCTGATCCTACTTTTTAACCTACTGTTAACATATTTTATTATTGTATCTCTTTTGCATCAAATGATAAGTGACTAAATAAATTAAATAAAGTAGATTAATATATGCTTGTAAATGTATCATTAAAAAAAAAAACCCACCTGTTTGTTGACTACTGTGCTAAATTGTTTTGGAATTCAATTCCTGTTGCCAATAAATTCAATCTACCAGGAGAGAGGACGCTAGAGAAATACAAAATCCCAGACTAAGAAACAATATTATATGCGTAAGGACAGACAATGGTTCTAAATGGATTCAGCCTAAGAAGAGAAGGGTAGCCTCACTATGGCACATAGAATGGGCCATGAAGGAGGGTGGAGTTTGGCTAGTTGACCTTGGGGGAAGACAATTTATGAGGTAGATTTAGCATAAACCAAATAAAAAAGTTAGGGAAGAGCATATTTAAGGGTTAACAAATTAGAACCATCCCTTATCTACCTCCAAGTCTGAGGGTAGATAGACTTTGTTGAAATAGATGATGTTCATTGTTTGAATAAAAATACATTTAAAAAAACCATGAATTAGCAGATAGAAAAACTCTAAATTGATGAATAAATTTAAGAACTGATTCTTTGAGAAGAACAATACTGTAGATAAAAGTTGCACAGATAATTGAGAAAAAAAGGAGAGAAATTTAAAAAAATAATATTAGAAGTGAGGAACTATACAAAAGATCACAGATACAAAAGAGCTTATTTTAATAAAAATAAGATACCATCTGCTCAACCAGAAAAAAATCAAATTATAAAGTTGCAATAATGAAATGGGGACATATCAGCACAGGAATAAACTTACAGACTAATGAAATTGGGAAAAATATCCAATAGGGGCCTTAGATGTACATCCACATTTACTACTTTATAAAAATGGCAATTCAGATCAGTCAGAAAGATTATTCAACAACTACTGTAAGGCAACTGGCTAACCAGAAAAATATAGTTAGATTATTCCTCGGACCATGTATCATGTAGAGAAATAAGTAAAACTTTAAAAAATAAATACACAAAATTGCTAAGAATAAAATATAGACAAATATTTATACATTCTTGGTATGGGAAGAAGTCATTCTGAGCATGACTCAATTTCTCCAAAGAGCTAGTAAAAATTTTATTAAAACATACAAGCAAACAAAAAGCAGCGCAGTCTATTAAAAAAGAAAACAAGAAAACAAAATCTATTTTGTATAGACAGTTGAGGAAGTAAAAACCATTTATAATCCCTACTTTTAGTTGCTAAAACCTTAAACTATGTGACACTGGCATGGAACACATGGACACACAACGTACTTTTTTCGTTTACAGGTTTCCAATGTGTTTTTGGAATGTATGGGTGTACGTGTGCGTGTGTGTAAGTGTGCTTGCACACATACATACACACATACATATGCATCCCTAAGGTTTTTAGTTACAACTAAAAAAAATAAGTGAGAGCAGGAGTGGCAGTGAAGAAGGCTACTGTGAAGAAGGCATGGTTTTAACTATGGTGTATACCGCTTAGCCTACCTTGATTCATGACCTTTCACTGTGCCACCCTTCCTAGGGAATCTATGAGCCATCCATATCCTTTCAAACATTCCTCTTCTATATAAATATCAGAGTTGTACAGGCTAATCCTCCAAAAACAGGAAGATTAATCTATAAGAAATATCTAAGGAATGAGACAGAATATTTAATATATTAAGTTTTGTAATGATTGAATGATGAAGTTTGGAAGAGACAGATTTATGTAATTGGAACAGCTGAGAGGCTTCCTAGGAAAGGTACTGATTTGAAATGGACTTTGAAAGATAGATAATATTTATTGCATATTGCCTATATACCAGTGTATATAGGTATGTGTATGTGGATAAGTATGTTCACATTAGTAATTATGAATATATCTTCATCCAAGAAAGGATCTACTTGGCTAGTAAGGTTAGTTATGTAGCAAACTGTATATAGCAAATTTCATGGGTAGATTCAATTTTTCTCAAATAATTCTTTGTTGTAATAAGGTCTTGAGCTAAAATAATTCTGATTATAAACTTTTTGATCAAGTATATATGCATAAGGAATAGTGTACAAGTTATAAGTATGCACATCTTCATGAATTTTCACAAAGTGAACACACCATACAACCACTACACAGGCTAAGAAATAACATTTTCAGCATCCTAGAAGCCCCATTTGTGCCCTGCCCCATCACTGCCTTCCACACGGGTACCCATATCTTAATATCTATCGCCATAGATAGTCATACCTGCTTTAGAATTTTAGATAAGTGGAATCATACAGAATGTATTACTTTGTTCTAGTTTCTTTCACTCAGGATTCTAGTCACGATATTTATACATGTTACATGAAACGGTGCTTTCCCCCTCATTCCATTGTATGAATACCTCACAATTTATCCATCCTATTCAACTCAATTTTATTGTTTCCAAATCTTGGCTTTATCAATACGGCTCCTGGGAACATTCTTTCTGGTGAATATATACATGCCTATCTACAAAAATGGAGGAGTGAAATTCCTAGGTCATAGGGTATGCATGTACTAAATTTTAGTAGCTATTGCCAAATGGCTTACAAAAGTGGCCGCCCCAATTTATACTTCCTCCAACTGTGTATGAGGATTCTCGTTCTCCAAATCCTTGGTGATGCTTACTACTACCGGCTTATCTTTGTGTGTGTCTGTTTGTCTAGTAGCCACCATTCAGGTGCTTGTATAGTTGTTTCTCACTGTAGTATTAACCTGAACTACTCAGATGACTAATAAATGAAATAACATTTTCATATGCTTATTCAACATTTGTACATCTTTTACTTTTTTGTTGAAATACCTGTTCAAGTCTTTTGGCCATTTTATTATTTGGTTGTCTATTATTGATTTATGGTTATTTCTATAATCTGGATGAGTCTTTGCTATATATATTGGAAATATTAAATATTTTTTACTTTTTCACTCTCTTAAATGTCTTTTGATTAACAAGTATTTTAATTTTATTTAGGCTCAATTTTTCAATAGTTTTATGTTTCATGTTTTGGGGTGTTTGCTGAGGTGCTTGTGTGTATGTGTGTACATATGGATATGTGTATATGTTCTGTTTAAAACATTATTGTTACCCAGTTGACAAAACATCAACTATGGATAAAACGATAATCTCACCAATGTACTGCAGTGGAATATTTTTCATAAATCAAGTGACCACATTTGTGTAAGTCTCTTTTTTATATCCTTGCTGGTCCAGAAAACTAACAGCCCCTCTAGATGACAAATGATGATAACAAATTGACTTCCAGGCAAAGATCGAATCCAGGGCAATTCCAGGGAACATGGTCTAAAGATAATGCCAAAGGTGTGTATATAAAGTCATTTTCTCACTCCTTTAATCAATCATCAAATATCTCATAAATTTATACTATTTTCTTTATTCTCTTTGCCACTAAAAGTTCAGGCATGTCAGTTCTTGCCAAGGTTATTTCAATCGCTTACTACTTTTTCCCCCCTGCCTTTCACACTTTTACCAGAATAATCAGTTCCATCTTTTAGTCCTTCCAATTACTTCATTTCTTACAAATTATGGCCCAGTTTCTGCATCTGAGAAGCAGAGCCATTGCTTACATTACTATTTTATCTCACTGTTTCCCCTCTTGCATTCTTTGTCTAGCAAGGTTAATAATAGTTACTAAAGCTAAGGTTAAGTTCACAAATCTATGCTTTTACCCTGGCATTTCTTCTGTGAGGAATTTTCCACTCACCTTCTGACAAGCTCTTACTCATTCATTCTTAAAGCCCCAGCTCAAATTATAAACTCGGTATGAAGCTGTTTCTCATTCTTTCTTGACAGAAGTTAATCATTCACTTCTATCGACTGGGTGAAAACTTGTATCATTAATATTTCTCCTGTATCTTCATGTGCATCTTTATATCCCAAATACCTGGCAAAGATTAGGTGTTTAATAAATATTGATTGAATTGAGTCAAATTGATGAATTTAGATTTTCTGCTAATATCACTTACTCCTGTCCACAAAAACCAAAAAAAAAAAAAAAACAACAAAAAACAAATGGATTAGAATTAAGTGTTAAACATTAAAGCTTATATATAGTACAAGAAGATAAAATTGAATATTAAATTTTAAAATCCAGAAAGCACGGAAATCATAAAGAAGATTGTCTCTTTAAAAATATTTGTTATAAAAGTTTTTAATGAAACTTTTTAGAAGGCATATGCTCAACCTTCATGTACCTATCACCTAGATACCACAATTATCAAGATCTTGCAATATTTGCTTCATCTATTTCTTTTCATATTTTCCCTTGTTGAAGAATCTTAAAGCAAATCAAAGTGGCAAGTCATTTCACTTTTGAATATATAATATTTTTTAATATAGGCATTTTCTTATAAAATTCTACTGTCATTATCATACCTGACCTTTTGTTGTCATTCAATATCTAGTGTATAATCAAATTTCTATGACTATATCAAAGATGACTTATTAAACTTGGTTTGTTTGAATAAATATTCAAACAAGTTCCACTCATTGTATTTGTTCTTTACATGTCTTGAGTTTCTTTTATTCATTCTGTAGGCCATCCACTTCTGGTTTTTTGTTTACCCATGCTATTGAATTTTTGCAAAAACTGGATTAGTAATATTCCACATTCTGAATTTATTTGCTTCTTTTCAACGTCATTTCTCTAACTTCCATTTATCGTCTCTAAATAAAGGTAGCTATGAGTCTTGGTTAGATTTATTTCCAAGGTTTTTATTTTGTTTGTTTCGTAAGAGTGCTTTACTGGCAATGATATGTGTCATATTGCGTCACATCTCAGGACCACCATGGCTGCTTAGCTCACCTTTAGTGATAGTAGGACTCTTCGGCAGATACATGAGCTAGCAATGTAATCCTATCATTATGAAGTATCTCTTAACCTCTTATCCAATGGTTTCATTAGTTTGTGATCATTGCCTACATTAACTATTTTTTTTTATTAGGAGTTGCAAAGCAGAGATTTCCTTTGTTGTTATTGTTTTTGGTTTGTTTTGTTTTTTCAGACAGGGTCTTGCTCTGTTGCCTGGGCTAGATAGAGTACAGTGGCATCATCACAGATCACTGCAACCTCAAACTCCTGAGCTCAAGTGATCCTCCTGCCTCAGCCTCCCAAGTAGTTGGGACTATAGGCCCACATCATCCTGCCTGGCTAATTTTTCTATTTTTTTTGTAGAGATGGGATCTCATTATGTTGCTCAAGCTGGTCTCAAACTCCTGGCCTCAAGCAATCTTCAGCCTTGGCCTCCCAAAGTGATAGGATTATAGGTGTGAGCCACCACATCCAGCAGAGATTTCGTATTGTATCATTCCTTCCACATTTCTAGCTGGGATTCTTCAGCAGAGGAGAATTTTTTCCCTCAGCAACCAGAGATATTTGATTATCTTGAAAAACAGTGAACATGGGAAAGGAAGGATAATGCCTCTCCTTTTAATGACCAGTGCTCAGAGTTGTCGCCTTCGTTACTTCCAATGACACCAATTGAGGCATTTTTTTCTTTCTCTATCATTTTAAACTCATATTTTTTATGTATTCAGTTTTAATCAATTGTGTTCATCATATTTTTGGTGTTCAAATTTCTCCTCCTTTGACCAAAGGGAGCCTTTCAATTTGTTTCTTATTTTTTTGACATAGTGCATTATCCTTGCTTTCTGGAACAAGAGATCTCAGTCTAATTCCGTATACTCTAGCCCAGATCTGGAATCAGCCATTTCTCCAAGAGTGAGTGCTAAGTTACTTACTGCTAATGTGTTGTCATTGATTCTAGGCTTTTTAAAAGGACAAAGCTAGAAAATAAAAAGTTTTGAAGATAAAACAAAATAATTGAGAGTCTATACTGGTGTTTATAATTCATATGTAATATTACAGTATTTTAACTAAATTTCTTTGAATTTATCCTTATATCTACTTTCTTTTATACTAAAACTTTTGGCTCCTAAAAACAACACTATGATCTATAATTTGCATTTTTCTATAATATACATAAAATAGATTAAAAAATGATAACATCAATATAATTACTAATAATTACACTACACAATAAAATTTAGCATGTATACAATTAATAATGTAAAAATAGAATAAAATTTAAACCACAGGATTGTGTAGTACAAATCCTATGTTCTAAAGCGACTTGAAGTAATTCTTATCTCTGTGTATTTATATTATAATCAATATATAGCCAATTAAGTATGAAGCAAACGTAAAGGCATTTTTTGACATAAAATGATTTAGGAAGTATACCTTCCACATACTCTATGTTAAAGAATTTCTTGAAGATTTCTCCCCAGTAAGAAAAAATAAAATAAAATAAACCAAGAAAGATTTAGGAACCAGGAAATTGTGTACTAACTTCAAGAGCACAAAGAGGAGACTTTCTCAAATGGTAGATACCTGGGATCCTAGAGGTCAACTAGTGCAGACTGGAAAAGGATCGCCAAGGCCTTAGGGAGATAATGACATGAGAATATATGTCCCATGGGCAGTTTCAATAGAATGTTTGAGATAGTGGAATGATTTAAAGATATAATACAGGCGTTATGTAGAAGAGATAAAGATACGTAATTAAAAAAACTAAAAGCTCTGTAAGAAAGGAAATGAAATAGCAGAACATCCATTGGCTTTGCTGTGAACCATCCCAAGTTGATAATTTGTTGTTGTTTAATGATTTCTAACTTTTAGCATCAATATGTGGACAATGCATAGAAGAGTCAATTATGGTTATAGAGAAGAATATAAATATTAGCAACACTGACTATACAAAATATAGAATTTAGGAGAAAAAGGAGGAAATATAGGCAAAGGAAAAGTAGCTGCATTAATACCCTCATCCTACAGAGAATGAAGTCGAGATATTCTTTATGAAATAAACAATTAAATAAAGATTTCAGTGTATTATATAAATACACAAAGGGAATTTATAATCACAAAAAGAACTGAAGCAAAAACTATTAAAATGCATTGCCTTTTTCGTGGGAGCAGGATTAAGACTGTGCAAGGCTGGGGCAGGTAACTGATACATTTTTTTGTAAACTATCCTGGAGTAATTGATTTATTTAATTGTGTGCATAAAATACATTGATTAAAATGTATAATATTAATACTTACAGCAGAAGGATTAGATACAGAATTACCACTTCAAGAAATGTATCTCACAATACAAAGCTGGAATAAAACTCCCAGGATGCCAATTAAAGGTTAAATTATTAAAAGTAGTGAATGGATGGATGGTCATTATGAAGGCCAGAAAATAGAAATACTATCTGTAATTGGTGTGACTAAATGAATAAGAATAAATGATATAAATAAAATAAAAGCTGTATTCAAAGATAGATGAAAAATTTCCATACCTGACAGAACTCTGAATCAACAGACAAAAATGGTTTAGTAATTATGAGAAACAAATTCTATAAAAAACAATACTTAGACATATCTACAGATCTGAATGAAGTTATGAAATAAAAAAAATGAGATTACAACAAACATCCTGTCAGGCTTCCTTTTTAAGTTAACTTAAAAAGACAAAGACACTGGGCTGCTGTAAGACTTCCCTTTCCTAACATTTGACTAATATGTGAGCACTTATATAAAGCTGGGTAAACAAAAATAGTGATCTAAGAATCTGAGATGGAAATAAGTTGTTCTCATATGAAGAAGTCACAAAGAAATTTTTAAATATTCAAGGACTCAGGAAGTTCCCCACCAATGAACATCACATTCTGAAACAAGCACTTGAAGGGAAGGTGGTACAGGTATGGTATCAATATTAAAAGCAAGGATTTGAAACTATATTTCCTGGCTCAAATATTGATTTATCTTAATTCCTGGTTGCATGGGGCTGGTATTGCACACCTGTCCAGAACCTTTAAGTGTCTCCCAGAAACAAACATAATTACTCTCTAAAATAATACCATCAGATTAAACCACACCTATGTCTAGAACTTTATATAAAGTATTAAACACATGATTAGAAGTAGCCAGAATGAAGCATGAAGACACACACACTCACACACACACACACAAATTAAAAACACAGAGAAAAACATGAGACATATATGGAATCATGGTAAAAAGCTCTAACATACATGTAACTAAAATCCCAGAATGAAGGCAGAGAAAGAATGGAAAGGCCAATATTTGAAGAAATAACAGCTGTTTATTTAACTAAACATATGTAAGATGTTAAGCCATGGAGTCAAGAAGAACTAAAAATCTTAAGCAAGATAAATACAAAGAAATGAAAACCTGAGCAGAGCATGGTAAAGCTGCCTAAAAGCCAAAGTATAAGGAAACATCTTAAAAAGACCATAAAAAGATGTAATACCTAAAAAGAAGAAATAATAAGGCTATCAGCTAACTTCTCAGAAGGAACAGTAGAAGTCAGGTTATAATGAGATGATATTCTCAAAGTAGCTGATAGAAAATAGCTGCCAATCTAGAAGTCTGTGCCCAGCAAACACACCCTATAAAAATGAGCATGATATTTTCAGAGACTCTAAAATTGTTAGACTTAGTCACCAGCAAACCTGCAACAAAGAAAATATACTTCAGAGTGAAGAAAAAAATGATCCCTGCTGGAAACTTAGAGGTACAAGAATTAATGAAAAGCAATGAGGATAAATTTGAATAATTTTTTTAAAATGTTAAATATATGAAGTTATATCAATAATAATAGTAATGTTTTGTGAAATTTAAAGTATAGAGAGAATTATAATAAAATTCCACAAGTGACCAGGAGTGGTGGCTCATGCCTATAATCCCAGCATTTTGGGAGGCTGAGGTGGTAGGATTGTCTGTAACGAGGAGCTCAAGACAAGCCTGGGCAACACAGTGAGACCCCATCTTTATAAAAATTTTAAAAATTAGCCAGACATGGTGGCACACACCTGTAGTTCCAGCTACCTGGGTGGCAGATGTAGGAGGATCACTTGAGCCCAGAAGTTCAAGGTTGCAGCGAGCTATGATCGCTCCACCATACTCTAGACCGAGAGTGAGAACCTGTCGAAAGAAAAAAGAAAGAAAGAAAGAAAAGAAAGAAAGAAAGAGTCCACAAGTAGTCATTACTACTGTTGAGATAAAGCTGATGATCCTTAGTTTCTGAGAGCTAGTCTATTTCTTCCCTATATATGTCTGTCTGATATATATATTCCTGAAGCAGCTCACTTCTTGAAGAAAACTGAACTCTAATTTTTGTCTTCTTGCATCCTAATTCTCTTAAAAACTCTCTTCTAGGATCAGTAGGTGCCTTAAGGAGAAAAGCAGACCCAGACGTTGCAAATCTTCACTGCTTTAATAGCTGTCCAGATTCTTAATTATGCTTCATTAAAATTTGGTCCATCTTTTATCTTTTTTAGGTGTTTTCTGTAAGCAGTTTTGCCCAAATTACATAGCCTACAATTGCCAGAAATAGTTTATGCACACTTAAAAGTTAACAATTACCTTGCCTGTTATAGAATTTCTCCCTTTTAAATTAATAGAGAGTGAAATAAATAATTACAGAATTCAAGCACCAAAAGATAGAAAACCACTGAAGAACACAGCAATCCAAAAATAAAACATAAAGTAAATTAGTTAAGGTAGGAAAAAAACATATCTAATAGAATAATCAATATAAATTTAAAAAATCATAAGAAAAAAATGAGATGGTAGGATTAAAAAATTAAATGCATCTAAATGTTATTTCTAGGAAGTACACATAAAGGAGAATAATTTAGAAAACTTAAAAGAAAAAATATAAAGCATACAATGCAATTCAAAGGAGAATTTGAAATATTTTTCTCAAAATAAATGATTAAAGATAAAACATTAAATCAATTAAAAATTTGCATATTTTTCATTTAAGATTTCTCTAAATAACAGCCATTATGGAGTAAATGTTTATGTCTCCTCCAAAATATATATGTTGAAATCCTAATATCCAATATGATAATATTAAGAGGTAAGACCTTTGGGAGGTGGTTAGTTCACACAAGTAGATCCTTCCTGTATGGGACTGGTGCCCTTGTAAAGGAGACCCCAGAGAGATTTCTTGCTCTTTTTGTCATGTGAGGATACAAAGAGACAACATGGGAAAGGGCCCTCACCAGAATCTGCCCAGCTGCACCACGATCTCGAACCTCTAGCCTCTAGAACTGTGAGAAATAAATATTTGTTGCATAAGCCACCCAGTCTATGGTAACTTATTATAGTAGCCCAAACTGACTAAGACTGATTAAGACAAAGATACAACTTAAGTCATAAAACTGTGCTCTAACATTTAAGGAAAAATATTTGACAGGGAAGAAAAAATTAACTGTAACATAAAATTAGTGGGAGATTTTAATGCTTGTTTGCCTGTTTAGGGCTGGAAGAAAAAAAAGACTAACACAAAAAAGGATGTGGAGCAGTGAGTATAAAACGTCAGAGTGTATCAGTATTACTTGGGGAGCTCTGAATGTGCCTTGGCCCCACCTTCACGGATTCGGTTTCATTTGGTTTGGGGTGGGTCCCGGGCATTACCGCTTTATACAAGCATCCTAGGAAATTGCAGTGTGCAGCCAGAGTTAAATGCTAATGAAATAGAAGTTATTTTAAGAAAGTTAATATCACCCTACATATTGAACTGTGTAACCTACAGAGAATATCTCTTTAAAAGAACACCTACAAATTATTTATGAAAATTACTAACATACAAAGTCACAAAGAATCTGTACTAAAATTTATAATGTAAAGATAGTATAGTCTATATTCTCTAATAACAATATTATAAAATAACACTGAAAATAAAATATAAAATATAGTTTAATAAGTCTCAGAGAAAAATCAAACTATAACATAACATTTAGAAAATAGAAGTGATAAATTATGATTTTAATTGTTATAATTATTATGAATATATATAAAAATATATGGCTAAAGTTCTCCTCAGAAAACAAATTAATACTGTTCAGTTAATTTATTACCACACAAAATGGAGAGTGGGGAGGAAGGAAAGCAGCCAGCTTGTGGGTCATTCACTTCCTTTAGTGGAGGGACACATCCAAAGGGGGAAAGAGGTGACTTAATTAATCTCCTTGTCAACTAGACTTCTTGGTAAACAGACTAAAGATATTTGCTGGGAGGAAGAGACTTTATCTACAGGATTCCCTTAGAAAATATCATTAGCTAACAGGTTACTTAAAGTTTAAAAAAAAAAATCTATGGGAATATGAGGCAAGGCTCATTGGAAATTGGCGCATAAGCTACATAACTCTCTGGCTATAAAATAGGGACTTATACCTAACTTCAGTGCTCCACCTGTTATGTGAAGTATTAATAACTTGGAACTCTTTTTAGAGACCTCATCTATTATTCCGGGCTAGAAAGTGCATGTTTGATGTGGGAAGAAAGTATCTCATTGAGAGAAATCACTCTCAATGTCTCGGACCTTTTCCTACTTTACCTGAGCCCTTTCTGGAGTCCCTGCATTCTTGAAACCGTTAGCAGAGCTTGATCCTGAGAAAGATCTTTGATTTTGGGGAGTCTGATTTGACGATCCAATTATTCATATTATCTCAGATAATAAGAGAAAAAAAAGTCACATTATCTCCTTGATATCATAAATAGAATACTATAATAAATTTAAGGAAAGTAGGGGCAATAACTGATGATGATAAAATCAGAAATTGATGAATAAGAAAACAGAAATTTAGCATTCTGGTAAATCCAATAGCTATTCTCTGAGGAAATAATTGAATTAATGAATGACGAGTTAGTCTATTTATTGACTAAGGGGATTCCTGCGATTTCTGGAGCTCTTTTCCTGTGTAGCTCCCTCTCTTCTGCCCCTCAAATTTCAGCTGCCTCACCCTGCCCGAGCTATGGTCATTCTCTCCTGAACGCAGCGAGTCTATCACGCTCTGGCTGGGCTTCCGCTTCTGTGCTGTGAGCGGCACAGTTGCCCACCCCGTGTAGTAAAGTGGGACTAGCAGAGGACACGCCCCATGTCCTTCTCGTTTCTCCCAGCACTGACTCCCGTTGTCCGATGTCTGAAAATAGTTGTTTACTTACTTTGTCCACTTTTGTAGTTTTTTATGATGATAAGACAGATCTGGTTCTATGCACTTACTCATGGCAAGAAAGGTATATTTAAAAGGGAGAAAAATATAAAGAAAGACCAGAAGGGAGAGCAAGAGAAAAAGAAAGTTTCCAAAAATGGAGAAGAGAGAGAAAAAAGACTCAAACCCAATAATGAATAAAAGAATAAAATATCATATTCAAATGCAGGTAATGGAATAATAAATGCCTTCAAAAACAGAAAAAATGAATAGAATTGATTTAAATATTCAACTCCAAGTACATTGCAAATATTAATAAAATAGATGATCTATTGAGTCTTATAAACAGAAAAGAAAATTTTAAAAAATTTAAAAAGAGAAGAGATATAACAACAAACATATAAAAATGTTTTAAGTGTATAAGAAATTGTTTTATAATTTTATAATTATACATTTAAAATGTGGATAAATAAATTAATTTCTATAAGAATACAGATTGCCAAAATTAACTCAAGAAGTAGTGGAAAGACAAAAATAACAATAACCTAAGGGAAAAATTTTTAGCATTCTGAAAAATAAAAATAAAAAAGTCAGAAAAGAAAGGCTGTGTTTTAAAAAAATTAGTTTGATTTGTTTAAATTAAAAAATAAAAATTCTGTATGTTATGGTGTACAACATGTTTTGATACATGTATACACTGTGGAATGATTAAATAAAGCTAATTAACATATGCATTACCTCACATATGTATTCTTTGGTAGTAGGAACACTTAAATTCTACTCTTTCTGCAATTTTGAAGCAGATAATATGTTGTTATATCCAAAGGGTAAGAAATAAGTATGCTGAAGAGATATTTGCATTCCCATTTTCACTGCAGCACTATTCAGCAGCCATGACAGGGAATCAACCTCAGCGTCCAACAGTTGATGAATAAATAAAGAAAAGGTGTTATACATACAAAGTGGATACTATTCAGCTTTCAAAAAGAAGGAAATATTTATATTTGTAACAATAAGGATGAACCCAAAGAACATAATGTTAAGTGAAATAAGTCAGACACAGAAAGATAAATTCTGTATGATCTCACTTATAGATGGAATATAAAAAAATTCAAACTCATAGTAAGAGCAAGTAGAAAGGTGGTTACCAGAGGCTGAGGGATGGAGGTAGTGAGGGAGATATTTATCAAAAGAATTCTACCTTCTTGTCCTTTCCACTTTCTCAATAGGATGGTCTTAGATAATTCTGTAGATGAGTTCATTCAAACCTACAAAAGAACTCCAATTTTTAATCAATTTAATAGTTGAAATAATAGGGAAAGAATGAAAACTCCAGAACTTATTCTTGCAAAACTAGTATTTATCTGATGTAAAATATTCAACAATAGGTGATCAATAAAGGAAAATGGCTAAGCTATTTAAAATTCACAAAACAGAATAAAGGTGAGAATTATTTGGAAAAATTTACAAAAAATTATAGGATATACACTAAAACTCCAATAAAGACTACATATAAATTATTTCATAAAATACAAACTAATTAATCAAAACTGTGTATCTTGAAATAGACTTTGTGGGAAATAAACTAAATGATAAAAGTGGCAAATTGAAGATTAGGTTTTCATCAGTAGGAATACTAATTTTTCAAGATGTAGTGAAAAACGTTAGGTAGTTTAATTTGGTGTAAGGTCTCCTTGTGTTGCACGAGGCTTTAAGCCAACAACCAGTAGTTTTGTTACCTGTTAACTCTGCTGGAAGCAATTCAGGGAGTGAATTTCTTTCTGATGCTAAAAATATTCTGTATAAAATCAAAGTGACCAGTCTTATAGGCAACGTCAACTGACTAATATAGTTGATGGGGGAAAATACCCAAAGCCTTAGAGAGCTACTTTTGGAGAAGTCAGTTTTGATATATGTGCAGCTGTTCAATGATCAATACTTCTAGTTTTTAGTGTTTGTTTAAGGCACATATAGTGGTTTCAACAATTCAAGCAATGAAATGAAATATATTCATTATTAATAAAAATGTATTAAACACCAATATCAGCCAAGGAATATAGAAACAAATTTTATATAGAAAGTGTAAAATAACAAGAAATGGTTCAAAAAGAGCACATTCCTCTAAGTTATAAATAAATCTTTTCAAAAGCCAACTCCTTTCTAATACATAGAGATTTTCATGCTATACAATTGTATTTTAATGCATAATATCATGTGTTGTTAAATAATTTCCTATTTGATATTAATCATTGACTGTGGCTCATTCCTTTGACAGATATTCTCAATATTTATATTTCAATTAAAGAAACATAAACTCTGCCCAATTGCTTAACAGAGGTATACATCAATGAGTTTCTCAGTTGTGCTTCAAAAGGGCATGTGGTCAATTTTTAAAAAATAAATATACAAAACAAAGCCATATGTGAATAAGAAACCAATGAGCTTTAGTCTTCTCAAACACCATGTTTCTTCAATTGGTGAAGAAAGATTCATCTTACTAACTTTCATGTTTTAATGATCAACTATTCTTTCTAGGATTAGTCCTTGAAATCAAATGGATGACAAAGATAATTGTGAAATACATGGTAAACTCATTTATCTTGTCTATGAATAGAGGTGGGGTCAGAACTCATCTTTTACTCATGGCGTATCTTTTTATCAACATCTTCCTTCCTGTGCTTCTCTCTGGGTTTACTGCCTGCCCCTAATGAAGCTGTGTGCACAAAACAGACTTAAGGCTGTGTCTTAGCATCTCTGAAAATAAATGGTGGTTTTCTTCTTTCTCCTCAAGAAACATGTTTGCCACAAGATAAGAGTTTTATAGAGAGGGAAGGAAAATCATTAATTGCTTCCCGCCTCCCCTTCCTTGCAACAGGTACAACACAAAGAGATATCAGAAAACAAAGCTAAAATAAAGTCCTCTGATACAAAATGAGATCAGGTTCAATCGACTAGAGTATCTTCCTCTTGTTTCCTGTAAAAGTATTTTCCTGTCTAAAGCTTATCAAGAAATACATCCTCAAAATGATCTATCATCTACTTATAATATGTCAGACTCAGAATGTACTTTTGCAGCAAGAGATGCTGGAGAAATTGAAAGGTGGAATTAAACGGAAGCTAGGAGGGAAATTAATATTTTCCCTTCAGGGTCATTCATAAAATCTTTGCTTCTTAGCAGAGTGATGAAAAAATAAATAGAGTTTTATTTCAAGGAATAGGAATTCAATATCAACCTTTGTTTAATGCCTTAGAAACAACAGGGAGGGCAAAACCATTCATCACATACAACCCACAATAAAACCTTTTCAAATAAAGGAAGAGCTTTTGTTCAGCCAGCCAAGTGAATGGAAACTGGAAAATAAAGAGGGACTTGAATTGACCACTAAGTAAACAAGACTAATTCTTGGACATCAACTTCTGAAATAACCAAATGCTATTCAAATCAAGTCCCTGGGAAGTTGCTTCAGAATTAAAATCTGCCTTTTCAACCAGAAGGGAAACTAGTTAGCTGCCAGAACACTCAGACCACGTAAAATGATACAATTTTGATACTACTGCATTAAAATTAATAAAAGTTCCACAAAAGAAAGCTTGAATAAGTCCCTTCATGGCATTCAAGTAATTCTCTACATTGTAGTATGAATTCCACTGTGAAGACATTGTTCTTGGGAATATAAAACATTTCAACTTCTGAGGGGATTTTGGCAATATTTAGAAGAATAGTTATACTGTACCATTTGACTTAGTAATACTATGTCTAAATATATACAAACCAAGATGATATGAAGATTTCTCCAGTATATATTGCTATTCAATAATTGAAAAAAGCAAGGCATAGAATAGTATATGAAATATGTTATCTTAGTTGCAAGCAAGACCTTATGTGATAATATATATAAAGCCATATATGCTTAGTTTTACAAAAAGAAACACTAAAAGTATGAACCAAAATTAATAAAAATAGTTACCCATAGAAAGTAAGAGGAAATAGGATAGAGGGGATAAGTAAAGAAGTAAGATTTCTTTTACTATAACTTATTAATATATAGTTTTTGCATTAAGTATTTTAAAACACCTAAAATAAAATCTAATAAAAATAGAAAGCAATATCTCCAAGTTAAAAACAGACTAAAAAAAGAACTTAGCTGTATATCAAGTTAGTGATATAAACCACACACAGATAAGAATTTTAAAGCAACTTTAGAACACATTATTTTGACTATATCAAATAGTGGAAAATATTCTAAGGGCAGCTAGAACTACAAAGAAATCTTGGACTTCAATTAGTAGTCTAGTTTAAGACTGATTACACTGATATTATCATTTTGAAACTATGTTATAAATTAATGCAAATAAGTAATTTTAAAAAACAAAATTCAGCTTAAGATAAAAAATACAATGGTAAAATCCATATCTTGAATAAAACAATATAAATTAGAATTGGAAATATAAGTATAAACTCTGGGTATTTTCTCTTTTTCAAAAATACTTATTTCTTGGTAATTCCTTGAAGCGGTGGCAACTCAATAGCAGAGAGCACATCTATTGCCTAGAGTAGTCTTTAAATATCCTAAGAGACCAGAGCTCCTTAGGGTAATAAATGATTCCATATCTGGGGTGGAAAATATGCAAGATTAACTTGGAATATCTAGTTGTAACAGAACTCAAGAAAACCACCAAAGATAAATGAATTCTGTCAAAGGGACACGGGAACAAACATAGAGGGAAACTCCCGGCCAAATTTGAGAACATTTGCATGTGAAAAAGAATAATGAATGCAATTGATTGTAACATATTGAATATATAAAAATTCATGTGTACATAATGTTACTGAAAAACATAATGAGTTGGGGAAGATAAAACAGAAAACAAAACCACCCAGGACACAATAGGAAGCCACTAGGACATGAACCCCTTACTCAGAAAATTGACAAAACAAAAGGTTTAAACATTTGTCATATGTTTCCTTTATAAATTGTATTTTTTAGTAACCAAATAGCCCAAGAGAATGAGAGATTTTCTCTTTGTTTTTGTATTATGTGAAAAGAATAAAACTAGAAAATGCCATTTTCAATCTCTCACAAAATAATTGATTCAGGCAATTATCATCAGTGGATAAAAAATTTTATTGAAATATTGACAGTGAACTTCATAATGGTTAGATCAATTATCATCTGAATCTTCTGATTAATCTTAGCATTACTGAAAGTGAGACAATCGGATATCACTTTCCTCTTTATGTGAGGCAACATGAAATACAAAGCACCATGTTTGAAGAATTCTTGACCAAGAAAAAAAAAAAATTAAACTCAAATATAATCAAGACTCTATCACCAATTTCTATTTATATACAGGAAATATAAGAAATAGAACAAAGAATTAAACCACATTAAAAGGAAGTTAACAGTGCAAATCTAAATGGAAGACATTCAATAAGGGAACTGATTAAGCTTCTATGAAGTCAATGGCATGAAAAAAAAAAGAGAGGGCATCAGTTCTTGGCTAAAATTTCTTAAGAGACATGACAGTCAAAAGTAAAGCGTGAACAAGCTATAAAACATGTTCCTTTTTAAAAACTTTATAAAAATATGCACATGACTTACATATTGATATTAAGAAATTACTTTTTTATGCTTGATAATGGCATTGTGGTTATGTAAGAAAATATCCACATAGATGCATACTGTAGAATGCATGGGTGAAATGTCATGAAGTCTGACATTTATTTTAAAACACTTTAGCAACGAATAAAAGAAGCAAAAGGACAAATGAAACAAATATGGCAGAATCTTGATAACTATTACATCTGGGTGATAGATACGCAGAAGTTAGTTGTATTATTCTAGTGTTGTGCATGTTTAAAAAATTGCATAGTTATTTTTTAAGTTGCGAAAACAATTAAAAATAATGCAATGATTTCTTTTAAAAAATTTGCCATTGGTTGGATATGGATAGACAAACAAATCAATGAAAGATCTGGAAGATAGTTAAGCTCATATTTTGAGCTAAGTTACTGCACCATTTTTGGTTCCAAGAAAAGTTGAATCAAAAACTGTAGGACTTAACTAGTGAGAGTACGAATGGGAGGCTATACTCTGAATTTCTAATGAAACAAAGACTCTCAGAACTTCAACCAAAGTAGCTTATCTCATGCTTGTATGGAAACATAAATATACAACAAAAGATGGACTATCCAAAGAATCACATAATGAGGAAATTTTTTTTAAAAGAAAACTTTGATTTTTAAAAAACTGTGTGCCCTTCTGATTAGTAATTAATCTACGTTGCTAATATAGAAAAACTGAATGTTAACTCAGTATCACCTTTCAGAAAAGGATTGTGAATTTAAAACCACAACAACTTTATTAAACCACTTATTGGGTATCCCACTCTGTGTTAGGCACTGTTATAGGCCCTAGAAATACATAAATAAATATTTTATGGAATCTGTACCACAGAAGCTGGAAGTTTAACGGGGAACAATAGAGATCTGAATATTTAAGATGCTCAAGATGAATCTGAAGAAATGAGGTGGAGATAGCCAGATGAAAAAGATTTGTTGTGGGCATTCCCAAGAGGCAAAATGCTTTAAATAAAGAAAAGCATGAAGTGCAGAATCCACGTGGGCACCTACAGAGTAATGTGAATGAGTGTTGCTAGAGATGCAAAATAAGGCTCCAAGACGGAGTTGAATGAGTATAAACTTTGAAACAAAAAGTAACACCAGATGAGTAGGAAAGAATTCTGTGTGAAAGAAACAATATGAAATCACATTGTCATAGATACTGATACCAAAGAGCCTAAAATTATTGACTGAGAAGAGCAAAAAGTCACAACACACACACATTAGGCACACAGCAATATGCTATTGAAAAATAAAACTGTGTTAAAGTAAAATGGCTTTTTACATTTTTTCTATTAAATTTCAAACATTGTATGTGTGTATTTGTTTGAGTATTTAAAATGTATCAACAAAATATGAAAAGTTAGATACACAGAAAAGGATATCTCTGCCTAAACAATCACACGATGGGGTGGAAAAAAACATTTCAACGTAACTTTAGTACTTGCTGACCACTCATCTATTAAAAATTAACAGTTAAGTCCTGTCACTTGAAAAGTATGCATGTGCTTATAGATATGTTTATAAAAATGGATAAGTATATATTGGTACTTTCTTTCTTTAGTTATTTTTTTAAATTTTGCATGTGTCATCTTTCAAGCACATTTAAGAAATCATCATATTTTAATGAAAGTTTAGGGTGAATCATTATATAAAGTTAAAAATCCCATACTCTATAAATGCTAACCTTTCTTAGACATTTTAGGTAAATTTATTTTTGCATATAGTAGGTTTTCTTAAAGTTGGTCCTACCTCTACTAATAATTAATTGGATATTTGCTCAAATCTGCAACCAGGAACAACTAACTCAAAAAACCATACACTTGTATGTTCAGATAAAAGAAAAATTGACATAATACTGAAAATTATTAAATCTCAGAAGGCAATGTTCCTGAAGTTACTTTTCAAACAAATTAAAGCTGATATGCAAAATTATTAATTAATCTGCTAACACTATCAATTTCTGTGTGTCTGAGATTTTCACAAGGAAACATACTAAGGAAAAAGGTAGAAAATCATGAAGCAAGAGA
This sequence comes from Eulemur rufifrons, assembly GCF_041146395.1. Lineage (NCBI taxonomy): Eukaryota > Metazoa > Chordata > Mammalia > Primates > Lemuridae > Eulemur > Eulemur rufifrons. The sequence continues at coordinate 77,619,169 of NC_091001.1, read as the reverse complement.
TGAACTCTTTTCTATGTTATGAAAACATTTTTAAGATCTCAAAAGATATGTTTATTATTTTTTCATTATATTTCTAATTCTGTATTAATTTCCTATTATTTATTTTAACACTTGAAAAGTAACAAATTTGCATTGAGTAGACATTTCTCAGATTCTAGGCCTATTCAAAGAAGGCATTCATGCAATAGATTTTCTGGCTTAAGTTTCAATAAGCTGCTATAAAATCAGACCTATAATTAATATTTTCTACTAGACTCAAATATTCTCAGCATTCAATCCATGTAGAAAGTACAGCAGTCGAGCATCCATTCCTTTGAATTAAAGAATTTAGCAGGTCCATTTAGCAGCATTGTTATAGAGAAAAGCATAACTATAAATTTTAAAAACACATTGGGGTTGCCATCAACTACTAAGGATGTCAATAAAAAGTAAAAGATGAGGTTGATGGCTTACAGGAATTCAGTTGGGGGAGAAGATGGAGAAGCAAACTAACATAATAAAATTAAGCTGTTGAAGATCAAATAAATTTTGAAGTTTTTATTTTATCTTTGCTGTGGGTATGTAGGTTTTATACAAGGAATTTTCAGTAAAGGTTTAAGTGCTTTAATATGGAAAGTCTGTGGCCTAAGATATACTATATATTAATGATGAAATAGTGGGTTATTTCCAAATGAATCTCATCTTCTCTATGAGATAATATGGTTTGCTGCATGCAGAAGCAATTACAGGTATAATATAGTTGATGTTGGACATCAATCTTGTGAAATCAATCATTATAAATTATCTTACAAAGGAACCTGCATTGCAGTGGCAAAGCTTCAAGTGAAAAACCAGAAAAGTTTACCCAACTGAAGTAACACAGATTTTTATTTTATTGTTTCTCAAGAGAGATTCTCAAAGAATATTCAAGGGTGTCCAGATATGATGATCAATACTCATTGCACTAAGCTTTCTTGATCTTACAATGTCTCCTCTGTCTCGCACATCACCTAATAGGGTTGTAACAATTCAAAGTTCTCTTCAATGTAAGTTTCTGTAGCATCACTGCATCCTGTTAGATGAATAATTCTTATATTCACTTGAAATGAGAAATGTGTTGTGTTTCTATTTTGCGTCCATAGGCTTCTCTTATTAATGAGTATTTTAATGGTGAATAAAGGTTACAAGCATGTCCACAGCAGCAAGAAATAATATGTACAGTTCTCTGATTTCTGGGGAATTCAACTTATGAGCTTACTTAGAAAGGAGGAAAGCATATTTGTCTGAAAATGAAAATCTCTCTCTTCCTATTTGTCCACCACAGGCTTCAGTGTTATTCCTTTTTTTTTTTTTTCCACTTTCCAAGCATCTTGAAAGCATCATCATTATTCTGCAACAAGATTCCTTAAAGAGGTCATTGCTGTTGCACATAACTTTGTTATATAAATAGAATTTTCTTATTTAAAGTCTTTCATCTTTTTCTCACATAGATTGATAAATATATATCACAAATACATATTGTATGTATGAATACATACACACATGCACACATTTATATGCATATTTACTATCAGCCTGGAAAATACTTGTTTTCGTTTCGTTACCTTTGGTATTTACTCTTAAACAATTGCAAGAATGCTTTGAACGGAAGGCATCTGTCAGGAGTTGGAAGGAGTAGGATTTGGACCCTACTACTGTGAGTTCATTCACCTACTTTCATTTTGAAGGAAGAAACCTGGCAAAAACATGCATATTCATACATAGACAGTGTCTAGGTAAGTATATCTATTCTTAGACTTATACTTTCTCTTTCCCTAATATATAAATCTAAAAAAAAAGTCAATAATAAACATGACTCTCTTTTGGTATGCTTAATAATACAAAGACTAAAAAATAGTACTGTAATGAAAGACATCTTTATTGATCAACATGCTGACATGCTCTGGCTAAATACTAGGCACCGTTCATTTCCCCACGTGGTTTCCATTTGGAGCTGGTGCCTCTGTAAGCAGTAACAGTCTTCTCTGCCTGATAACATGCGCCTCTGACTTCTCAAATGGTCATCGAAAGGCTACATGATGGGCTGGCCAGATGACTTCAGGTATGAAAACCTCTTTCAGCCTATTACAAGGTAATTTCAGCTAATGGGCTTTCATATCACTCCGCTCCTCTGAGCTGTCTCCCCAACCCCCTTCCCACTGCCCACCTCTGGCTCTAAGCCTAAGTCATCGACCCCAAATATTTAAAAGCATTATGACCCTACTTGAAACTACTTACATTTTAATTTTGTATAAAACTTATACGGACAACCTAACAGCCCAGCTTGGCTCCAGACAGTATCATAATAACGTACAACATAGCTAAAAAGGAATTCCAATTTTTTTCTAATTGGCCTTCATATGAAAATGAGAAAAGGCTTTCAGCCTACTAAATTATTCAGTGGTACTATGCATTCTCTAAATTTATTGCTCTTGGCTGATACAGTTTTAGGCATAAAATAAATGTTAGAATCTGAACTAAAAATGTGATAAGTAAAATTCTCTTTATCGACAATGACTGTAAAGAAACTGCCATTTTTATACTTCACTGACAGTGACTATATATCATCAAATTTATTTTGATAAAAAGTTTAACAAATAAAATGAGAGAAACAGATCTAACTAAAATAGAATTCAGTACTCTAACTTCAGGACTATGTGAGGGCAAGCAATCACATATTTTTTGGTTAATTGCTTCACACATATTCCTGTTTTTAACACTTTTGCAAAAAATAAGACAAGACTACTAAATGTGTTATGGAAGTTATGTCAAAGATCATGTATTATCCCACTTGGTTTTTGCACTGTTATAATTTACAAAAAAAAATAAGTAAAAGTATTAAAAGTAAAATCAGATGTAAAATACCTCTTGATGTAGTTTTTTTTTAAAAAGCAAAGTTTTGGGTTACCCATTGCCCTCATTCATTATTGAAATTATTATTTCACCAGTTAGAAACTACCACCTATCATATAATCCAATCTCATTCTCCCCCGTACTTTCAATTACTTCAGCCTCTGACACAGTCATCTCCTTCCCTTTTGAGGCTTTTAATAGGCTCACTGAATAACAATGATGATAATGCAATAATACTAATAACAAAAACAATAAATAACATTTATTGAACATTTATTATGTATCAGGAATTGTGCTAAGAGGTTTACCTGAACTACCTTTGTGAAATCTTCACAACATTCTATAGAGTTACCGTAATTAACCCCTTTCTATACCCGAAGAAACAGAGACCCAGAGTCGTCAAGCAAGTTAAAAAATATTCCAGGGCTTGGAATTCATACACCGCCATCTGGCTCCAGTGCCACACATCTAGCGTTTTTAAACTCAAGTCAGATGTCATACTTATATTCAGAACCAGAGCCAATTTGCCCTTATGTATTGACTTGGCTCACTTCCTTAACCCACTTACTCTGGGTGCTCGAATGACACCCAGAGAGGAATTTCTCTGATAGCTCCTCTAAAATACCACTTCGCTCCTACTCTTCAGCATTATTTTTATTTTTAGGACTTACTACTGGCTAATATGTTACATATCTGTATGTGTTCTTTTTATTTTTTTTTCTCTTCACAACAGTGGAAGCTTCAAAAGGACAGGGACTCTGTTTTGTTCACTGCTGTATTCCTAATGCCTAGTGTAGTGACCATACTTGTTGTATTGGTAACTAACATTTGTGGAAGGGAACGAGGAAGGAAATCATTCTGCCAGGAAATCTCTTTCTATGATCCTGTATATCTCCTACTGTCTCTCTTTATTTTGTTGTTCTTTTGCTGACTCCTTGCCTGTTTTTTTTTTTTTTGGGGGGGGGGGTTCTTAAATAAATGAATTATCCAAGATTTTCTTCTCATGGTTTTTCATTGCTTTCTTTCTAGAAACTTCTGTCCTTTTCTTCCCTTTCTCCTATATGTAAGCAATCACATTTACTTGGATGATTCTCATAGTAATGGAAGTCTTGACATCATGGAGGTTGAAAGCTTTGAAATTGAAATTTCTCCCTGCTCTCTGTTAGTGGTAGTGAAAGCCACTGGACCAAAAATTCATGTACATTTCTTTCCCTGCACATGTGTAAGAATGTTTGATGAGGAAGGAATCCAACCAAACTTTATACTCGTGGCTTTTTAGCAATAAAAATAACTGGCACAAAATGAGTGCTGAGGAACTCAGGCATATTCGAGAGGCTTTAATGCATGATCTAATTAGATTCTCATGTAAACTTCATGAGAAAGATTATTTATCATTCCATTTGAGAGTATATAATGCTCCCACCTCTGCTTAGATCCTGGAATATTGAATAGCCCACATTCTTGCAAGTTGTTTGGTGAACCCAAGTGACAATATTTGGATAATAGTGCAGGGATGGAGCAAGTTAGGGATTTAAGCAGACTGCAAGTTCTAAAACCTGACCCTCTCCTCCCAACTCAAAGCATTGAATCAAATTTCTAACAACATACAACCCCCTCACCCCACAACAACAACAACAACAAAAATATGACAGTTTTATGTTAAGAAAAATATAAACCAACAATTCAGGGGAAAATTTTTCTCAAAACACATGATGGTTGGATATCATTACATATATATATATATATATATATATATATATTGCTACCAGATCTGGTTAAAGTGAAAAATTATGAGATTTTTAGTTATTTAATTTCATAACCCTAAAAATTCCTGAGAATTTTTAATTTTATTCTCTTTTGAAATTGATTGCAATTCTATTCCAAGTTTGTTTATATACTATGCAAGACATTTACATGGGAACCACGATATTCAATCACTACCCAGATGTTTCTAAAGAAATACCCCAGATGGTAGACACTGTGTCTGAAAAATCCAATTTGGGAAATTTTCAGAATTCTTATTAAGCCAGAACTTCTATCCAATACATAAAACCAATGAGAATGAGTAGTGTTCTCTTTCTGTTTTTATTTTCCTACCTAATCTTGCTTCTTTTTCATTTTCTTTCTTTTTTACTTTTCCCTAGAGACAGAGTCTCACTCTGTTGCCCAGGCTGGAATACAGTGGTGCTATCATAGCTCGCTGTAACCTCCAATTCCTGGGCTCAAGCAATCCTCCCACCTCAGCATCCCCCATAGCTAGGACAGGCTTGCACTGCCATGCTTGGCTAATATTTAAAAAAATTTTGTAGAGACAGGGTCTCACTATGTTGCCCAGGCTAGTCTATTTCTATCATCAACACGCTAAGTCAGCTTTCTCAAGTTTCATTTATAATATTACCATAAATATTCTCCCAACTGCTCACACTTTTCACTCATAATCACCTCTACATACTGACCCCAAATGGAAGATATACTGACTTTATTTAGAAAACCTCAGGATTCCCATATCTCTCAGGATAAATTCAAAATTGTTAAAACTAGCTTCAAAGGCTCTCAGTAATCTGTTACCACCAGGCCTATTGAATATTATCTTTCAGTATTTCCCAAAGGAAGAAGCAACCATATTCATTGCTCTAATTTACACTACAACCACCAAAACTGTACTTGGTGGAGTCTTGACCCAAGTCTCCACATAAGGGATAGGGGACAGAATGCCTTAGCCTCAGAGTCCTAAGCTGCTGTATGTTTTCCTCTTTTATTTTTTATTTAAAACCTCACTATTCTATTCTCCCATTTAGTTTGAGTTCGCCTCTTTAATAAACTTTTCCTTTCAGATTTGTTGTGATATAACATAGTTGTCTTACCATAAGAACTTCAATTAAGGCACAAATACAATTTAGATTTAACAGAAGAAAGATCAAAAATAAATTCATCCAAGTATACTTAATTTTTTGTGTTTTATTTTGTTTTCATTGACACATGATAATTGTACATATTTATAGGGTACAGTGTAATGTTTCTACACATGTATATTATGTAATGATCAAATCAGGAAATTTAGGATCTCCATTACCAGAAACATTTAAATTGTGTGTGTGTGTGTGTTGAGAATATTTCAAATCTTCTAGCTATTTCAAAGTATACATTATTGTTGACTATAGTCACCCTGCTGTGCAGTAAAACACCAGAACTTGTTCCTGTTATCTAACTATAATTTTGTACCTATTGACCAAATTCTCCTTCCACTCACATGCCCCTTAGCCTCTGGTAACCACTATTCTACTCTCTCCCTCTACGAAATCAGCATTTTTAGATTCTACACATGAGTGAAATTGTGTGGTATTTTTCCTTCTGTGTTTGACTTAATTCATTTAACATAATATCCTTGGGTTCATCCATGTGTGTTGCAAATGACAGGATTTTGTTATGTTTTATGGATGAATTTTGTGTACATACCACATTTTCTTTATCCATTCACCCATTGATGGACACTTAGGTTGATGCCACATCTTGAGTATTGTGAATATTGCTGCAGTAAACATGGAAGTGCAGATATATCTTTGACATACTGATTTCATTTACTTTGGAGTTTGAATCTAGCCTGGGTAACACCTTGTCTCTTGAACAAATTCTCTTTTGGATATATGTGCAATAGTGGAATTTTTGGATCATACGGTAGTTCTAACTTTTTGAGAAAACGCCATACTCTTTACCATAGTGGTTGTAATAATATACATTACCACCAACAGTGTAGTGTATAAGAGTTCCTTTTTCTCCACATCCTCACCAGCATTTTTTTTTCTGTTTTTTTTTTTTTTTTTTTTTCCCCCAATCTTTCTGTTAATAACCATTCTAACTGGGGTGAGGTAATATTTCATTGGGATTTGAATTTCCTTGATGATTAATGATGCTGAGCATTTTTTTTAACCTGTTGGCCATTGTATGTCTTCTTTTAAGAAATATCTATTTAGATATTGTCCATTTTTAATCAATTTTTTTGCTATTGAGTCTATTGAGTTGATTTCTTTATATGTTTTAGATATTAACCCCTTTTCAGAAGCATAGTTTGTGAATATTTTCTTCCATTCTGTAGGTTGTCTCTTACCTCTGTTGATTGTTTCCTTTGCTGTGATGAAGATTTTTAGTTTGATATAATCCCATTTATTTATTTTTTCTTCTATTGTCTGTGTATTTGAGGTATGCTTAAAAGAAATCCTTGCCTAGACTAGAATCATGAAGTATTTCCCATATGTTTTCTTGTAGTAGTTTCATAGTTTCAGGTCTTACATTTAAGTCTTTAACAACTATAGGCTAACAAATTAGAAAACTTGGAAGAAATGTTTAAATTCCTGGACATATAAAATTTACCAAAATTGAATTACGAAGAAATAGAAAATCTGAACAGACCAATAACAAATAATGACACTGAATCAGTAATAAAAGGTCTCCCATCAAAGAAAAGCTCAAGACCTGATGTATTCACCGTTAAATTCTACCAAAAACTTAAAGAAGAACTAATATCAATTCTTCTCTATTCCAGAAAATTAAAGCGGAGGAAATTCTTCCTAACTCATTCTATAAGGCCAGCATTACTCTAATACCAAAATCAGACAAAGACACAACCAAAAAAGAAAACTACAGGCCAATATTCCTGACGAACATAGATGCAAAATTCCTCAATAAAATACTAGCAAGCCAAGTGCAACAGTGCATCAAAAAGATCACTCACCATGATCAAGTAGAATTCATCCCAGAGGTACAAAGGATGGTTCAGCATATATAAATAAATAAATGTGATATATCACATTAATAGAATCAAAGGAAAAAACCATATGATCATCCCAATAGGTGTAGAAAAAGCATTTGATAAAATTCAACCACCCTTCATGATAAAAACCCAACACAAATTAGATATAGAAGGAATGTACGTTACCAAATAAAGGCCATATATGATAAACCCACAGCTAATATCATACTGAATAGAGAAAAGTTGAAAGAAAGCTTTTTATTTAAAATCTGGAACAGACAAGGATGCCCACTGTCACCACTTTTATTCAGCATAGTACTAGAAGTTTTAGCCAGAACAATTAGGCAAGAGAAAAAAAACAAAGGGGATCTAAATTGGAAAGGAGGAAGTCAAATTTTCCTTGTTTGCAGATGGCATGACAGTATATTTAGAAAACCCTACAGAGTACACCAAAAACTGTTAGAACTAATAATATTAGTAAAATTGAAGGATATAAAATCAATATACAAAAGTCAGTAGCATCTCTATACACCAGATCCCACTTACAGAAATCAACTCTGAATGGATCCAATAAACTGATTTAATGGTGCTTATTCTTTAAGTTTACTCTACCTATATGCACATAATCTAGAGTTCTACAATGAAAGCAGCCACCTCTGGAAAACATTGATAATCTCATTAGGGGAAAAAAATGAATGTTTAATTTTGAGGAAAGCAAACTTTACCTTTTTGAAGGGCAAGCAATTATAATCTTTTAAGGTTGTTATTGCACAACCAGAAAACTATAACTAGATTCTTGGCTCTTTGAACGGAAATACAGTTGACCCTTAAACAACACAAGTTTGAACCGTGAGGGTTCACTTTTATGTGCATTGTTTTTCAATAAATGCAGTCATCCCTCCATAACTGCAGGTGCCACATCCACAACCAAATGTCTGTTGAAAATACAGTATTTGTGGCATCCCGGCTAGGGCCAACTGTTTGTACAGGCAGGTTCTGCAAGGCAGACTGTGAGACCTGAATATGCGCTCATTTTGGTATCTATGGGGGTCCTGGAACCAATCCTCTCTGAGATACCAAGGAATCTGTACAGTGTTTTTGCCTATCTCTTATCCCTTCCAAACCTAAAAGGATATGTACAGGTGCCAAACCAATGCTTGCTTGAATTTGTTAATTAGCAATGAATGTTAGTTGAATTTTTACATACTTTATGATCCCATGAATGAAACAAAATTGTATATTTTATTTTGTCTTATTTTGTCTTTTTTGTAAGCTTATTTTAAAAACTGGATGCAACCTTTATTAAGAAACTTGATGTGTTTTCAAATTATCAAGCAGTAGAAAAAATTACATGGTGGTACTTACAGAAAATTTGAAAGACAAGTTCTTCCCAGGACAGAATAAAAGACATTTTTTCCCTACTCTTTTTGAGGAATCCACTGAAAGCAACTGACACATCACTGACCAAAGGGTAAAACTTCTCCATTATCAACAAAACACAGAAAACACCACAACTCCAAAATATAAGTACATATATTTGAAACACAAATATGAAGCATATTAAGTAAACTAGAAGGAAATGTTGAAGGCTAACACTTTCCTCCTGCAAAGTTCATTGGGATGTCACTTTCCTACTCCTTGTAGTCAAAGACTATTGCTTTAATTAAAGTAGGCAGAAGGAGGTAGAGGAGATTGCGGATTTCATGTAACAACACAAAGAGCCTATTCCTAGGACATTCCTGTGAGCCACACCAATTATGAACATGGAGGAAAGACAGGCCTCCAGGAGATTGCTGCATCCGCAAAACACATCCCAGAACCTTCTCTTCATCTCCCTCACACCATGGCTTAGGAAACAGTTGAATCCATACCAAAAAGAATGATAATCAGAAAATAAGTAACACAAAACTCCTGCATAGAAACCAGAAACAAGAGTAACAACAATAAAACAAAACCAGAAGTGGAAAAAAAAAGGTGCACAGGTAAAAAGTTCATGAGGAAAAGGTGATTATGCAAATTAACACAGATGTCAGATAAATAATTCTCCACAGTCATAAAGATAATATGATTATTCTTTTTAAAAAATCACAAAGAGGTATCAGGGCTCAGATGCAATAAACTGAAAGAGATGAAGCAGGGCTGGCAGAGGACTAGAAAGAAGTAGAAGAGAAAAATAAAAATATACCATAGCTAGAAGTCATATGCACTATATACTAAACATGATTAAAACCAGATAAGATACATAGTAGATAGCTTGAGGAAAATGTACAGCATGAAGTGGGAAGAAAATTATAAATACTGTTAATTCAAATAATAAATGCAGAAGACAAAGAAGATCCTACATAAAAGTGCTCCTGAAAAAAAAAATAAAGGAAAGCATTTATGAAATAAAGACTTGGGTATGCAAATTGAAAGCAAATGCGTGTCTGAGCAAAATACTGAATAATTACAACAGTAAGACATAATCAAGCAAAGTTACTGAACTTCAAGTGTTGAGAGAATCAAATGAACATTCAGGTATTATAGAAACAGCAAATCATACACAAAGATAAAAAAATTATGTTGGCCTTAGGCTCAAATCAAAGCAGCATATTCATACTAAAAGATAGTGAAACAATGTCAACACATTCATCAATGAGATAAATTTATCTTAGGATATTTACTCTGAGGCAAGTTGTTCTTTAAGTATAAGACAAGTGTACAAACCTGAATCACCCCCATGAGACATAAGTAAAACAAAAACCACTACAGATACTAAACTACCACTTTTACTACTATGCAGCAAAATCCCATTTTTTTTTAATTTAAGCATATTACTGGGGTACAATATTTAGGTTACATATATTGCCTTTGCCCCACCCAAGTCAGAGCTTCAAGCGTGTCCATTCCCCAGACGGTGTGCACCTCACCCATTAGGTGTGAATATACCCATCCTCTCCTTCCCTACCCCACCTGCCCGACACCCGATGAATGTTACTACTATATCCACTTAAGTGTTGGTCAGTTAAGTCAGTTAATACTACTTTGATGGTGAATACATGTGGTGCTTGTTTTTCCATTCTTGGGATACTTCACTTAGTAGAATAGGCTCCAGTTCTATACAAGATAATACAACAGGTGATAGAATCACCATTGTTTTTTGTGACTGAGTAGAACTCCATGATATACATATACCACATTTTATTAATCCACTTATGTATTGATGGGCACTTGGGTTGTTCCCACGTTTTTGCAATTGTGAATTGTGCTGCTATAAACATTCTAGTGCAGATGTCTTTTTTATAGAATATCTTTTTTTCCTTTGGGTAGATGCCCAGTAATGGGATTGCTGGATCAAATGGTAATTCTACTTGTAGCTCTTTGAGGTATCTCCCTATTACTTTCCATAAAGGTTGTACTAGTTTGCAGTCCCACCAGCAGTGTATGAGTGTTCCTTTCTCTCTGCATCCTTGCTAATTACTGTTTTGGGACTTTTTGATAAAGGCCATTCTCACTGGAGATAAGTGATATCTCATGGTGGTTTTGATTTGCATTTCCCTGATGATTAGAGATGTTGAGCATTTTTTCATATGTGGGTTGGCCATTTGTCTCTCTTCTTTTGAAAAGTTTATGTTCATGTCCTTTGACCATTTTTTCATAGGGTTGTTTGATTTTTCTTGCTGATTTTCCTGAGTTCTATGTAGATTCTAGTTATTAGCCCTTTATTGGATGTGTAATATGTGAATATTTTCTCCCATTCTGAAGGTTGTGTATTTGCTCTCATGATGGTTTCCTTGGCTGTCCAAAAGCTTTTTAATTTGATCCAACCCCATTTATTGATTTTTGTTGTTGCTGTGATTGCCTTTGGGGTCTTCTTCATAAATTCTTTCCCTAGGCCAATGTCTATAAGAGTTTTTCCAACATTTTCATCTAAAATTATTATAGTTTCATGCCTTAGTTTTAAGTCTGTTATCCACCATGAGTTGATTTTTATGAGAGGTGAAAAGTGAGGATCCTGTCTCAGTCTTCTCCATGTGGCTATCCAATTTTCCCAGCACCATTTATTGATTAAGGATTCTTTTTCCCAGTGTATGTTTTTGTCTGCTTTGTCAAACATTAGATGGCTATATGAGGATGTTTTTATATCTGGGTTCTCAGTTCTGTTCCAGTGGTCTATGTCTCTATTCTTGCGCTGGTACCATGCTGGTGCTGGCCTTAGTTACTATAGCTTGTAGTATAGCTTGAAGTCTGGTAAATTGATGTCCCCCAATCAAAATCCCACCTTTTAAGAAAAAAATCAAATGAAGAATTTAGCAATGGAGAAATCATGGTCAGCACTGATTTTATTTAAATATAGAAATAAGAAGGAGAACTAAGATTTAGAGTAGATTTATAGTATCAGAACAGAATTTGATGTTATAACCATGTTATTGTAATGAGAATAGTAATACAATAAAAGAGGTAAGAGTGTGAGAAGGGGGTCAGAATACTAATTTGTCCGTATTTCTTGGCACAGAATTGAGACACAGACTTAAATTAATACATGTATTTTAGAGGAATAATGACTACAAGTTCTTAGATTTTTAAAATAATCTTTTATTTTTAGAAAGATCTTTTTAAAACAAGATTCTTATAATGAATAAACTTTTATCTCAAATTAAGGAGTTCCTTTCATTTGTGTTTTGTTGCTTTTTTAAGTCAATCTAATTAAATTTAATATTTTGTCTTCTAAAATATTAAACTATATAAGCTAAAATATTATGTAAAGAATAATTGCATTATTCTCAATTATTTCTATCCATCTATTCATCCATCCATCTTATTTGTCTTTCTGACATATGTGTACATAAAGAAATATCACTAAATGTTAAAAGTGGTTATTTCTGGGTAGTGGAATTTTGGGTGATTTCTTGCTTAAAATACATTGCTTGCTGTGGTTTGAATGTCTGATTAAATTCATGTTTAATTGCCAATGTTAATGGTATTGGGAGGTAGGGTATTGGGAAGTAGGGACTTTAACAGGTGATTAGAGGCAGAACCCTCATGAATAGATAGATGGTGTTATTGAGGAAGTGGGTTAGTTATCACAGGAATAGGTTCCTGATAAAATGGGTAAGTGAGGACTGATTTTCTCTGTCTGTCTTGAGCACTTGCCTCTGCCTTCTGCCCTTCTGCCACAGGATGACCCTCACCAGATGCCAGCAATATGCTCTTAAACTTCCCACCTCAGAACTGTGAAACAAATAAAGTTATGTTTCAGATTTTTTTTTTTTTTTTTTTAAATAAATTACCCCATCCATGGTATTCTGTTCTAGCAACAAAACACAGACTAAGGGAGTTATGTAACAAATGCCTCCCAAATCTCAGTGCCTTATCACTGAAAAGGTATAATTCTCACTCTTGTCACATGTCCACCATGAAGTCACCCTGGTGCTCAGGTTTCCATAACTGTATGAAACATTTCAGGGTGTGGCTGTGCAAGCCACAGGGTCAGGATTGCCAGCAATGGGAAGGGGCAGTGTCAACCACCCCCAGAGAGAGGCAGTGAATAATTTGAACAATAATATAGTCTACCACAAGTAGAAAGTCATTACTTTAAGGCAAGGGACAAATTTTTACTCTCCTGATGAGAAATTTCCAGCTCTCTGATTTTCTTCCTACCATCACCATATAGCACTTAGCACAGTGTTTTACACATAGCACACATTCATTCAAAACATACGTCTTAAATTGAAGTGACCTTATATGTCAGTTTATGGTAAGTTACTGTGTTTATAAAGCATATTTCAGGTGGAATAGTTTTTTCTTTCTCCTTCCTTCCTTCTTAATTTCCTCCAAAATGAAAATAGCTTCTAGAAATCAATAAAAAGTGTGATTTACAGATGGAAACTAATAAGACCATAGAATTCACTTAAAATAAATACAGAACAATAAACTTATAAAAATATGCTCCACTACAATTGCTATTAAACAAATGCAAAACAAATTGGGATAGTTTTCTCCCCTTACAGTTGTCAAAATTTGAAAATTTTGTAATCTCAGTGCTAGCAAGCTATCGGGAAGTGTGTACTGTTAATGGGAGTATAAATTGTTGTAACCATTTTAGAAGCTATTTTGGCAAATGTATAAAACATTTTAATACATATCCATTTTGTTTCAGAGTTCCATAGCTAGTAAGATAAGTATGCAATGTGGTTGACAAATTATCCCACAATAAATGAACAATGGTATTCACTTTAGCGCAGCTTGCAGAAATAAAAAAATAAACCAAGATAACCTAAATGTCCATAAGGAATAAAACCTGGAAACAAACTAAATGATTATCATTAGAGATATACTATACAATGAAAATTTTCCATTTATTTAAAATATCTACTACATCTCTACGTGCATCTATGTAAAGATTTATAAGATATATTAATGTGAAAACAATGCAAAAACACACATATATATTATGGCCTATACATAGAATTATTTTCTGGATTCACATGTAACAAGTACTAACAACAGTGGTTATCTTTGGTGATGGATGATGTGAGAAGATTTTTAGTGTTTATTTGTCTATTTCTCTATGAATTTTTAAAGCATTAGTTTTTTTTTTTTTTTTCTAAATCAGTAGGATTATCTGTGTGTGGGATTTATGGGCCATTAGTGTGTCTTTTTTTCTTTTTTCTGTCTTTAAAAAGTCAATAAGTGTTATAAATATGGAAATAGGCTTATTGTTTTCTGTGTTTGAAAATATATTCTCATTTGTAAAAATAAACCAGGCAACAGAGAGGAAAAAAATCTATGACAAAGACAATAAAATTAGCATAGAAACCCACTACTGGGACCATAGTTTTTTAAAAATAAATAACATAAATAAGAATTATCAGCATCAATCATAGCTCAATCACGTGAGGTGAGAAGTGATGACCACTATCTTCCTGGATATTACACAGATTTTATACTCACCCTCACCACAGACACAAAAAGATGGAATATGGGGTGGTAGGAAAGAGTATGTTCAATGTTATCAGATGACTTTGCTGAAAATACCTAAATCCAAGGCACCAATTTTATTTGCTGCTACCAACGTTTTATGAGAAAGTCATGAAAAAGAGCACCCTACTTATGGATGGTACTCGGGTAAGACAGCACGCGTGGGCAACCAGCCCTTTCAACCGACTGAAATATGCTAGGGAGATCTGTTCTGTCCCAGTGTTTCACCTAAGAACATCTAACCCAGCAATTCTTCACAGTTAGCTGGAGTACAACCAATTTAGCTTCTTTCCCTGCAATTTAAAACAGTAATTTGTGTTAAAGCTCAAATAGCCCTGAGCGGAGCAACATATTAAGTTGTAATCAGTCATTGGGACCATAGTATAGATTTGTTTATAAATTCCTTTTTGAAAAGCATATAATATTAGATGGAAAGAAATGGTAAAGCTAAAGGGGGTGGTATTGGTTACTATAGATAGGAAAGATTTTTGGTATAGTTTGGGTCATAATATTTCTATTTTTTGCATTACTACACAACACATTTGATTTCTTTCTGACAAATGAATGTGCTTTACTGTAATTATGATTATTCCTTATAGTGTTTACCTTTATCACGTTCTTACTTTCATTAATATTCCTTTAACTAAGCGAGTAGAGGAGTAATTATAACAATGCAAATTTTATTTTAAGCTCCACATTGTGCTGACAGCAAATCCTTTAAGTCCATCGCTTTGGCAACTGAAAATGATGGTCCAGAGACACAAACTGAATTAGGATTGGTGGGAGGACAGCCAGGCCCACCCACTGGGTAAATGTGACCACCACCTGAAATCCAGGGATTTCTGATGACTAAAGATAATTATGAATAATACTACATACCTTGCCTATTTCAGAGGATATGGCAGTGGCTCTGCGTTGCCAAGAAAATAATGTTTCTGTCTGCCCATATTCTGATGTTTCACTCAGAAGCTTCACCTACATGCGGCTTGCAGAAACATAAGAAGGGTTTTGCTGCACCATGCTGACAGAATTCACTGCAAAGGCAGCTACTCTAAACAAAATCATCAGGACTTGCATGAAATTAAATTTCAATCTGATGCCAGAACTGCAAAAGCAATCCAAATATGTATGGTATTTCTAAAGACCAGACTTGCATAGTCATAAATATGAAATGCTAACAACCAGCATGATTCAACTGGTTGAATTTTTTTTCCATGAAATTATTCGAGACTTCTTGAAAGGTCTATGTTTTTCTGACTACTATTTGTCATGAATAATTTTTATTTCTAAGTATAGGTTTCTCCATGTTTTTAGGAAATACTGGCTTTGGGGAGATAAATTAACACTTTCACTTATCCTACTGAAAACAATGAAGTTAAATGTGCATTTATTTTCTCCTTTTGTATGCTTCCTCTCAGTATCTTTCAGCATGAATCCTCTGTGAATGTACCTAATATCCTCAATTGCTCAATCCTCTCCAATCCCATATCATTCTGGCAGTGCCTCATGAACCCAACCACTCTGCCTTACCAAAAGACTCCCCTCATTTTAAAAGGACAAACAGCTCATTTTATCTAGTAATGACAACATTGTGAAGGAAACAGTGGACCTATTATTCTTCTCTACTATCCCGTTATTGTTGTGATAATGTCGCATAACAAACTACTCCTGATTCTATTTTATAACAATACACATTTCTATTCCTTTTTTTTTTTTTTTGGAGACAGAGTCTCACTCTGTTGCACAGGCTAGAGTGCCATGGCATCAGCCTAGCTCACAGCAACCTCAAACTCCTGGGCTCAAGTGATCCTCCTCCTCCCAAGTAGATGGGACTACAGACATGTGCCACCATGTCTGGTTAATATTTTCTATATATTTTTAGTTGTCCAGCTAATTTCCTTCTATTTTTAGTAGAGACAGGGTCATGCTCTTGCTCAGGCTGGTCTCAAACTCCTGACCTCAAGCGATCCTCCTGCCTCGGCCTCCCAGAGTGCCAGGATTACAGGCGTGAGCCACCGCGCCCGGCCCACATTTCTATTTCTTACTCCCAGATCTAAAGATTCTGCCTCAGGCTGAGCTTGACTCTGGGCTCTGCTCAGGTTTGAATTTTCTTCACATAATTCATTCTGGGGCTCAGGATAAAAAGATAGTGACTTTATTGGACATGCACTTCTCATGATGATCACAGAAACATATGAAGCCAAGCCAAATTGTGCAACTACATTTAGAGCCTCTGCTTACATCATGTCCCTAAGTCTTTCTTTAGTGAGATCAAGTTGCATGACCAAGCTTCATATGGATGAGGAGGGAAATATACTTCACCTACCAATGTACTACAAAGTCACAAAGCAGAAAAGAAGTAAAGAACTGAGAATCTGCCTTACTTTCAAGAAAATATATTTTCTCTTTCATGGAAATTTACTAGAAATAATATTGTGGCTTAAGCAAAAGTAGAATTTGTATTGGTACAAAATGTCAGCATCATTGTAATTTGATATATTCCTCCAACCACCTCTCACACTGAATCTAATGAATTCTATGAATTCTATCCCACAGATGTAATTCAACTATTTCATCAATCATATAATAAGAATAAAATCTAATACTTACTATGTGCCAGGCCCTGTTTTAAGTGTTTTATATACATTAACTCATTCAGTTATTTCAACAACTCTAAGTTAATGACTATTCTGATCTTTTTTGATATGTTAATAAAGTGAGGCATAGAGAGATTTACCAATTTGCCCAAAGCCACACATTTCATAAGGTAGGTATGTACTCTAGTTCCAGATCCTAAACTCTTGACTAAGAGACTGAATATGCACAAAGACAATGACCAGACCATATGGATAAATAGAAGAACTCTGACCTACAGCCTGCAGTGATGTGCCTAGAAAACAAATCAATTATCAGTAATAACCAGCCCAAGAAGCCAACCTACTATAAGTAAGGCAGTAGGAAGTCACACTGCTGTCTCAAGTAACACTCCAAGAAGCCAAACAATAACAATAATAACAATCAGCTAAAAATATCCAGGACTTGAATGATAACTGACAGCTTCCCTAATGTTTGTCTGTTTCTAATTTAGGACCAATCAGGGAAAGCCAAATATGTAGCCCTAACCAATCACATATGATGCCCTGTTTCTAGTTAGCCTGTCTACAGCTTCCCCAAGGCAACAGCCTCCAACCAGGGCATACCCTCAAGCCTTTTCTTTTTTTCACTAGAAAGCTTACCCATACCTTTGCTTGTCTTTGAGTTTCTGCCAAAACACAAGTGGTGGTGGCTGACTCCATTGCTATAGCAATCTCTGAATAAATAGCTTTTGCTTTCCTCATTTTGGTTGGTCTGTTTATTTTTAAATAACCATAGCAATATCCATCATATTTAATATAATACATTTTGTGTATAGTATATCCATCAGAGAATAAGGCTATAGTTATCACAACAGAAAGGCCAATAATTGCCTCTTTTAAGGACTTAATTTTAGTAATATGGGCTTACTAATACTTAATATTTAGAGAAGCATATGCATATATCTACAGAAAGTCCAAGTCAATAATACTCATAATAATAAAAACAAAAGTAATGATAAAAAGAATGGCTATTTTATTAAGCATTTATAAGTACTACACACATTACTAAAACCATTGCTTAAATTAGTTTGTTGCAAACTCACTACCAAAATTACCCTCATTTTACAGATGGAAAATTAAAGCTTAAAAAGGATAAGGAACTTATTGATGCACACATTGCTTGGGTATTATATAAACAAGGTCTAACACTGACAGTTTAACTCCAAAATTCAAGTGCATTGATGTTTAATTCAATGCCTGGCACACAGTAGAAATTCAATTTACTATTAATCAATACTTATAGAGTAAAAAGAATTATTAGTTGATTAATTACCAACACTCAGTAAAACTGACACTGACCATGAAACTCTATTCATCAAACCCCATAGAACTTACTTACATCTTTCTCAGATTCTTTCTCTACATTCATCTGCATTTGCTATATGTATAACCAGATTCCCCATCCAGATAAGAATGCTCTTAAGAGCATATAATCTTTTTTGCTTTTCCTCCTGAGTTTGGTTTAACTGTGTGCATGTTGTGAACACTGAATCAATGCTAGGGAGCAATAGGTCCAGGATTCTGTGCTATCCACTTGTCTCTGTGCCTAGTGAATCTGCCAGTGACTACTGGTAGTTGCAGCTCTGGTCTCTCACCAAACCCAATCCAAAGGTCTGCAACCTTCCAACTAAGCAACCATAAGATCTTAGTTGAGCAGTATGTATAACATGAAAAATTTTGGCTAGGAGGTGGCTTCCTGACAATCAAGTGTTGTGAGAATACCCTTAGCAATGAAGGGTTTGAAATAACCAGTTTTTCAACTCTTCACCAGGACAGTTAAGGGGATTATAACCTTGAGTACATATGAGTTAGAAGGTACAGCCCATCTTCTCAAAAGAATTTGAGATCCATTATGAAGAGGCATTATGTGTAACCTAAATATTTGTACCTCTGTAATATGCTGAAATAAAAAAAAAATTAAAAAATAAACAGACCATGAAATGATGACTTACAATAAACATTACTGATAAATACTAAAACCATGATATGAGGAATGTATTTGAGTAAAGAAAAATGTTTAAAGATTTGTTTAAAAGGCCTCCAAGGAGGTAAATATAACTAACTAGAGGTATCTAGCACTCACCTCCTCCACAAAAAATAGCAAACACTGAGTAGATAATCACTTGTTGAATAGAATATTTAAGAGAGAACACTGGAATTCAGCAGGGAAGTGACAGGGAACCTCTGAGGCATGGAAGGCTGGGAAGTGGAGCAGCCATTCTGCCTAGGTTTGGCTTAGAGCCACGAGAAACTCCCCATTGCAGGAAAAAGGTAAACAAGAGCTCCCCAGCAACCACATTCTTACCACGGACTCCTACAGTCCTAGCCATGGGAGAGCCCATCAGCCTTCACAGGTCCTGAGACTAGTATAGGGAGCTGCCTGGAGTCCACATGACAGTGTTGTTTCAGACAGGGAGTTCACATGGGATGCCCCACACCCTGCGATACCCAAACCACTGCATGGTAGTACTAGTGTGAGAGCCCAGCCCCCACCATGCTTTGTCCTGTGCTGGGGCCCAACAGCCCCTAATTTCCACATCCCTGGAGCACAGCTGACATCCCCCATCCACACAGAGGGCTGTAGTATTGTGAGAACAGGTGGACCCAGTGGTGTGGCCATTCCCAGCACTCTAGCTCATGCAGTGTCCTAAACCCCGGGGAATGGGCAGTACAGCACACCAGAAAGGCTGCCTTTGGTATAAAGGGAGCTGAAGTGAGAGCTCCTAGAGCCTGAGAACCACTTGCATAGCACCACTGCCACCTGACATCAACCTTGCTACCTCCAGTGGTAGGGCTGCCATGCATCTACATGTACCTTCAGGGAGCCTGGATACTGGCCTGCCCAGGCACTGTCCTAGGCCCTGAGGGCAGAGCTCTGCCACTGCTGCTGTCTCTGTTGCATGCCTTCTAGTGGGCTGAAGACAGGAATGCTCCACCTGCTGCCACTGCTGTCTGAATGCACTGTTCATGGTGCCTGGGAATTTACCTACCCCATCCATTATCACCAGTACCCATGCAAACATCAGGGGGCCTGAGAGCATGCCTGCTCAGCCTACTGCTGTAACCACCACTGGAGCCCAACTGCATATGCCACATGGGGGCCTGGGGACCCACCAAGCCCACCACTGCCACCACTGGTACTCCAGCATAACACTCAGGGCCCTGAGTATTGGCCCGCTGCCACAACTGCCACCACCAATGCCACACATGCTGCCCAGAGACCTGAGGACTTGCTTGCCTTTTCAGCTCACTGCTACACCGTCAGCATCCAAGCAAGCAGCTTGGAAGCCCAAGGATTGGCTTACCCAAACCCACTACTACCAATGCCTGCACTGTCACTCTTAAGTACCCACATGTACCATCTTGAGGGCCCAAGAACCTGCCTGCCCAGCCTACCAGTGTCACCACTGGTCCTTGAATACTGGCCTATCTGGCATCCCTGTCCTCAGCAAAACTTTACCACAGCTTCCACCACTGACCATTACACCAGATGCACAAATATCAATGTAAAGACACAAGAAACATGAAAAAGCAAGGAAACATAACACCTCCAGAGGAACATAATAATTTTATAATAATATATGCCATCAAAAGGAACTCTACAAAATGCCTGAAAAAGAATTCAAAATAATGCTATTAAAGAAACTCAGTTAAATACCAGAGACCACAGATAAACTACACAAATAAATCAGAAAAATAAATCATGATTTGAATGAGAAATTCAGTAAAGACATAATTATCATTAAAATAAACAAAACAGAAATCCTAGAACTAAAGAATCCAATGAAAAAAATAAAAAATAGAACTGAGAGCTTAAACAATAGACCAGATCAAGCAGAAGAAAGAATTTCTGAACTTGAAGACAGGGCTTTTGCAATAAACCAGCCAGACCAAAAAAAAAAAAAAAAAAAAAAAAAAAAAAGGAATAAAGAATGAAAAAGATTTTCCCATTCTGTAGGTGGTCTGTTTATTCTCGTGACTGTTTCTTTGGTTGTGCAGAAGCTTTTTAATTTAATCAGATCCCATTCATTTATTTTTGTTGTTGCTGTGATTGCCTTAGGGGTCTTCTTCATAAATTCTTTGACTAGGCCAATGTCTGTAAGAGTCTTTCCTACATTTTCTTCTAGAATTCTAATCGTTTCACACCTAAGGTTTAAGTCTGTTATCCACCGTGATTTGATTTTTGTGAGAGGCGAAAGCTGTGGGTCCTGTTTCAGTCTTCTACATGTGGCTAACCAATTCTCCCAGCACCATTTATTGAATAGGGATTCTTGTCCCCAGAGTATGTTCTTGCCTGCTTTGTCAAAGATTAGGTGTCTATATAAGGATGGTTTTATATTTGGATTTTCTGTTGTGTTCCACTGGTCTGTGTCCCTGCACTTGTGCCAGTACCAGGCTGTTTTAAGAACCACGTCCTTGTAGTATAGTTTGAAGTCTGGCAAATTAATACCTCCCATTTTGTTTTTATTGCTTAAAATTGCTTTTGCTATACAGGGTCTTCTCTGATTCCATACAAAGTGTATAATTATTTTCTCTACGTCTGTGAAAAATGATGTTGGTAGTTTAACAGGGATTGCAATGAATCTGTAGATCACTTTGGGTAGCATAGACATTTTAACAATGTTGATTCTTCTGATCCACGAGCATGGTATAGTTTTCCACCTATTTGCAAGTTCTGCTATTTCTTTTCTCAGTGTTTCATAGTTTTCCTTATAGAGGTCCTTTACTTCTTTAGTTAGATATATTCCTAGATATTTTATTTTCTTTGTGGGACTGCAAACTAGTGCAACCCCTGTGGAAAGCATTATGGAGATATCTTAAACAGATTCAAGTAGACCTACCATTTGATCCAGCAATCCCATTATTGGGCACATACCGAAAGGAAAAAAGGTCATTCTATAACAAAGTCACATGTACCCGAATGTTTATAGCAGCACAATTCACAATTGCAAAGATGTGGAAACAACCCAAATGCCCATCAATACATGAATGGATTATTAAACTGTGGTATATGTATACCATGGAATATTACTCAGCTATAAGAAATAACAGAGATATGACATCTCTATGGTTCTCCTGGAGAGAGTTGGAACCCATTATATTAAGTGAAGTATCCCAAGAATGGAAAAACAAGCATCACATGTACTCACCAGAAAATTGGTTTCCCTGATCATCACCTAAATTCACATCTGGGAA
The DNA here is from genome assembly GCF_041146395.1 of Eulemur rufifrons. Classification (NCBI taxonomy): domain Eukaryota; kingdom Metazoa; phylum Chordata; class Mammalia; order Primates; family Lemuridae; genus Eulemur; species Eulemur rufifrons. The sequence goes on along the minus strand of NC_091001.1, from coordinate 77,596,759 downwards.
CGATACCAATCGGATATCAGACTGAGGTGGGGGATGGGGGGAGGGGATGGATGTATGCCTACATGATGAGTGCATTGCGCACCGTTTGGGGAATGGTCACACTTGAAGGTGCTGACTCAGGGAAGGGGGGGGTGTGACGAGGGGATGGGTATATACCTACATGATGTGCAATGCGCACTGTCTGGGGAACGGACACACCTAGAGCTTTGACTTGGGGGGACAGGCAGTACATGGGCAACGTATGTAACCTGAAATTCTGTATCCCCCATAATAAGATGAAAAAAAAAAAAGAATGAAAAAGAAGAAAGCCTGTGTGACATATGGGACACCATAAAGCAAGAAGATTTTCTAATTTTGGAAATTCTAGAGGGAGAAGATATGAGCAAAGTTATAAAAAAAAAAAACTGTTTAAGAAAATAGTATCTGAAAACTGCTCAAGTCTTACAAAAAACATAGACATACAGATACAGAAAGCTCAAAGCTTCCCAAACAGATTCAACCCCAAAAGTTTATCCCCAAGGCACATTATAGTCAAGCTGTCAAAAGTCAAAGACAAAGGGAGAATTCTAAAACCAGCAAAAGAAATGTATTTGGTCTTATACATTTCTGTATAAGACTTAATTCTGTATATACATTATATAAGGGCATCCTCATCAGACTAACAGTAAATTTTGCAGCAGAAACCTTATAGGCAAGAAGACAACATGATGATATATTCAAAGCACTGAAAGAAAAATATTGACAGCCAAAAATTTATACCCATCAAAGCTATCCTTCAAAAATGAAGGGGAAATGAAGTATTTCCCAGGCAAGCAAAACCTTAGGGAATTTATCACTGCTAGACTGACCTTACAAGAAATGCTTAAGGGAGTCCTACATCTAAAAGTGAAAGAATGATATCTACCATCATAAAAAACACATGAAAGTATAAAACTTACTAGCAGAGAAAATATACAAATGAGAAAGAGAAAGGAGTCAAATGGTACCACTACAAAAAACCACCAAACCACAGTGATTAATAGTAAGAGAAGAAAAAAAGAACACAGGATATACAAAACAACCAGAAAATAACTAAAATGACAGGAATAAGTCACTTATCAATAATAACCTTGAATGTCCATAGATTAAATTCCCCACTTAAAAGATATAGACTGACTGAATGTATAAAAAAAATGACCCAACTATATGCTACCTACAAGTAACTCACTTCACCTATAAAGAAACATATAGACTGAAATGAAGGGATTGAAAAAGATACTCCATGCAAACAAAACCCCGAAGCAAGCAGAAATAACAATACCTACATCAGAGAAAACAGAATTTAAGTCAAAAACTGTAAAAAGAAACAAAGAAGGTCATTATATAATGATAAAGGGATTAATTCAGCAAGCAGTTAAAACAATTCTAAATATATATACACCTAACACTGGAGCACCTAGATAGATGAAGGAAATATTATCAGATCCAAAGGGAGAGGTAGAATCCAATACAATAACAGTTAGGAACTTCAACACTTCACTCAGCATTGGGCAGATCATCTAGACAGAATATCAAAAAGGAACATTGAATTTAAACTGAATTTTAGAGCAAACAGACCTTACAGATATTTATAAAACACTTTACCCAACAGCAGCAGAATGCATATTCTTTTCAACAGCACATGGAACATTCTCCAGGATAGGCCATATGTTAAGCCACAAAATAAGTATCAATAAATTTTAAAAAATCTAATTTATAACAAGTATCTTTGTAAACCACAATAGAATAAAACTAGGAATTACTGGAAAATGTACATATATGTGGAATTATACAACCATTCTCCTTAATGGCCACTGGGTCAATGAAGAAGTTAAGAAGGAAATTAAAAATTTCTTGAAACAAATGAAAATAGAAACACAAGATACCAAAACCTATGGGATACAGCAAAAGCAGTGCTAAGAAGGAAGTTTATAGCAAAAGAATAAAAACTAGAAGGATTTCAAATAAGCAACCTAACAATACACGTCGAGGAACTAGAAAAGCAAGGAGAAACCAAACCTGAAATTAGTAGGTGGAAAGAAATAATAAAGATCAGAGCAGAAATAAACAAAATAAAAAATAAACAATATACAAAGAACAAACAATTTCTTTTGAAAAGATATACAAAATCAATAAACCTCTAGATAGACTAACCCAAGACAAAAAAAAAAAGATTCAAATAAATAAATTCAGAAATAAAAAGGAGACATTACAATTGATATCACAGAAATGCAAAAGATCATTAGAGACTAATGAACAACTATATGCTAAAAAATTGTAAAACCTCAAGGAAATGGATAAATTCCTAGACACACATAACCTACCAGAATTAAAGCAGGAAGAATCAGAAAACCTAAACAGATCAATAATGAGATTGAAACTAGACCCCCATCTTTCACTATACATAAAGTCAACTCACCATGAATTAAAGACTTAAACATAGACCTGAAAGTTTAAAACTACTACAGGAAAACATAGGGGAAATGCTTCAGGACATTGGTCTAGGCAAAGATTTTATGGCTTAAAGACTTCAAAAGCATAGGCAATGAAAACAAAAATAGACAAGTAGGAGTACATTAAACTAAAAAGCTTCTGCACAGCAGAAGAAACAATCAACAGAGTGAAGAGACAACCACTAGAATGACAGAAAATATTTGCAAGATATTCATCTGACAAGAGACTAATATCCAGAATATACAAGGAATTCAAATAACTCAACAGCAAAAATACATATAATCCCATTAAAAAGTGGGCAAAATATCTGAATAGACATTTCTCAAAAGAACATACAAATGGCCAACAGGTATGTGAAAAAATACCCAATATCACTAATCATTAGCAAAATGGAAATTAAAGCCACAAAGAGATACCATCTCACCTCAGTTAGAAATGGCTTCTTAGTAAGAAAAAAACTGTTTATGCAAGGAAGTGATGGCCCTCATTTCTATTGTGCCCTCAGTGTATACAAAGAATGTCTGACCTTTACAGGAAGGAAATAGCATAAGTGCTTATTTTGGAACCAAAAATTTCAAAATTGCAGTTATCCAATTTACATTTTTAGGGGATGAATTATCGTGACTACATGCCATTTTTTTTTCATATGTGATGATGTCTGTTTGTGTGACAACACGACATTTTATAAATAACTCATTATACCATTCTGTACTTTTCAGAAGGAAATATGCCTGCTGTCTACCCCATTTCTTTCTTGATACCTCATTGTTTTACTTCTCCCCCATGAATTATTCACCATTCCAAAGAATTATACTCACAGCTTTTTTTTTTCTCTTCCCAAATAAGGCCATGAAAAAAGTGAATCTATCTTGTAAACCAATGAACTATCAGTCCTCTTTCCAGAAGTCTCGCAGTTCATATTACCATAAAACTGGGAGGATGTTTTCTCACCTGTCTGCCAATTGCTAATACTGAGATTATCCTTAACTAGTCTTGCTAAATTGTAAGACAGTTTATGTGGGTTACGACAGTTCTCACATCAAGGATATCCCTACCACCATCTCCAGTTTTTTTGCCTGGATGTAGTTCCAGTCTAGAATACATATACAACTCAAGAATGTGAAAATCCATGAGAAATTTTCACAGATCTGGGAGGTTACTACTAAAGTTCTTCCCTGAAGGAACAGAGACAATGTGAACACTGAAGAACCAACTACAGTGGGCTTCTCTGTCCATGCAGCCAACGTGGCAGAATGGAGTCTGAGAGATAATTTTGGGCAAATATATCATGGTCTATAAAGAGATTCACTCAGCGATTATTAACAACTGCCTTTTTTCACAAGGCCCTGCACTAGGTACTATGAGGGTACAAGATTGGCAAGGATACTGTTATTACCATCAAAAAACTTATAGTCCGACATTTAAGATGAGAACATAATTATATCATAGAGAGTTATGGGTATTTTAAGAAAAGTACAGATCAAGAACTATGGGACTTCGAAACAGAAGGCAATTATTTTTCACTAAGGGCCAATCATGCTTTCTGAAAAATGCAACATTTGACCTCTGTCCTAATGTTTGGGCAGAAAGCATGCAGTAATAAACCTGCACATCCAGGCACGCAGCCATAAGAATTGGTCGATATCAACTGTCATAGTCAAACTATGTTTCCTTATTCCCATGAATCATTCCATTTAACTTCATTGTACCTGATCCCAAGGATCTCAAGCAAGTAAAAATCAATAATATAAAATGATCTGCTTGACTATGATTTCAAGGTTTTACTTTTGTGCTTGCATTGCTTATAACCATTTCATTCATTCAGAGAACTGCAGAAAAATAACCCCCCAAACAGTAAAATATGGAATGGAGGCCCAAGCCCCTTTCTGCTACAACATTCTACCTCTCTCCTTTCATCATAAATCTTAAATTTGCCCTAAGACTCTAACGGCACTTTAGCGAGCATGAAATGTGATTGTAATTGTGAAAATAACAAGAAAAGAAAACATCAGCTTACTAGAAATGCTATTCTAAAATAGAAATACATAGGGATGGAACAATCTCAACTTGGAGATGCAAAGATTTTATAAGGGCATCATCTAGCTGCTGAGACTTTTGTTTCTCCTGTGCTGAATTAAACTACATGTTTATATTATGAAGTAGCCTGCAATTTTTCATTTCAAATTTTCTAATAGATAAGAAGAAATTAACCTTGTAATAGCTCTGATTTTAGATGCCCAAACTTCCCTTTTCCCTATTAGTTATTTTAAATTGTGCAACATGTGTTGGGTCACTGACAACAAGCGGTCCAACTTTTAATTTAAATTGAGTACAATCTGCTTGGAAAACTGTCTCAATCTGCAAATAAAACACCATAATTTCTTAATGTATGTATATTGCTGAGTGATAGATTACCTATGGTTCACCCATCATGACTAATTTAAATAGAAACATAGTCCTATTATTCCACACGTTATTAAACATTCACCCCAAACACAAAATTAATGTTAATTGATTATTATCTAACCATAATGTGCTGTACCAGAGTGTTGTTCATTTGTCAATGTTTCTAAATCACATGTTGTGAAGGTGGGAGTAACATTTGGGATTTCTTTTATTCACACAAAATTACTATGATAGTGAGGCAAAAATATGGGAAACAATTTATTTCAACAGAGATAAATTAATCAATTGCTTGGTATATGTTTCATAGAAAACCTGTTTCCTATGAAAAAATGATCCAGAGGGAGCTGAAAGGCATATTAAAAGTTAATTTTTCCAATGTTAACATGAAATACTGTCACATCTTAAAAAGAAAAACAGTGATTTCAAGGAGAAAAACTATTTCTAATACTTCAAATAAAATTCAGAAGTAACAAAGATCTTAAACTATATTTGCTGTTTGCCTAAGAGCTGCTTACCAAGCTTCAACATCATGGTAATTTTCAATCCTGAGGTTTTGTTTTTTAAATTTATATTTTAAATAACAGCTAAGCACATTTTTATGAACTGTATCACTAAGAAACCATCTGTACATTTTTATATAGACCACTGAAATTTTGTTAAATTTGTCAGTTAATAAGCTGTGGTTTTTCAAATCTTTGAAAGGTAGTTCTCAAAACCAAAAGCTACTGTGGTTGTAGGCGAAAACATACCAAATGCCTGTTGTGGCTTTAATAGGCACTGAGAGAAAATACAAGCATAAAACAGTTAAGAGGTTGTGTCTACATATCGCTGAAACATCTCATAAATGTGGACGACTTAGTCAATTATTCAAATGATTTTGTGAGCTAGGGGCCACCAAATGTTGGAAGGCTAACATTACTTTTCACATAGATTTACAGATGGTATTTGGTAAAGGTCATGGACTCCCCCCCCCACCCCCGACACATACACACGCGCGCGCGCGCACACACACACACACACACACACACTACACATACTTGAGTGTTCTTGGCTGGTTTCTCCTCTTACTAGGAGAGGTAACAATTTTGTATAGTTAGCCTAGGCCACGTAGATTATTCTTAGACTGGCTGTACTTATGTGTAACCGAACAGGCATCAGCAATCAGCAGAATTATGTCCTCAGCTTGCCTTTGAAGTGTGCTTCTGTTCCATTAGGTATAAATGCCCAACAAAGTGTATCTTTAAGCCTAAGCACAGCATTACAAGATTTCTGTCCTGGAACTCAGTCCCAGTTGAAATTTTGTATGTGTGTGGCAAGGAAGTTTAGTCCAGGACTCCTAACAAATTGTATCTAACTTTTACTTCAAAGTACTCGTGGTAGTCTTTTCTGAAAATTTAACCCAAGTTTTCCCCTTTATCTTCTTCCCATTATTGTATTTTATCATTTCTTATCATTTTTAATATTGTTTCTTGCAGCTAATCATTTCATTTAATTATGATTGGCAAAATAGTAACAATACTAACAAGATACAACCTATGTTGACACCATATATATATGTATATATATACCCCCACACATAAATATATATACATACACACACACATATATATATAAACATATATTACATGGTTTTTGAACTATTTCCACTGTGGCTCCTAAATACTTCAGTTTGTAATGCCTAAAAACAAGGACAGTCTCTTACACTATCAAAATCAAGGAATTAACATCAATACAATACTATTATCTAATCTCGAGCCCTTAAATTTTGCTACTTTTCCCCCCAATATTTTATAGTCATCCCCTTCCCCAAATTTCAGTCTAAGATCCAATCCAGGGTCACTCGTTGCATTTAGTTATGTCTCTTTGTCACTTTAATTTGGTACATTTCTATAATCATTTTTTTCTTTCATAATCTTTATATTTTTGAAGAGTATAGGCTAATTATTTTGCAGTGTGTTTGGTCTGAGTTTTCCACATGATTAATTCCAGGTTATGAATTTTACTGGTAGGTATAACAGAGAAATGATGTCTTTCTTTCAGGAGGTGAGTTTACCCCATGACTGGTGATATTAACCACGTGGTGTCTGGCAGGTGTCTCCATCAAAAAAGTTCTACATATTTTCTTTGTAATTAATACATTTTTTGTGGGAAGACAGTTTGAATCTATGTAAATAAGCTGTTTCCTCATCAAACTTTAACTTACTAGTTTTAGTGACCATTGATGATTCTTGCCTGACTCAATTTTTACTCTGATGGTGCCCAAGTGGTGATTTTCCTATACATTTATTAACTGATATTTTATTGTAGAAAAGAGCATTTGTCTATCTATTTAATTATATCATAGATGCATGGACTGATTTTAATTTGGTGAGTTGTACTTTGTGCAATTGTGGAGATGCACTGCCCAGATTTCCTTTTTTTTTTATTGATATCTTTTTTTTTATTTCAGGATATTATGGGGATACAAAAGTTTAGGTTACGTATATTGCCCTTGCCCCCTTCCTCCACCCCCAAATCAGAGCTTCAAGTGTGTCCATCCCCTAGATGGTGCTCATCGCACTCATTATGTATGTATACACCCATCCCCTCCCCGCCACTCACATCTGCCCAATACCTGATTAATGTTAAGAGAATCCGTTCTGAGGATGTGGTTGTCCAACAGCCTCCATTTGCTGTACCTTCAGATCCACTGCAATGTTCACACCAAGGCCATGGTCTCCCAGAGCTTCTCCTGGTCAATGCCTGAGCAGGGCAGAGGTATTAAAATTGGGCCATTTGTGTCCATTGCAGGATTGCTGTAAATGGGCAATCTTCTCTAGGGCTCCCATTAGTCTGCTCAAGACTTTCTTTCTCAGAGCTGCACTACAGACTGCAGCCCTTCCCATCCAACCCTCCCTTCTTCCTTCTCTCCCTTTACGGATGTCAATCCCTCATTGCATTTGGGACTTTCACTACTAACCTATATTCCCTCTCTTCTTTATCCTTTATAGGAATTCCCCTGAATAAATCTATTATATGTCCAATTCTGTCTCAGCATCAGTTTTTTTGGAGGACACAAACTGACACATTCTACTACTATCCTTATTTATTTTGATGCTCAAATTGTCCCAGATTTGGCCAGTAGGAGTTGCCTAACGTTATCTTCTATGTATTTTTTCTCCTTTACCTTTTTATTTTGAAATAATTTTAGGGTCACATAGAAGTTTGCTTAAAAATTGGATCTCTTAGAGGTGAAGAGTAAAATCATAGATACCAGAGGCTGGGAAGGATAGGTTAAGTGGGATAGGGATGAAGAGAGGTTGGTCAATGGGTACAGACATACAGTTAGATAGAAGGTAAAAGTTCTAATATGGATAGCAGAGCAGGGTGGTATTGTATCTTTCAAAGCAGCTAGAAGAGAGTACTTGAAATGTTCCCAACACATAGAAATGATAAATACTCAAGATAATGGCTACCCCAAATACCTAGATTGATCATTCTATGCATGTAACAAATCATCACATGTATACTATAAATATGTAGAGTATTATGTATCAATAAAAATAATGTAAAGAGCTCCTGCTGTGTAGTCTTCATCTAGCTTCTCCCAATGATAATATCTATGTAACTATGATTCAGTCATCAAAACCAGAATGTGAACATTAGAAGCATATTAAGTAAACTGCATACATTCTCACCTGTTTTTCCATGCACTTTTCTATATGTGTGTGTATGTGGTTATATGAAATATAGATTTATTTGATCACTACCACAATAAGGATACAGAACTGTTGGATCACCCCACAAAAACTTCCTTGGGCCACTCTTTTATAGTTATAGTCTCCCTCCAACCCTAAACCCTGAAACTACTGATATTTTCTCCATCTCCATAATGTTGTCATTTTGAGAATGTTATATAAATGGTATCACACAGTATATTAAATTTAATTTTTATTCACATAATGTCCAAAAGATCCATCAAGTGGTTGCATTTACCAATAGTTCATTATTTTCATATTTGATTAGTATTCCATTGTATGGATATATCATTTTATTTATCCATTCACCCATCTGAGGGCATTTGTGTTGTGTTTCTGGTTTTTGGCTCTTATAAAATGTTCTGCTGTGAACATTTGTGTACAGGTATTGTGTGTGTGAACATGCATTTTAATTTTGGGGGGGCAAATACCAGGGAGTCATATGACAATGACCCAGTCACTGCTGGGTCATATGGCAAGTCAATGTTTAACTTAAAAGAAACTACCAATCTATTTTTCAGAGTGGTTATACCATTTTATAGTACCACTCTTTTGTCCTTTTTATAGGGACCCATTATTCTTTGGGTGCTTTCTAACTTTCTGGTAGAATATGACGTTCCAGATTTATCTTTTACTTTCTCTGCCCTGGAATCAGCCAATTCCCCAAGCAACTCTAGTTCCTTTTAGTGAGGAATGACATTTAGAAACCAACATCTGGGCTCCAGGTGTGCTCATTATTATCAATGCTATGTGTGCACAGGCACACACACACATATCCACATCTATCTTTAAATCAATTCAGAATCAATTAATTTCTCTATCTAACCCTGGATTTATGCTGCTTCCTGCAATTCTCGTCCAGCATCATGAAGTTCATTTCAGCCTCCTCCATTTCCCTATTTGTAATTCCTCTAATAGGGAAAAATCTGGCTCCCATTATTTTTAATATACATATTTACTTAATCATAGAGTACACAGAAAGTAATTTCAAAAATTTTCACCCATATCACATAAGAAATGCCTCCCAACTGGGTTCAATATCTGTATGTAGTATGTAGCGTTAAAATTACTTGGGTTATTATTTTATCTCCATTTGAGTGTTGTAAAGTTATTAATACAGTTAGGTTCATTTGTTTACATTTATGCCCTATTTTTACAGTTTTTGTCCATCCTTGTTGATATCTATCATCCATTCATCAATTTCTGATGCAATATTCTGCTTTTCGAATCTGAACCAAGTGTTGTGTATAAACACAAACAAGTCAGGTTTATTACAAATGTTTTAAGTAAAAAAAATTAAAGAAAATAATATAGCATTTCTGTTATGATTACACTCTGTGTGGACTCTCCCCATTACTATATTCTGTCTCTCATTTTCATGGGTATCTACTATCCTTGATGTTTATCTCTCATGTGCTTTTCTTTATACTTTTTTTAGATTGTAAATATTTATTCCTAAAGATGTTTTTATATATTTTTGAACTTTTTTCTATTAGTGGAATTTATGGTATTCAATTTGTTTCTTATCACAAAGAAATAGATATGATTCATTCATTTTTACTGTGTATAGGATTTCAAACATACAAAATTTATCCACTTTTGTTCACAGAAATTTATTTATTATGTTCAATTATTTTTTGCAATTACAAACAGTGCTGCAATAGGCAGTCATGTGTTGTCTCCTTGTGCTCATGAGGAACAAATTCCTTAGGTCCTTCTGGTAAATTTGCTAGGTTGCAGAGTACATCATTTCATTATAATGTTGATGAAGAAAAATTGATTCCTGGAAGGGACCACTATCTATGTGGAGTTTGCAGATTCTCTCCATGTTTGCATGAGTGTTCTTCAGGTATTCCTGGCTTCCTCTCACATCCCAAAGACGTGCATGTTAGGTTAATTGGTGTGTCTACATTGTTTCAGTGTGAGTGAGTATAGGTGTGTGTGTAAGTGCCCTGCAATGGAATGGCATCCTTCCCATTGTGGGTTCCCACCCTGAGCTGCCAGGATAGGCTCTGGTCACCATGACCCTGAACTGGAATAATTGGGTAAATAATGATCTTACTTATTATTATTCATCTTCCTCAAATGTATGTTCAGCTCATATTTATTTCAATTTTTAATATTTGAAGTATTTGGGGGTCTTTATGTAGAAGTTTGGTCATGTTTTTGTGATCAGAAATATGCTGTAGAATGTCATTCTTGTTTATATTAATTAGCTTATGGTAAATTGGTTTTGTTATATTTCATTTTGCTTAAACTTGCAGTTTCCAAGAATCTATTGACATTAAGTGAAAAGTTACCATATAGGCATCTTTAACTTCATGCAGGTAGTGACCATTTCAAAATTGTTCTACCAATTTACACCTCTACCAGAAGTATGTAGAGTTCCAATTGGTCCATATTTTCCAGTGATTTCTATTGTGAGACATTATGTTTTTTCCCCACTGAAATTTGTGAAATAATATCTCATTTTGGTTTTTGTTTTCATGAATAAGTTTTGTCATCTTTTCATACAATTACTGACCACTAGCATTTCCACTTCTGTTAGTTGCTAGCACACATTTTTTATGTATCTTTAAATTGTTTTTTTAATCTTTTTCACATGGATTTATAGAAACACTTTATATATACTCTGAATTCTAGTCATTTGGTAGTTAGGTTTTGCAAATATCTTCTTACTGGTTTAGCTTTCCCCCTCACTTGTTAAATGGTATATTTAGATAGGCAAAAATAATTAATTTTAATGTACTTATTTTTTCCACTTTTTATTCATGTTTTATGTGTCTTATTTAAGAAATTCTTCCCAATCCTTAAATCATAAAGATTTTTTTAATATTTGAATGTTCACATTTAGATTATGCAATTACCTTAAATTGATTCTGGGTATTATATGAAATGGGGATATGATTTTATATTCTTGTTGTGTATTATATTGTTCAAGAAAATTTCCAGAATTTTTTCTCATTAACCTGCAATGCCACTTATCTTATATATCCAATTTCCACGTGTGTGTATATCTTTGTGGGCTTTCTATTCTATTTGTTTATTAATCTGCTTCTATACCAACACACACTCTCTTCATTAAAATGGGTTTATAAGATTTATTATAAAGCACATTCTCCTATTCTGTTCTTCTGCACAAATGTCTTGTTATTTTTGACTTTTTGTTTCCCATATTAATTTTAGAATCAGCTTGTCAAATTTCATTAAAATCCTCATTAGGATCTTTGGGTTTTCATTGAAAATATAGATTATTTTAATGAGAATTGCTCTATGATATTGAAACTATTAATGAACATAATATTTATTTTTATGGTCATCTTTAATGTTTTTTGGTAAAGTTTTCTAATTTTCTTTAAAAAATCATGAGCATTTTTGTTTATACTTAGTCTTAGGATTCTTTTATATTTAATGCTGCTAGCAATGATAGACATATATACACTTTTAAAATGCATATACTGTTACTGGTATATAGAAATGCAATTTAATTTTTATATGGATCATGTATACCTTGTTGACTTCTCATTAATTCTAATAATTTGCCTATAGATGCTCTGAGGTTTTCTCTGCAGGCAATCATAATAATATCTGCAAATAATGACATCTTTGTTTCTTCTTTTTTCCAGACCATATGCCTCTTAATTTTATATATATATATATATAAAATTCTGGCAAGGACACCTAGTATATTATGAAATAGAAGTATTACTAGCAAGTGTCTTTGTCTTGTTTTTGTTTTTAAAGGAAGTGTCTCTAATGTTTTACATTATTATGATTTTGCTGTAGGATTTGTACATACCATTTATCAGGAAAGGAAAATTCCTCTATTTCAGTAATTTCTGATGTTTTTTTTCCTTTCTATTCATGAATTGGTGTTGAATTCTATTGAATGTTTTTAAAGCAACAATTGAGATGATAATGTGGATTTTCTCCTTTAATCTGTTTATGTGGTAAATTACATTAATAGATTTTTAAATCTAAAACCAACTCTGCATTCTCAAAATAAAACTAACATAGAGATGATACATACTGATTTTCAAATTAATTCCTACATTCAATAGCTAATACTTTGTTTAGGAATTTTGCATTAATATTCATGAGTGATATTGGCCTATAATTTTTCTTTTTAGTGCTTTTCTTATCTGTTTGGGTACCAATGTCATATGAGCCTTGAAATAATTCTGGAGTTCTGTCCCTTTCTAGCCTTAGTGACCAAGATAGCTTTAATGTTGCCCTCAGTTTGGCTATACTCTCAACAGTTTTGTTCTTAAATAGCTTCTGACCTCCCTTTTCTTAGAACAGTTACTTTAGAAAACTTGCAATTGTAAATTCTTTCTTTGTCCCTTTGAGATATAAATCCTCTATAACCCAGGAATGTGTCTCTCAAGGACCTAGAAGCCAACTCTTTGAAATTAAATAATGAGCTTATGCTGATATTTTTTCATATAAGTATTTTTTCATCAATTTTCAATATTTCTATTTAACTTACACAAACTCCCCAGTACTATACATGCACGTCACCTTTCTCATCCTCCCAAAACAGTTATATCAATTTTGGGGAGGTAAAACTTATTAAAATTTCTGTTAATATGGTCAGACATCAAGTAATTTAAAAGTTCTTCTATTTCTTTTTCTTCTGGAACATACCTTCTAGAGTCTTCCATTCTCCTGTTCCCATCTTGTCTCATTGCTCTCTAAGTCTGGTGGATCAGCTGACGTCCTGGCTCTTCCCTTCATCTTTACTCTGGGAATTCCTTTCCCTTCTCTTTGGCATTAGAACCCCTGGTTCCTGGGTCCTATCACTTTCTCTTCTTGGTTACTTTTTTTTTTTTTTTTTTTTTTTTAAGTTTTTGAGCATCTTTTCTAGGATGCAGGGGAGATTAAAACATTGATACTTTACAACTCAGAAAATACCTTTATAGTGTCTTATAATTTGCTGACAGATTAGGTAAGCATAAAATTCTGAGTTGTAAATAATTTTTACTCAAGTTTTTAAAGGCATTGCTCTCTTACCTTCTAGTTTTGGCTGTGACCACTGAAAATTATGAAAGCAGTATGTATCTTAATTCTTCTGCTCTATAATCTATTTTTATCCCCCATCTAGAATATTTTGAGACCATTCATTTATTAGTAGAATTTTGAAATTTCAAGATGATGTATCTTAGTGGAGACTTTTATGTATTTTTTTTTTATTCATGATGTTAGACACATAGAGGACCCTTTCAATCTGGAATCTCAAATCCTATAATTCTAAGGAATATTTTGATTTATACATTTTATAATTCCTCCATTTTCTCTTCTCTTTCTCTTTCAGAAAATATTTTTCAGTTGGAAGTTGAATCTCCAGGAATAGCCAGATAATTTTAATCTATCTCCTTTTGCTATATTTATCTCTTTATATATTTTTTCTAATTTCTCGAAAGTTTACTCAACTCTATCGTGTAAATAATTTATTAAATTGTTTCTTTCATATATTTTAACTTCCGAGAGTTATTTCTGTTTCTGTATTTGTCCATTTGTTTTTAGCATCCTGGTTTTATTTAGTTATAAAATATCTTCTCTTATCTCTGATGATATCAATTATAGTTCTTTTTAAAAGCTATCACATTATGTTTATTTCTTTTTACTTTATTTATTTAGCTCTTTCTTTTATGCTAACAGTTTCCTTATATCTGCCATTCTTGCCTGCCCTTTCTACCTAAGAATGAGACAAAAGCACTAAAATTTTGATTGGAAACTCTTTGTGCATGACCAGGATTTTTGACCAGAGAAATTTAGTGGACAAAGATCAGGCAGAGGCTCTGACATTTCATTGAGGTACCCAAAATGTCAGAATCTCAATATCTCTGAACGAGTATCTCTGAAGTAATTATATATTTTCTGATAATTTTGCACTATTCTCCCTGTGTAGGGGACTGATGATAGTCCTGCTTAAAGAGCTGGACGTTGGCTCGTTACTCATTGCAAATGAGACAGTTATTGTGAAAAGAACAAGAGTCAATAGAGTGCAATTATAAAGCAATTTGGGGGGCACATTTTGGGTTTCTGAGTGATTCCTTTCACTTGGAACCTGTGGAATCTGCACTTACATTTACCATATACTGTAACACATTGTTTTCTAGTGGCTACTTTTACTTCCCCTCTCTCAAACCCTGAGTTTCTGGCAACGTAAATCCTCCCTTTGCATCTCTTCATCAGGGTGTCCTGGAGTAGAATTTTGAATCGGACCCCAGGCCGATTCCTACTGTGGGGGTTTCATTTGGTCCTGATAACAGGTCCTTTGACTCACCATCAAAGCATGAGCACCTGCTCTCCAATGCAATTCTGTGGTTCGCTACTCAAATACAGTCTCTGCTTCCTGAAAAGTTCAGCAAACGTGCTCCAGATTCTCTGAGGAATTTTCCTGGAGCTCCTTTCACTTATCTTGAGGTGGTTGTTAAGCAGTCCCTTTCGTTGTCCCATGGGGGGAATGCTACAAAGAGATTTTCTTTGAAAATATGACTCCTCCTTGATATTTCAAATCTTGTGTACATCCTCAAGGTAAAAGTTGAGCTTTCTCAAAACAAACTACCTTTCTGTCCACTTCCTTTCGAAGTCTTGCTTAGGTGGGTCAGTCAGCACCTACGTATTAGATGTAGGGTTTGGTCTAAGCATATAAAGCCTCAGACAAAACTGAAAAGGAATCTTAATCTGGGATCATGTTACCTTCTCCTTTATCTCTCCAGTAAATTATTCATCAAAGAAATAAAGAAAAGAAGAAAACATTGCCTACAAGTACATTCTGGCCAGCGTCCCTGTGTCTTTTCATAAATCCAGAGGTTTATAATTTTGTTTTTGTTATCTTATGTTTCAGTTTGCTTTAGACTCTTGGTAGATGTAGATTTCATCCTTTTACTTCTTTGCTCTGTGGTCAAGTTTAGGGCAGAGAGAATCCCACTTTACTATTATGTTATGTGTCTACTTTCACATGGTGTTTATGATTTGGTATGACAGCTTTGTTTGGTTCATTATTCTCTGATGTTGCATGATCTGATGTCTCTCCAAATTAGGGTTTTTAGGAGAGCTAACTCTTTTCTCTTGCCACAGTAGGAAAAGGATTGTCATCTTGCTGTAAATGTTACGGAAGAAATGTAAAGTATTAATTACTCCTTAAACCAACCCTTAACAAATGTTTTGCCCCTTATTCCACCTTTGGAAGTATCTGGTGACATCAAACTGGTATCTCCACACCAGACGTTGCCAATGGCTACTACTTTATCAACCTCTGCCCTCATTTGACCATCTCAGACACCAACTTAACTCATTTACAAGAGAAATAGTTATAAAAGCTCATGTCAGATGTTTTATTTCTTCTTTTAATTCATCAAAATAATATTGTCTAAAGTAGAGTTGAGTAGTCACCTATACTTTTCAATAAATTAGTACACTAGCTTCCTACTTTTGAATAAAATGTATTCCTCCTGATCATTAGCTCATTTCCTAAAGACACAAATCAGTTATGCTTTAATGCACAGATCCTCGTACTGATATAATTTCAGTTGTCTGGAAGTATTTGACTGTGTTTTGAATATAATGTGTTTTAAGTATCTACTGGCACAATAGATTTATATGACCCAAATAATAGGACCTACAATGGTTCTGCCAAAGCTTCACCTATAACAATTTCAACTGGGGAATTTTTATTTTATTTTCCATAATTTCTTTAGGAAAGCCTTCTTGAAACAAAGACTAATTCTTTGGTCTGTTCTGGTCTTCGTCTAAGAAATGAGCTCAGGGGGGATTTCATTTGCACATCTCACCAGAGGGCTGCCACATGCATTAGCTCATTAGTCCTCCATTATTTCCCTCTTCCCTTGAGATGGGAATTTCAGACTGTGTTTAAATTGGTCATTTCCTCCTTTACCTCACCCCAGTCTAACTATAAGCATAACTGGAATCATGATCTTGTGAAATTAGAATAAATACAAATGAAGGAAGTCAGTATTTTCTGAAATATCTACCATGTTCCAGGTACCAGACTAGATATTTTACATCATTGTAAATGAAATAATTTCCAAACAACCCTAAGAAGTAGTTGTTTTTCCCCCAATTTTTCTAATTTTTTAACATTATTAATGGGGAACCAGAGGCTTGAAGAGCAAAGTCTAATAGCTAGTTATGGCCTAAATATTAAAAGTTGTTTCTTTAACTTTAAATCCCAGGCCTTATGCTTTACATAGCTTTGCACAAAGGTCAGCATGGAGTGAAAGATGCTCCAATTTCATAGGTAACCTCTCGAGGTCTAACTAATTTATACAACCAGGTTATGACTTCTTTTGGGAGAGCTCTGTCCTCTATGAATGAAATGAACCTTAATTTCCTTGCCTGAGCAAAAAGAAAAGTTACAAGTCAATTTGTAAAGATTGCCAGAGAACTAAAAAAAATCTCTGACAAAGACATGAGCGAGCGTGTACACACACACACACATACACACACACTCTCCCACAAAGCAATTGCATTATAATGGATTTGAAAGGATCTATTACTATCAGTCTCAAGGGCCCAAAACAAAGGTAGATGGCAGCTTTTGGCTGTCTACCAAAGGAATAGATTTTATTATCATTACTTTCTGTTTGAGAATAGCGTGTGTAGATGAGACTCATGTTCTCTGGTTGGACTTAAATCATGAAAAATCTCAAAGTCGTCAAACTTCAAGTAGCTATGTCTATTTCAGTGAGGCAGATGCGAGGAAAAAAAACAAAAGGAATGAGTGATATGTATAAATATTGTCAAATTAATATATACTAATGCTGTTTTTTCCCAAGGCTTTGACTGGATATGTGACAAACCATTCTTTGGTAAATGAATATGTGAAAATGTACATATGCATATTACTTATTAGTAGAAATTATTCTTTTTATAGCCTGGATAATTTTATTAGTAAACTAACTCCCCAGTCCCTGGAAAAGCCAAGGGACACATTATTATTAAATAAACATTTTCATTTTATCCAAACCTCTGCCCTACTCCGCTGTTCTTCTTTGGCCAGAAAACAGTTATATTTGTGGAAGCTTAGATAGGCCCAATAAAAGATAATTTATTGGGCTTATTTCTCCTATAAAATAATAATTTCCTCAGAGATCCAAGAATTAAGAATGAGAAACTAAGCTGACTATATTTTCTCTTGTTTTTGGCAGAAACACAAGAAATACATAAATGACCTTTTCAGCCTTCTCTCATTTAGTTAGGTGGTGAATTCAAACTGTCTACCTGATAATGTATCACCTAAAAATACACATTGAGTTTTTCTAGTATATCTATAAAGAAAACCATAAAGACCCCGCAACACACAAAATGCAGACACAAACACACACAAGATTTAAGTTAATTGAAACCTTATATACAGGTTACAGATGCAAGAACTACAGATGTTTAACTGGTCAATTTAATAAGAACAATCATTCTACAATAGACTTTTTTTACTATTCGCTTAAACTTTTATAATTTTTTAAACATTCTATTATTCATGTCCCTGCATTTAATAATCTAATTTCAATTTTTCAAAGAAGAAAATATCCTTTTGCTCAAAAGCAAAATTAACTTTGGAAATAAATAACAATATATACGCCTCACATTCAATTTAATATTTGTGAAAAGATAGCAATTTGTAAGAGGTTACTATGACTTTGGCCACCAAGATGTGTTACATTTATGTCCTGCTTTAAATCTTCAATCAGTCTTTTCCATCTGTCAAAATTTTATAGCTACTGAAAGATAAAGGCTCTGTTGCTATGGTAATTATTCCATTACCTAGGTGACAGTGTTCCAATGATGTCATTGTTAAAGTGATATAACTCATGAAACATTTTTAGTTTTCCGTTATGGATAGGCAGACAGAAAACTGATTAGTGATACAAAATTAAGGAGGATGCTTTTCTCAATACACTGGGTGCTCACAAACAAGAATTAGAAGGTGAATGCTAAAATGAATTCTTCCAATTATCTCTGCTTTTTGTTGGGTCAATACCCTCCATCAGCATTTCACAAAGCTGGAAGAAAGGGAAGAAGTATTGTGTGTGTAGAGAAAAATAAAAAGATAGCAAGGTGTTCTACTGGAAGAATAATGGAAATGAATCCCATTTAAAATATATTTTCCCCTAACTAGCTCTTCAGTTGAATCACATGCTTAATAGTTATTAAAAAATACTATGCACTTTTATTTTTGTACCATGATCTAATCCTCAAACAGAGAGCTGTATACAAAGAGATAGGGAGAGGGACATAGAGGAGAAGAGGGAAACAGAAAATTAGGTGGAGAAACAGCAGAAAAGATCAGAAACCAGGTTGCAGGTCACTGTGCAGAATATGATGAAAGAGGACTCAGAGAGAAAAAAGGAGGCAGTAAGAAGGGTGGATGAGAGTTTCAAAAGTTTGTCAAACTTCAATAGGACTGGTTAGGAGGTGACTACCCTGTGGCCGGTGCTGTTTCTGTCTCATCTAAAGGATTTTTAGATGTTGTCAGAGACATACAGCATGACACCCTCAAGCTTATCAAACAGGTAAGGTTGTATGAATTGTTCCCCAGAGACAGAATGTGTTTCTGATCAGATACTTTGGGAAATTTGGGGAAGTGTCCTTTGAGCTGAGAGGATTCTATAGCCAGCCATGCTCTAATGACTGCAGGTAAATTACTACCCACCAAGAAAAGCCATTACCAATTCTCCTTTATGAAAGTGCTAAAGCATTTCTTCAGACATCCTCTTTCTCTTTGCTTGCGTTCCGATGTCCATTCCTAAATATTAGCTTACCTGGTTCTCTCATGCAGTAAGTATTGAATTATGAAGCTTGAAGAAAATGTAGAAATCCTAGTAGTGTATTTTACAGGTAAGGATAAAGGTCCAGAGGGGTTCCTTGCCTTGTGGAATGATAACTATGGTTAGTAATACTGTATTATATACCTGAAATTTGCTAAGACAGTAGATCTTAAGTTTTCTCACATGCCAAAAAGATAATTATATGAAGTGATATTAATAATTTGATTGTGGTAATCACATTGTATACATATATCAAATCACTATGTTTACACCTTAAATGTATATCATTTTATTTGTCAATTGTACCTCAGTATGGCTAGGGAAAAAAACCTCTGAGGAGTTGGAAGACAAGTTTATACCATTTAGTAGTCTAACATCAATTCAAGGACTAAATATCTACTAGCACTCTCTTGCTTCTCAGTCTGACACTACAGTATAGAGGAATTCATTATAGCTGGAGGCAGCCCCTTCCATTTTGGCCATGTTGGAAAAATCCATTGGGGATAATGCAATTTTTAAATATATAAACCTGTGAGAACTTAATGTGTTAGTCTCCCATAATATTTCAATTTTATGACAGGAACATGGAAAGAGCAAAGTTTTTTCCAAAAGCTCAAATAGCAGAACCCCAGGCGCCATGGTACCTAGGCTGATGGCGGGAAGACAGGCTTGTGGATGAAGAAACTCCCAGAGACCCCACAAGTAACACTACTGGGGGGACACTGCTTTCTTTTTTTATATCTAGGGCTTGTTTGGGCTTAATTGTGAGAGGATGCTTACACATTGTATACATACCTTTTTCTGGCCACAGTATGAATCAGGCAGAACACGAATTGATGATAAACCACAAACTCAACCAGGGAAGCAACAGCTGCTGGGGCATCACCTCACTTTGTGAAATCTGGTAATGGACCCATTAATTGTGGTGTTTTAGGCAACTCCCAGAGCTAATGTGAAAGCGAGTCCCTGATTAATAATTAGCCTTTATTCAATTAACAGCTTCATGCATCTTGTTCTTGGTATGTATTACACGACTTGACATTGCACTTAGGACATAGTTTTTACAAGAAAATGTGGTATGGCAACAATATTACTTTGCAATGCCTGTCGGTTTCAAATTCTAACAGGTTCTGTCCTTTCCTCAAGGGATGGCGGAGGACATAGTAAAGGCTGGAATCTAAATGTATAAAGCCCAAAATAATGTGTCAGACTGAACCACCAACATCATAAATCAAGCTCATTAACAGCATCTGATAAAGCTTATCTGCCTCACATCACCAGGGAGCCACTTGCTAGCAGGGCCTTTGTGGATAGAATTTTCAGTAGATACCATCATTAGAACTCAGTAGAATAGCCATCCACGGAACAGCTTGCAGCAGTTGCTTCTGTATCATAATTACAGAAATGATTACAGTAGCAAATATTAAAAACAGTGCAGTTATGCATGATTCCTACAACATTGAATTTACCAGAAGTAAAAACAGTAATGAAAGCATTGCCTAGTGATGAGACAAAGCAATTTTCAGTCAAGACGCCCAAAAATAACGTAAGTTTTCTTACAGCTGGATTCATTGTTAACATGGTTTGCTTAGCTTCTTGCTTGAGGGAGCTTAATCAAGACCTGGGTGATTGTCTAATAGACTTTTCAGACAAAATAATGTGACTTTTGGATTCCCCCAGAAGCTGCATCTGTGGTAAAGGCTACCCATAGAGGAAAATAAAATCTCAGAAAGAAGGCACCACTTGCTTCAGCCAAGGAGCAAAATTATCTATTTAAAGTCAACAGGATATAATTCCTTCCCACGCTGGCACTTTAGGCTCCTCTTCACTCACCTGTCCCCACTTGTTATTCTACTAATTTGTATACAAACTAATGCTTCTCTACTTATATTATAGTTAAAGCTCTTGGATGGAGGAGATTATAACTGATTCATGTCCCTAACATCTCCTTCCCCAAAGTCCAGCTGCATGCTAAGCATAAAGTAGATGTTATACATGTTTGTCAAATTAAATTGATAAACCTGAGATGTCAAGTTACACAATATAAATCTAATGTTACTCAGACATGTCAGAAAAAAAGAAACTATAATATGGAATATTTGAGCCAAAATGAGATGGAGTTTGCTTATTTAAATCAGTGGTTCTCACTCCTGGGTGCTTATTGTATCATCTGTAAGGCTTTAAGACAAACTTAGTTGCAAGGTGCCACCCCAGACTATTTAAGTCAGAATTTCTGAGAATAGGGCCTGGTCATAGGGATTTTTAAAGCTCCCCAGAAGGAACTGGGTTGAGAATCACTTAATTAAAAGGTGTGAGTAAACATACACTAAGAGTGTAATAATAGGAAATAACTGACATACGGGGGGAGAAGAAATAGTTTTTTTTGCTGTATGTCTTTGGGCATGTGCTTCATTTTCTGGGCTTCATTTGGTACCACTATGAAATGAAGAGGATTCACTATATATATATAGCAGTTCCTTAACTACTTTTCATAACAAAATTACATGACTAGCAACACCAACACCAGAAACACCAGCCCAGTGCCCAATAACAGATAGAATTATTGAGTCACAGTTCCCAACAGTGGGGACCATGAATTTATAATTTTAAAAGTTTCTAGACAGCAAAAGAAATTATCAACAGAGTAAATAGACAACATACAGAATGGGAGAAACTATTAGCAAACTATACATCTGACAAAGGACTAAGACCCAGAATCTACATAGAACTCAAATCAGCAAGAAAAAAAACAACCCCATCAAAAGGTGGATGGAAGACATGAACAGTTTTTTTTCAAAAAAAAGATATACACATGGCCGAGAAACATATGAAAAAATGCTCAACCTCACTAATCATCAGGGAAATGCAAATTAAAACCATAATGAGATATCACTTTACTCCTATCAGATCAGCTATTACTAAAAAATCAAACAACAATAGATGTTGGCACAGATGAGGTGACAAGGAATGCTTATACACTATTACTGGGAATGTAAATTGGTGGAAGACATGTAAATTTATGGAAGAATGTAAATTTATGGAAGACAGTATGGAAAACAGTATGGAGAGTAAATATTAGCTTACCTTGTTCTCTCATGCAATAAGTATTGAATTATTCCTCAAAGAAGTGGAAGTAGATCGACCATTGATGGTCAGATTTTGATTGCTAAATACCATTCTCCAACAAAAGAAACCAGGAATCCTTGAAGAAATGCCAATTGTAGGACTGAGGAAGGGATTACATAAGATAAGCTTGGAGCATCTTATAGCGTCAGTAAATAAAAAAGTGTTCAAAAAATAAACGATGTGGGTATACCAAAGGGAAAAGGAGCCAACCTGAAAGAGTTCCCAATGGCCAAATGTGGGTCAATTTGAGCAACATAATGAATAAAATAGAATTGGATTATGACCCAAAGTATAAAATAAATGTCTGCTATAAATTGAATGTTTGTGTCCCCCCACCCACCCAAATTCATATACTGAAACCAAATACTCAATGTCATGGTGTTAGAGATGGGGCCTTTGGAAGGTGAACAAGTCATGAGAGTGTGGCCCTCATAAATGAGATTAGTGCTCTTATAAAAAAGACTCCAGAAATCTCCCTCACTGCTTTCTAGAATATGAGGACACATCAAAAAACAGCCATCGATGAACCAGGATGCCGGTCATCACCAGACACTGAATCTGCCAGCACCATGACCTGGGACATCCCAGCCTCCAGAACTGTGAGAAATAAATGCCTGCTGTTAAAAGTCATCCAGTTTGTGATGTTTTGGTTTAGCAGCCTATATGGACTAAGACAATACCATGAGTCCACACTGACATAAATGTTTGAATAACTAAAAATTTGGGTGAAGGAGCAAATCTTCCTTACAAAACAATTCCAAATGATTTATATAGATATTTTCTCCTCCAGGAGATGGAGAATCATTTCCATCACATTGAGTGTGGGCTTCACTTAGTGATTCCTTCCAAAGAACAGAGAATGGAAAGGAAAATCAATGACTTTATGGTGGGAAATTGTGGAAGACCCACCTTAACCAAGTAATTACAGTTAATACCACCAGTGATAAGTCATGTTGACCACACGTGCCCCTGACAGGATAAGATCAGACAGGCAGGACATCTCGAGGATCTTCCTCCCCCAAACCCATAACTCTAGTCTGATTGTAACAGAAACATCCAACAAACCCCAACTGAGGAACATTCTAGAAAATACTTGACCATGCCCCCAAATGCTCAAGGTCAAGAAAAATAGTAAAGATTGAGAAACTGTCACAGAGTAGAGGAGACATGATGATTACATATAGTATAATATCCTAAATTGTATCCAGGACATTTATTCAGACTTTGCCAGTTTCTCCACAAAGTCTATAGTTTAATTAATAGTAATGTACCAATATTAATTTCATAATTTCACAAATATATCATAATTAATGTAAGACATTAACATTAGAGAAACTGTATACGGGGACTCTCTCTACTATTTTTGTGAATTTTTTGTAAATCTAAAAATATTCAAAAGTATAAAGTTATTAAAATTGCAAACAAAAAAATAAAGCAATTTAGGCATGAAAATATGACAGTTGTAGAAATTTTTTACCTTTGGGTTGAAGTTATTTTAAATGTTTTGAAATGTAAAGCCTTTGCTACAGATTGCCTGTTAGCCTGGCCAATAATTAAATATATATATTTTATATATTTATATATTAACTTTTGATATATTATATATTTGACTGTTCTAAAAATAACTTACACTTCTCATTAAACCAGTCTGGACTTAGGCTGAATTAGCAAAGTGCACCTTGTACTTAATGCTGTTCCAGAGCAGTTTCTGCACCTCTTCCTAGGACCCCTTAGCTGAGAGGCACATTTTCTCACTTAAAAAACAAACCAATGTCAGGTGCATGTAATTAAAGGCCCCAAAGGAGTGTCATTTCTGAGTGAACCCGCCATATGGCTGCAATATGTTACAAATGCTTCATAATTGGTTTATACAGTGCATTTTTCTTGAGCCCTAAATTCTATCTGAGTACAGAACTATACCCATGCTTACTAGTGAACATTTAGTATCCTTTTATTATTTTATTTTACAAAGTTGTAATTTCTTCAAATAAAAGGAAATCTCTTAGCTAAAGTTGTGATGCTGTAATAAATTCAAATTAGAAATTTCAGTTCACAATTGTTATTTGCATCCAATCTCAAGCCTTCTAACTGGTCTCTCTCCCCCTCTTTTGTTGAGCTCCTTCTTCCTACAAGTACATCCATTTCACTTTACCAGAGTGGTCACTCTGAGTTATAAATGTGAATCCATCAGTGCCCTTGGTACATGGCTACTTATTGTTTATATGTTAAGTGCAAGCTTCTCACCAAGTTATAGCAAGTTCTCCCTGTTACAGTAGCTACTAACCCTCTAGACACTGAAAAAGGAAGAACCAGCCATCCCCATCGTAAGTTATGCTCCAATATTACCAAAGTACTTATTTCCTAAACACACTGCGCAACTATATGTCTTCCCTCTTGCAGTTCCTTATGCATTTTTCCCTTCTTTAACCGGTAAGTCCCTAATTATATTTCAATATTCATTTGAGGTATCCTCTCTTTTAGGGAGTTTCCCTTACTCCTCCAACCGTCCTCCTGCTGCTACAAACAAGCATTGCCTCACTTTTCTGCCTCCATATCGCCATTGGATATGCCACTATTCTAATGTGCATCACACTGCCTTTTTACTCTTCAGTGTACAAGTACCAGTCTTTCCACTAATCAGTAAGCTGCTGTCTGCTTTATCATTGTATTCCCAGGGAGGAGTATAGGGCCTGGTATACAGAAGAGATTCCAAACTCTATTGAGCTATTCTAAACAGAAATGTCTGCTCATTTATTCTAAAATAAATATTCTGTCCCCCAAGAGATACTCTAAATACCCAGAGACACAATGTATCTTCAGGGCTAGATTAAAGCATTGCTCCACTTCCTATACATTCTCTCTATAATCAATCATGTTACAAATCTGCATCCCCTGTTGATTTTATCTACTAAGTATCAATCTCATATTTTTTTTTTATTTCTTCCTGAATGTCCAACAGGCATCTTAAATATAATCCAGTTTTTAGAATTTTTCCATGATACTTGCTTAAAGGAAATTGTCATTCATCTATGTTCTAGGATCCATGCTAGAAGCTGAGCATGCAAAACTGAGTAAAATCAATCCCTGACCTCAGGAAGCTTATAGTCTGATACAATATTAGATAGAGGGAGCCACATTTACTGTGGTAGAGCTAAGCACCAGATGCTGCTGGAGAACAGGGCAGAGCTCCTGCATCACGGAAGGTTTTCCTGAGAAGATGACACTGGAGCTGGGATTTGAAGGATGAATGGAAATTATCTTGGTGAAGAAGGACATGAGGGGCATTGCAGTTGGAGAGAGAATACATTGAGAAAGGCAGTGTGTGAAAGTGGTGGTGGCAGGAGGTAGCTCACTAGGTTGGAAGATCGTAAAGCACATGATATGTCTGGGATGAAGGACCCATATGAGTATATGCAGGGATATTTGGCCAGAGATAAACCTTGAAGGCTCTCATGACTAAGTTTAGGTATTTGAATTTTAGGCTAAAGGTAAACAGGAGGGTACTAAAGAATTTTAATCACAATTATGTATTAGAAAGTTCTCAGCAGATGCTGAAAGGAGGATGAAAAGAAGGAGGGGTAAGGTGGAGAGAAGAAAGACAACTTATGTGGCAGTTACAACTCTATAGGCAAGAAGAAATTAGGGTATGAATAAAAGAAGTGACAATAGGTATAGAAAGTAGAGGAACCAAGCAAAGGTAGAACTTGGTGACTAGTGAGTGTGTGCATGGCAAGTGTCTAAGATGACTTCCAGGTTTCTTGCTTGGAAACCCAGGCAATGGTGGTGCTATTTCAAAAGACAGGGGATACAGGAAGAGAAGCAGGTTGAGGAAGATGATGAGTTAGGTTTTGAACATGTCTCCATTAAGCTGTTACGGTAATGCAAGTAGAAAATGTAGTTGTATACTTTGTAGCCTTGGCCAAGCCATCCAATTAAAAGTAACTCATTGGGAAAGTATGCATTTAGATAAGATCACTCATAGTTAAAAGGGAAGGAAAAATCTAAGGATATATACCTGATGAACATCAAGATTTAAGGAAATAGATGAGATCAGGAGAGTGTAGAATTGTTAACAGAAATATACACAGAAGAAGAGCAATTTTGAAAATGAAGATGTGTAATCAACAGTTTCAGAGTCCACAGAGAAGTGAAGCACATTAAGGTTAAAACTGGTCTCCACTGACATATTTTAACTATTTTTCTTGGTTTATATAAAAAGCTTGTAGGTGTATTATTCAAATTTTGAGATTGGCTTTAATATGGTATATATAATGGTCTTTATGACTAAAGAAGGAATTAACTTTATTACTTTTCTCAATTCGCCATAATTTAGAAGACTTAGGCATCACAAATGTTTAGTATTCTAGTGTTGGTATGTGACAAACAACATGATAATTCTAAATCCTGATTCTTATGTATTATGTATTATGTATTAAAAAGATCTTTGCAGATGCTAAGAAAAGGAGATACACAATTCAAAACATTCTAACACTAGGATACCCGCCTTTTATTATAAGCACACTTCACTCAGGCATGCAGTTAGGAAATCTGCATTCTAGACCTAAAGATATTATTAACTAGCCGTGTACACTAGGGAAATCATTTACTTTCTTGGGATGTTTTTGTTAATAGGTATGTTTGTGGGAGTGAGCTGATATGAATGAATTGAGATAAACCATGGCCTGGAAAAGCTAACTATGCTTTTTACTGATCTATACAGAAGATTTGCCAGGTACAAATAAACGTGCTTAGAGTTTGTGTCCCACTCTTGGTGGAAATGGGCCGTTTTGCAAGACCTTTTATATCTCTTAATCTCCAAGTACTTATTTCATTTTTGTTTCACTTTTCTCCCTACTGTATGTATTAGGCATAACTCCTTCTTCCTCAGTAATTCCAAACCATATTTTACAAACCTCTATTGTAGCACTTATCACATTTATCCTAATTACAAGATGATGTGGTCCTCGAGGCACAGGCTTTAGTTACATTTAAACGTGTATCCCAAGCATATAGCACATGTCTGACACAAACTGGTATTTAGTAAATGCATAGGAATTATTCAGGCAAAGGAGTCAGTGATATCATGGCATCTTTTGATCAGCTGGGAGAGAAATGCCTAGCTCGATTTGCCCCAAACTCTGAATGAAACTGAAAGTCTATGGGTTTTTCATTGTACACAGAGTAGTGAGAGCTCACGTCGCTCAGCAATCTATAAATGGTTTGCAAAGAAGTTTCTATTTAATTACATGGTGTGGTGAGATTGCCGACAATGAGATCCAGGAGGGCAGCCAGTCTACTCACTTTGAGCAAAGCATAGTGCAGCATAACTCTTCCAGGTAGGATATACAGGGAGATGGATGACAGAATACCTAAGTAACTGCTGGCTGATAGGCCCAAAGGCAGCAGGAGGGATGCTTTTTTAAGTGCCTGCGACAGCCCAATTATAAGCAGGGCAGAATCACTGTGCACAAAGAGAGCAATGGTTGAAAGCTGACTTACCTAGGGAGGTTCTGACAGGCACTAAGACACAGCCCAAATCTCAGAATGAGATCTGCCAGATCAAGCAAAGCCAGCCTTGTCATGCATGTGGTATTTTGAGATCGCTCATTTCCTGGTCAATTCTATGGGACCATAGGTTGAATTTTCGTGTGCTGTGGTTTTCTTTTCTGTTTTAAGCCAACTTCAGTATAAACTTTGAGGGAGTATCATGTGCTAGAACTTTTGAACCCTAAATCAGGATATGTCATTTCTCTGTGCAATATGCCATTTGAAAAATATAGTTTGGACGTAGAGAGAACACAGATTCATTAGGCATATTTTAATAGTATTTGAAGATATCAGGTACTCTGAAAATCTGGTGGAGGGGTGCCTCTTTGTATTGTAGCATTGTGCATTGTTGTGCCTGTATCAAGCTGCTTAATAAACATTTATGGATGATGGTTTATTGATCTCTTTTATAAGCCATTACATAAATGGATAATAAACTTTATCTACAGTGTTAATTTCAAATAAACAATGGCACACTGAATAGATATGCAACATGAGATATAAAATGTAAAATAGGTGAAAAATAATTTATTAACTTCAAATTCTTGACCCTTTCATCAATTAGAATTTTATTTGCCAATAAAGTAACATAATCTGACCTCATCTCTTCTCATAGGTACTCTCATATACCTCAGGTATAGTTTGGCTTTAATTGGAAATCTAGTTACAAGTACGTAGTTCCTGAGGTATTTGTAATTACATATGGTTAGTTTAGCTCCCACTTATCAGGGACGTTCTGGTTAATCAAAATATCAGTT
Organism: Eulemur rufifrons; assembly: GCF_041146395.1. NCBI lineage: Eukaryota > Metazoa > Chordata > Mammalia > Primates > Lemuridae > Eulemur > Eulemur rufifrons. Next base: position 77,567,920 of record NC_091001.1, on the reverse strand, counting down.
AATCCTTCTTGTAGAGAGAATTTTTAATGATGATAAAGGAAGTTTCTATAAAAATCTTTAAAACATGAATCACCATATACCAATAAAATCATTACAGAAATAAACAGTGAAATCATTTAACACAGCTTGAGCATCTACCATATGCAAAAGACTGTAAGTGCAGGAAAAACATAAGACTATCAAGAGAATACATAGCCTCAACACTTAGTAGGGAAAAAAAAGCTAAGGAGATAAATAACTATGATATAAGATATAATGGGACATACAATATTGTACTAAGTGAACAAAAAGAAGTTACAGTGATATTTGAAATAGTATAGTTAGAAATTTGGAAACCATTATTGGTTGAACAATCTTTTCCAAAGCAATGCACATGGTTTTATGGTAAAATCTAAATAAAATATGAGGCTTGTTTTCATTCCTCAGAGATGAATTTCTCTTATAAGTTTCATTTTAATAAATAGCATCCTTTAATGTAGTCCTGATGCTCTAGAATTCCAAACATGGTGGGCGAATCTCTGTATAGAAAAGAAAATTTATTGAATATTACATTATTCTAATTTACCAAGTATTAACTCTGAAACTTGTCCCACATGCAGGTAGTTTAAAGGAAAAAAAAAACACTACTTAATGCAGGAATAACAAATATGGGAAACTCAGTAACGTAAGACTGGAATTTGTGGAAAATATTAAAAGAGACTTAATCTAATACCCTAGAGCAGCATACTTAGAGACATATGGCAATAGAATAAGATTTAGTTCAGGAAGCATTGCTTACCATTATCTCCCATTTCTATGTATCTCAACCACCGCTTTGTGAGAGTACCACCTGGTGCTAATACACTTGCCCTTTGAGTCTAAGATCCATGGAAGTTCAGCACTAAAAACCAAACGAGGAATATTTTCTTTTTGTTATTTTCAAAGAGTGGTGATAATTCTACCTCTTCCTAAGTGCTACTCAGCTGCAGATAAAGAACATTTCAGATCAGGAGACTAAGAATTATCATTTCTAATCTCTTGACAGCCCTGCCTGTGGCTAAAATGACTGGCAGAACTCACTTTCTGGCTGCAAGATAAGAAGTTCTCATACCTGTCTATACTCAAGCTGTGCTACATGACAACTCAAGATCTTGAAGCAATCTGGAAAACATATTCAATAAAGCAGATGTTTTTCTTTGTGATGTGAAACACCCAGAAACTTCAAAATATCTTCAAATTAAGATAGCTTTTCAAAGTGTGAACCCCTGAACTCTCATCTCAGAATTATTTGGAGAACTTGCTAAAAACACTGGTGTTAGGTTCCATCTCATTTATACTAAAATAAGACACTCTACAGACGGAGACCAGGAAACCGAATTTTATTTTCTTCATAGGTATAAGTTTGAGAATCACTTATCTAAATTTGGGGATGCCCCATGGAAAAATAAAAAAACAAATGGAAAATAATTGGAAAATTCAAATAGTGAGATAACTAAAGATATAATCAATTATATGCCAACAGCTATCAGTTAACACTTCTTGAATATTTATGACATTTATAACATTTTTCATATAGAAATGTCCTCCTAACTACATTGCATATAAACCATGTTGAAAAGGGCTCCACAGAAAACTCATGTTTATGAAATAAAGTCATTATTAGACTAAAGGAACATAATAGAGGATTTCTACACATAAACATGATAAACTACTATATTAGAGCCTTGGAGCCTGAGCATATGAAAAGAAAATACAGCAATAATCCAATACTACACACAAACTACCTCTGAAACAGCCAGAGCTCACGTGCCAAGCCCCATCTCTCTCTCTCAATATCTTACTTTTTACACCCATTTTGGAGCCATCAACTCCTACGGGTGGTATATATTATAACCATTGCCTGCTAGGATTTCATGGTTGATTCATAAAAAGCATATGGAACATTGTATTGTGATACTTACAGTGTTTATAAACTACTTTTTAAAATTAAGAATTTCAAACTATACGAACTATCCAGGAATAAATTTCTCTACTCTAAGAAACAGGAAATGGGAACAGGTGAACATTTCATCATCTCCCCACATTTCAGCAAAACCACGCTAGGTAAATGTTTCTCAGATAACGGAAATTTAACGGGAGCCTGTGCACCTGAACTTGTCTTCAAACTTAAGATCTAAAAATGCACTCAGGTGACTACTTATCAGGATCAAAGAGAATACATTCACCCTGAAGTTTCAAATAGAACCTGCATACATAAATATTTTGTTCTTCAATAAGAATAAAGAGAAAATAAAAACAGCAACAACATAGAGCATATGAAAGATTTTATAATAAAAAGTCAGGGAAGTTGAATAGGATACTCTTGCTACAGGAGAAGGTTCTACTACAGAAAACAAAAGACTATTTTAGATTGCATATGTTTTATGCTCTCAGTGAAATATAGGAAACAATACAGTCTTCAAAATAAGGCTCAAAACTTAGATTTAAAATGGAGTTGCCAGCAATAAAAAATAATTCAGGGAAGCCAAAAACAAAAAGGAGAATTAAAACTTCATATTGGTTATATTAAGAGGAACTTTATCAGAGAAAAATTAAATCAATAAAGAAAAATTCAGTGAATATTTAAGAAAATAGAGAATAAAAACTTAAGAAATGCACTTTTTGTAGGATATAAACACACTCCTCTCAGTCTTTGAGAAATCAATTGTAATAAACACAAATAAGAAAAAGATCAAGGTATAATGTGAGGTATTTTATTTTACAGTGGTCTTGACATGCCCTAGACAAGGGGTCAGCAAACTAAGTTCAAATCTGGCTTATCACATGTCTTTGTAAATAAAGTTTTATTAGAACATGGATTCACCCTTTTATTTACCCACTATCTATGGCTGCCTGCATCTTACAATGGCAGAGATGAGTAGTTTTGATACAGACCACACAAACTCCATAGCCTAAAATATTTACTATCTGGTTCTATACAGAAAATGTTGCTGAACTCGACCCTAGACCACTGGACATATAGAAACATTACTAAAACAGTAGATCCTTGAGTTTTCATGGCTTGTATGTATATGTATTTTCTGTCATACACATGTCTTACCAAGACATCTAAGGTATATTACCTCTTTCTCATATGGTTTACTCAGCAAGGTATCACATATGTAGTAGATAAATATGATCTCCTTCTGGATAGTGACAAAGATCTCTTTGAAATTAATTGACACATAGAGTGGGAGAGTTGATATTTTGTCAGTTAAAAGGAAATTGCCTCAGGTAGGTTTATTTTCTAATTGGCATAGAGAAAAAAAAATGCATTTCCAAATAAAAAGAACAGCTTCAACTGCAGATACTTTTTAATAAAATTTATGATAAGCTACCATCATTCTTTAAAATCCATTTGTTTTCTGCACAAGACAAATGGGCATATTTGATGAAAATATTTAAGGCATCACCACCATCTGCAAAGTTTTTGATGAAAATACTTCTAGAGATGTAAATAGTCTTGAGCAGATTATTGTGATAAGATGGGTTACTGCAGGAGGTAATGTCAGCAAGATGACAGAATAGGAAGCCCCAGACTTTCCTCTTCCCTATGGAGAGAAGAGCTCAATGCCAATACAGAGACCAATGCCCTTTGTGAGAAACCAAAAAACAAGTTCAGAGGCTCCTGCACCTAAGGCAAACATGAAACCATCCACATTAAACCAGTAGGAAAATTCATGGCACTTACTCTTCATAGTCCCTCCCCCAACATCATGTGGCAAATGAGAAACTGTCAACTTCTGGCTCATCATCAGGGAGGCATAGAGAAGACTGAACCATCCATCCAACATTCTAATTTTGGTACGGGTGGGCAGGGGAAGATGCAGTGTTGGATGAGAAACTAGCTTGTCTTGCCAGAATCTAAGCATTAACAGAAAATAGTGCCAGGTGGAGTGACACTGAAAATAAAGGCAATGGTTTAGAACAACACACACTCACTCACCATATTTCCATGCCCTGGCTCAGCACACAATGAGAAAGAGAAAACTCTCAACTCCCATCTTCAACCTGGGGAGGGAAAGAATTGAAGCATGCATTCAATGTTTTGGCTTTTGGCAGGGCGGGAGCTGCCAAAAGGCTAGTTTCTGACTCATCTGTCTCAGAGCACTGACGGAACCCAGGATATTCTAGATGCCTAGGAGCCACTGAGAACAAAAGAGATCCAGCCAGTTTGCAGTTGCTCTAGCAGACTCACAGTATAGCAAACAGAAGACAATATAGCTCAGCAGCTTCTACTTCAACAGGGAAAGAGAAGAGTGGAGTGGACATTGAACATTCTGAATTTTGGAGGGAGTGCCTGAGGGACTGACTATTTCCGTCTTATCCAACTCTGAGTCCTGACAGGACCTTGCATACTCTAGAATCCCAGGAAGCCCTGAGAATAAAAGAGAGCTGGGTGGCTTACGGCAACCTTAGTGAACCTGCAGTACCACAAACAGACCTCAGAGGCAGTAAGATATTATGAGCTCCTAAAATTACAGCAAATTCCCGCAATTAGGAATTCATACACACAAGTCCAGAGAACACATATCCAATAGTAAAGGTTTGAAAGGCCCTCAGAATCTCTAGCTGGACTGATGGGTTAAGATCTTTCCCTGTATGAAGCCAGTCTATAAAGACAGAGAGGCAGCTGCTTTTGAAATGTATAGATCCCAACACAAAGTTAAAAGGCACATAAAGAAATAAGAACATGTAGCCAATCAAGGCAACAAAATAAACCTCCAGAAACCAATCCTGAAGAAAAGAAGGTATATGAATCACTTAAGAAAGTATTCGATAGAACTATCGTAAAGTGGATTAATAAAATGTGGTATATGTATACCATTTAGTTCTACTCAGCCACAAAAAAACAATGGTGATCTAGCACCTCTTGTATTATCCTGGATAGAGCCCATTATACTAAGTGAAGTATCACAAGACTGGAAAAACAAGCACCACGTGTACTCATCATCAAATTGGTATTAACTGACCAACACTTAAGTGCACATATAGTAGTAACATTCATCGGGTGTCAGGCAAGTGGAAAGGGGAAGTGGGCAGAGGGGATGGGTGTATTCACACCTAGTTAGTACAGTGTGCACTGTCTGGGGAATGGACATGCTTGAAGCTCTGGCTCTGGTGGGACAAAGGCAATATATGTAACCTAAACATTTGTACTCCCATAATATGCTGAAAAAAAAATAAAAAAAAAAAACTGCCAAAAGCTACCCTTAAAAATGAAGGAGAAATAAAGAATTTCTCAGATAAACAAGATTTAAGAGAGTTAATTACCACTGGGCTTGTCTAACAAGGAATTCTGAAGGGAGTCCTTTAAGTTGAAATGAAAGGATGCTAAACAGAAACCCAAAAGTATATAAAAATATAAAGTTCACTGTTAAATATACAGACATATAGAGAATACTATAATATTTTAAAAATCACATTTTAATCATTTTTACTTTTGCTATAGAAGTTAAAAGTAAAGAGCATGAAAATGACTATAATTATAAAATGTGTTAATGAATACATAAAATAAAAGATGTAATTTATGACATCAATATCACAAAGTGTGCATAGGGAGCAAAGCAAAAGAGTTGAGATTTTGTGTGCAATTAAAGTTATGTTATTATAGATTAAAGTAAAATATATTGTTACAACTATAAGATGGTTTATATAAGTACCATGGTAACCATAAAGAAAATACCTATAAAGGATACACAAAAGAAAATGAGAAAGAAATCAAATAATGTCATTACAAAATTAATAAAACACAAAATACGACAAGAAGAAAGAAAAAGAGGGACAAAAAGTTACAAGACAGACAAAATGATTAACAAAATAGCAATAGTAAGTCCATACTTACCAGTAATTACTTTAAATGTAAATGGATTAAATTTTCCAGTCAAAAGACATAGAATGGCTGAATGAATAAAAAACAAGATCCAAGTATATACTGCCCACAAGAGATTCGCTTTAGATTTAAAGATACACATAGGATGACAGTGAAGGGATAGATTAAAATATATTCCATGAAAATGGTAACCAAAAGAGAGCAGAATTTGCCATAGTTATATCAGACAAAATGGACTTTAAGTCAAAATTTGAACCCAGAGACAAAGAAGAACTATATAATAATAAAAGGGTCAATTCTCCAGGAAGATGTAACAATTATTTTGTATGTATATATATCACCCCCAACATCAGAGTACCCAAATATATGGAACAAACACTAACAGTGCTAAAGGAAGATATAGCAACACAATAATCGTAAGAGATTTCAATACCTCAATTTCAATAAATGGCAAAACATCCAGACAGAAGATCACTAAGGAAACACAGGACTTGAACAATATTATAGACCAAATAGACCTAATAGGCATATACATAACATTCCACACAAGAACAGGAGAATACACGTTCTTCTCAAGTCCACATGGAATATTCTTTAGCATAGATCACACTAGGTCACAAAGAAAGTCTTAACAAATTTTAAAATATTAAAATTATACCAAGTATCTTTTCTTTTCTGACCACAATGGAATGAAGCCAGAAAGAAAGAAAAGCAAAAATTCATAAATATGTGGAAACTAAATAACACACTCTTGAAAAAACAATTGGTCAAAGAAGAAATCAAAAGAGAACCTCTGGGGATGTAAGTGGGGCAGTGTAAGGGGGAGATCAGAGACTGCAATAAAAGATCCTTTAACTGTTTGCTCCATATAAAATGATGTTTTCTTAAATTTTTAAAAGCAAGCATGTATTCATGTATTAATTTTTAATATGGAAATAAAAGAACATGATCCTAGTTTTAAAAAGTGATGGGTTACTTCCAGAATATTTCACTTGGCCCTTTTTAGCTTAGTAGCCTTCACTACTTGGATCAGTAAAACAATATGGGGATTCTCCCATTGATGAGTATGATTTAGATGCATCCAGAGATTGAGGAAACAACTAGAAGGTGATTTTGCAGATGCACTGGTTTTATTGTGCAATGGATTCAGCCCAAAATGCTTATCTTCTGACTTGTATGTATCCTCTCTGATGGCGAGGCCACAGAGGTGTTTCAGTTTTTCAAGAGTGATATCAATTTAAAATCAACATCTCATTCAAGAATAGTGACTGTTTCCCTCTTCCTTGTGTACAGTTAACTTGGTAAATAATAATTCTTTAATTTCTCTTATTAATAGGATTTACAAATTTGTATAATACAGATGGCACCTATAATAGCAATGCTAACATGAAAAAAAATTCTAAAATATGTGGCCCTCTCTTCATGATTGCTGTAAGTTAGCAAGATATGGTTATTGTAAACTACATAGCTAAAGAGCTTTGTTATACAGACAAATATTTCATTATTCTGTTTCTGAAATACCTTGGAAAGAAGACATGCAATTATAACTTACATAACTCTAATAGAATTGGTTGGAAAACCCTTGAATATTGCTCTGTTAGCTTCTTTTTGTTGATTTTTTTTAAAGTCCTACTGGTGATATCGCACCACAGGCTACTTAGAATGGGTTGCTCTGAAGAGGCAGTCTTAACAATTGATAATATTGTAGTCTCAAGTCTTTTTCAAACAGCTTTTATTACTATTAAGAGTTTTGAGTCAGACAATGGAGGTAAGCTGAGGGGCAAAAATAAGATTAAGATGTTGGCCTCTTAATCCATTAAAGGTTGAGTAAAAGAGGCCAGTAAATCCAAGAATAGTGTGTTTAAGTATTAAAAGTATCTTTTTGATGAAACTCTTGCTTATGATTAGTTACAGAAAGAATTGACCAGAAGCCTAACAAATTTGTTAAGAAATTGTGTTTCCAGAGTAACACAAGCCATCTACAAAAGCTTGTGATTTTTCTAACCCTAAAGCAAAACCCTGGCCCCAAACCTGTACCATCATGTGGACTATACAAACTATCCAACCTCTAAGAGGAATATACTTGCAACGTTTCGATCATGAAGGATAAGGGCAAGAAAATGCTCCCAAAGGACAAATCCAGGAATCACAATGACAATTTCCAGAGGGCATTTTAATAAGCTATCATACAGGTTAAACCAAGGAACTTAATTCAGTGACAAAGCAAAGGTTTTTCACCACTCTGCGTAGTGGGATTTGATGGTTGCTACAGATCAATGACTGCTTAATTTTCCATGCTTCTTTCCAAAAGAGATTTTTTAATGTGTTCACGCTGTTCTCATTTCACCATTTTATATTGGTATAGGAAAGGAAAAAGAACATTTCCTTTTATGTTTTAATATTCCAAACATGATTAGCTAGATCAAGAGAACTGCATATCAATTTTGGAATTGTCTATTCATAATACTCCATCTACAAGGGAGACAATTCCAAAGATGCATCCAGCTCAAAGTCCATCTCTGGGTGATGTGCAGTCCTCTCTTTCAGGTCCTCAGGCTGTAGTTTGATGTGTGGAAAGATGGGATTTGAACTTTTAGGAGAGAGCTAAGCGGTGAACTGGGGCACACACTGATAGTTTCCCCTTAGATATCCATTCTCTCCTTCTTCTCTAGCGACAGAGCTTTAGTGAGGTATTAATATACAGCTGAACAGCTATAAAGACAATTTCTAGCCTCCCTTGCATCTATCTGGATATGGCTGTGCCCTGGCCAATAGGGTTACAAGTGTAAGAAATCTTAACTTCTAGGTTATGCCTAGAGGTAGCATGCCTCTCCATTCCCCTTTCCGTTGCATTTGCTCCCTGGTTGGCTGAATGTGATGGCTCAGCAGAAGCTGAAGTAAAGTTATCTAGGATTGGTAAGTATGTAATGAGGATAACTTAGCAACAATAAATAACTGTGCCTGAGACAGTAAAACCACCATATCAGCCCTAGACCATCTAGTTTTGGACAACTATGTGACAGAGATATGAACTTCTACTTTGGCCTTCTTTACAAGAAATGAATCTATACCTTAACTATAGTAAAATGCTAATGCCAGTAATTATGACGTCTGCATGTTGTGTAGCTGAAAATTTTTCTACTCTTCTTTCCACACATTCATAATATTATTATTTGAACTTGGATGAACACTTGAAGCTATTAATGAAGACCAGCCCTGCCCCCTTTTGATGTGAGACAGACACAATGACAAAAAAAAAAAAAAAAATAACAACAGGATTACTCTTTATAGTAACTGATCTATCCACTGCAGTTTTCTCCTCTGGCACTTACAGACCCCGATACTGTTTGAGTTTCAGTGGTTATTTTAGTTACTGTTTTCTGCCTTATCTCCCTGCATTTAGTGAAATCTGTTCACTTCTCATAGGACTGAATATGATAAATCACATCATACTAGAGCTATCTGGGAACTAAACCACTGGCATTTAAGATAATAAATTCCACAGCAAAGCCCTTCTCTCTTCTACCACTAATCTTTTTGCCTTCCTCAGTCTATGACTAGTTGGAAATAACATTACATTGGTGTTGAGATTGCAGAGGATATAGAAATTCATATTTTGTGATAGTTGATAAAAATGAATTTTATCAGGAAAATGAGAAAATGTCTTCATATAATGAACTTTAGATAACTATAGAAAGATAATCTGGGTATTTAGTTGTGAGATGAATACTTAGATTACTGAACCAGACCAGCAGAAGAAAATTTATTTTTTCATTTTGGATTTTGTATCACATGTAGAATTTCAAAACCCTTAACCTCTAAAGGCCTTCCTAATGCATCTTGATACCCAATGATTTTTATGTGGTTTATTCTCTGTTTCCCCAAACATTTCTGTTCTTTTGGTAGATGAACAGTCTGTAGCAAGGTATGTACAGGTCATATTTTGAGTCACTAGCAGACCCTTCACTGAATTTTTGAATCCCTTCTCAAACCAGTTTAATTCAATTTTCATTGCATTGTATTTGCCTGACAATTTTCAATATGGTATTGTGTTATTTTGCATGACTCTGATTTTCACATTTTTCTTTACCTATTCTAGTCAGTTTAGTTTTCCTTTTTTTAAAGTCAATCTTACAGCATCACATTTAACCTTTAGCATTTAACCTTACAGCATCTCATTTCCTGCCCTTAAGTTATATGTGTGCATTGTACAGCTTATCACATCTGAGGTACCACATACATGGTAGGTTCAAACCACTAAAATTCCCTGAGCATGTCAACATGACATGCCGCAAAAGAGAAAGGACATAAAGAGATTAGCCCTGACACTGGTGAACCTAGATATGTTCCCCATAGATATGTTCTTTGTAGATGTCACATAATAATATAACAATTTTAAGAGACTAGGCCGGGCGCGGTGGCTCACGCCTGTAATCCTAGCACTCTGGGAGGCCGAGGCGGGTGGATTGCTCAAGGTCAGGAGTTCGAGACCAGCCTGAGCGAGACCCCGTCTCTACTAAAAATAGAACGACATTATATGGACAACTAAAAATCTATATAGAAAAAATTAGCCGGGCATAGTGGCGCATGCCTGTAGTCCCAGCTACTCGGGAGGCTGAGGCAGTAGGATCGCTTAAGCCGAGGAGTCTGAGGTTGCTGTGAGCTAAGCTGACGCCACGGCACTCACTCTAGCCTGGGCAACAAAGTGAGACTCTGTCTCAACAAAAAAAAAAAAAAAAAAAAAAAAAAAAAAAGAGACTACTTGTGCATAGTAAATGTGTGGTACATTCAATGTGCTAAATTCAAATGTGTTCAGATTCCATTTAAATAAAGTAAAAGCTCATTTTACAGCCAGTTATCTTACTGTAAGTAGGATGATATTAAGGTATCAATTTTCTTTTTCTTAAGCATGCAGCAAGGTATCTTACATGTCCTTAGCTATCATTTGAATTTGCCTATCCTGAAAAAATAGCATCATGATGGGCTTCTCTTTATTCTTTTTCAGAATTAAGTTTTATTTCCCTCCATACTTTCAAAGAAAAGAGAACTCAATTTTTTTTCCAGCTCTTTTCCATCAATGCTTGAAGAAAGACTAATTCTCACAAACACCAGTCAAACCAGAAAAGGAAGAGCTTGCCACTGGCTCAATGGATCAATCAATCAATGATGTATACTTTTTCAACTTTATGGTATGTTGAAGTATTTACAATAATAATGGGCATCAATGGAAATAATAATTACTATTATTATAGAAATGTCCACACAAATCAATATGATGAAGCCTATAAATATATATACACACACACACACACACACACATATATGCATTGTTTCTCTCTATGCCCCTTGCCACTTAGTCACCTAGTCTTTCTTCTGGAAGTGCACTAATTCCCCAAAATTCCTCTCTCTCCTTTTTTGGTGAGGTTCTGTGACTTCTGTTGAGGTTGTTGTGTGTTTGTGTGTTGTGTGAGTTTTGCTTTCTTATGTTAAGTCATTATTAACTATACAGAGCTTTAGTTAAATATAAGTAAGCATCCTATATGATATGATTCTAGAATGATTTGAGCCCCTCTTTTTCTCTTCTTGCAAAGATAACTAGTAATAGGCCCTGTAATTCCTTACCTCCCTTCCTCATTAGAACTCTCATACTCCTACTTCTAGCTACTTCAACTTCTGTTTTGAATTCCAAATTGTTCTTCCCACCTCTGGTGTTTCCTGACCCTAGTTCATTTTCTTTCTTTTCTTTCTTTTTTTTTTTTTTTTGGAGACAAAGTCTCGCTCTTTTGCCTGGGCTAGAGTGCCATGGCGTCAGCCTAGCTCACAGCAACCTCAAACTCCTGGGTTCAGGTGATCCTCCTGCCTCAGCCTCCCAAGTAGCTGGGACTACAGGCATGTGCCACCATGCCCAGCTAATTTTTTCTATATATTTTTAGTTGTCCAGTTAGCTTCTATTTTTAGTAGAGATGGGGTCTCACTCTTGCTCAGGCTGGTCTTGAACTCCTGAGCTCAAATGATCGTCCCGCCTCGGCCTCCCAGAGTGCTAGGATTACAGGCATGAGCCTCATCCATTTTCTAAAGCACCAAAGTGACTTCTAAATGCAGATTTGATCATGCCACTACCCTGCTTAACTGCACATTGCCTTTAATCTCCTTAGTGTGGCATTCGAGGTCCTTCATGATCTGACCACAGCCTACCTTATCAGACTCATCCTTGCCACTCTCTTCTTAAATAACCTAATTTACAGCATCATACAGCTGTTTTACTTGTGCATTTTCTTTAAGGAGTTCTGCTTGGGAGCCTATTGATGAAATGAGGAACCAATAAATCTACTATTTGATTCTGAAATTGATAAAGTCTTCCTCTCCTCTCATCAATGCCGATTAAAAATAAAAAAAAAAAAAGAGGAAGAAGGAATGTGCCAAATTTTAGGACATCTCCAGAACCATAAACTTGATTGTGGCTAGATCATCTGGATCAATTGTTCAAAATATTATATATATAAAGCAAATAACAATTGTTTCTATGTTGAAATTTGTACTCAATGTTTAAAAAAAATTCAGGTTTGAAATTCAAAGAAAATAACCCATGGTAAATGCTGTCATTAAAGAAAATACACACATATACCTCTTATCAATGCTTTGCTCATTTATTTCTGAAGTTATTCAATTGTGACTATAGTAGATTAGATAATTGAGAATTCCTCATTTGGCATAAATGCTTTAAGTATAATATTAAACAGAGATATTTTTCTTTCTCTATTTATCTGGATTTTGGCCTTAGTTAAGGCTTTAAAAATACTAGGTTTATTAATAAATATTGAATTAAAAAGCCACCTGTTACATTATTCATCTCTGTTTTTCCAGTTCCTAGCTCAGTGCCACACAGAGAAAGGTGCATAAGTGACATATCTGGAAGGCAAGTGGAACCTATTATAATACACACATCAACTGATCAATGATCAATCAACTGGTTGTTTACTATATGTAAAGCAATAAGAAGGGTAGAAAAAACAATGTTGTCAGCCACCTACCAAGATCTATGTTATCAAGAGAATAAACGTATACACATGGAAAGAATAAATAGCAAGTGCCTGTGTGAATGACACAAGTACCTACATACAAACAATATAATAATAATACCAATAAAATGATTAATATTTATTGAGCCTTCATCATATGCCAGGATCTGTGATAAACTCTTCCAGACACTGTATCACTGAATCCTCACAACAACTATGTAAGACATGAACTACTATTATCCCTGTTTTACAGATTGAAAAATGATTCAAGAGGTTATATAATCTGTTTAGCTTCACCCAACTGGTAAGGGATAGAGATGGAACTGGTTTCCTGAGTTCATAACTATATAATATTCTAAAATGGAGAAGTTACTTTTGTCTGGGGCATCACTAAGATGTATTAAATGATGAATAGAATCAAACATATTCACTATAAAACAAAATTCTAAAAATATTTTCTTTTCTATGTTGAGGCACAATTAAGACACAATTTCTATGTGCTTTCAACTCCTAGGAAGAGGGAAATTTTCCCAAAGATTAGAGTTCACCTTTGGTTATAATTGGCACTCAGTCAACCTTATTTTCACAATGTTTTGAAGTTTTGATGTATTAAGCTATATACAGCATAAACATCAATAAATCTAGTGTGGCATATGTTTAAGATTTCAAGTTTTAAAAATCTACCCTAGATAATTTAACAGGATAAAAAACATTGCTTCGTAATATTGCAGAAGTTACCATGGTATATTTCAAGTTCCAATTCTGAAATAGCATCAGCATACATGATCATATTACTAATTTAGCCCATAGCAAATACAGAAAAAGGTACATACATAAAAATCTACTTTGATAATTGAAATCCATTTTGAATAAACAACAAACAATATATCTTAAGTTGTCATTACTGTGGTATTCAAATGAAAGGAGATTCATGAATGATTATGCAAATTTCAAGGAATGCAGTTTAAAAGCAGTGTGCAAAACATGAAAAGATGTCTATTTCTTGTTTTCTTAGCTGAGTTAATCTACTTGTATTTCAGAAATCTAATATTTAAGGAGGAAGAAACTGGTAATTTAGTTGTCAGTGGAACAGATATAACTATGGGAAATTCCTATAAATATTTTTAGTCAATTAGTGTTGGCCAGGGAGTTTGAAAATTCATGGTACAAATGGAACAATTCATAGGGGGAAAAAACCAAAACAATGGATCTTCAAACCATGAGACAGTATATAAATTAAAGGAATAAATCTAAGGAACATGTGATTCATTCATTCATTATTCATTCATTCAATAGGTTTTTATCAGTTTTTATCAAGCATTTTCTATTTGCTATGCAAGATATACCAATGGACATGGCCTCTGCCCTCCTGGTACTTTCTAGTGAGGGGTGCAGAAATGTTATAAATAATAGCCCAATTCATTATTCAACTACAATTTTGATAAATGCTCAAAGGTGAGATTAGAGTGGGCTATGAGTGTCACAAAAGGGCTCAAATTAGTGGAAGGCAAGAGAAGAGGGGGCATGGCAGGCACATCAAAGATAGATTCATTAATGAAGCAACATTTGGGCTAAGAGCTGAACAAACTAGGTCGACTAACGAGGTGAAAGAGGCAGACTGTCAGATGCTTTTGTGGTGTGAAGCACAATGATATACATAACTGTCATGAACATGACATGGGATGGAATCATAATAACAACAGCCTCTAGCATCTGTATAATATTATCCAGGCACCAGTCACCATGCTAAGAGCTGCACATGTATTTACTCAGTTATTTCTTATGGCGACACTCTGAGGTAGGATTCATTATTACCCCTTTCTAAGGAGGAGAGGAAAGAGGCAGAATAACTTTCTCAAGATCATGCTGCTGGTCTCTGGCGGAGCCGGTTTGAGCCTAGGCTGCTTATTTCCAGAGACAGCACTCTTGTTCACTACCCACCCAGGCTAGGCACTCAGCTGTAGTTGTCCAGCCTCTGTGTAAGTTTCTACACTATGATTTTTCATAGTAAGGTATTTGTCATAGAGTTGAATGTAATTTATGGTAGGGTGATGGTGTCTTTGGAAGAAATACCAAATATGGTTAAGTTTACTTTGGAATCAGACAGCCAGGATTTGACTCCCTGCTCCACTTTTCCTTATTCTCTATGTAAAGTTGGGCAAGTTTCTTTGGCTTTCCAAGTATCAATAGCTATAAAATGCGAACAATAATGATATCTTTATCACACGCTTGAGATAAGGTTTACATGAAATAATAAATGTTCAATATATCCCTGGCAGAGTATTTGCTCAATAATCATCAGCTATTATTGTTAGCAGAAAAAAAAGATTGAACCTGTCAAAGGGAACATTGAATGCCTTGTGTAAGAGTGCATGTTATTCTATAAGCAACAGGAAGCCACTGAGGCTTTCTAAAAAAGAATGACTCAAGCACAGATGATAAATGATTAGTGATAATCTATAGTTTAAAAGTGTTTCCAAATATATTATTCAATTCAATCTTCACCGATCTTTGGGGGATGATATTTTGATTGCCATTTTGCAGATAAAGAAACAAAAACTTAGCTTAAATGTCTGCCTAAGAGCTCATAGGCCCTAGCAGCATAGTTGTGGTTTAGGTTCAGGATTTCAAGTCAAGGGACAGGATAATTTTCACCATAACACAGCTGGCAGATGATTTTAAAAGACATTATGGAGAGACTACATAGCAAAAGTAGGGAGCAAAGCTGTTTTGGTTATTCCAAATTTGAAGTGGATAATTTTTTTTTAATTTAAAAAATGATAATGGAAGAAATATGGGTATCTAGTAAAGGTTTAAGAAGCTGGATATTTTGGCATTGGTCCCATCTCTGCCATTCCTTGGCTTTGTGACAAGTCACAGACAAGTCATTGAACCTATATGGTGCTAAGTTTCCTTGTTTGAGAAAAGGAAAATATTCTATTTCTTGGGACTTTCCAATGGATCAAATGAGAGCCTCCTTCCTCAAAAAAAAAAAAAAAAAAAAAAAAAAAAAAAAATCCACAACAAAACAGAAATTCAAAAGGCAAACACACTTAACAAGATGTTATTGTTGTTTTAAAAACACAAGCTTCCATTCCCAACATTGAACTTAAGACGTTATACAAAAATTGAAGTTAGGGCCACTGGAGTTGAGAAAGAATTGATTGAATATTTTTTTTGTTTATTAAAATATGCAGAAAACTAGGAAGATTTTCAATGCATTTAACATGTTAACCTATTAGTAGTAACTATACATTTTGCATTCACTGCACTGTTCACTAGAAACTTTTTGGGTGTTCGTTCTCCTTCAGTGTGAACTTTGAACATGCAGACCTGTCTTGGTTTGTTGTAAATATCACACATACTGAGGGCTGTTTTTCCAAGTCTACTCCTCTATCCAGATATCAATATCTTTTTTTTTTTTTTATGGATTTTCTTTCTGTGCCCTACTGTGATTCCAGACACACAATTTTCTTCCTTAGAGAAGCAGAAATGAAATGCTAAGGTCCTTATATATTCTTAGCTTCCCTTATTGTTCTCAAGCCCCCTTGAAGTAGTTGGGGATGTGTGTGGAACATTCTACTCATTGTCTTCTTTTTCTACTCCAACCTGCAGTTCTCCTCTTCTCATTATTTCCAACTGAATTTACACATGGTTATACCTATTATAAAATTTTGAGGTTTCTGAAAATTTTCTTAGATATAAAGCTATGCATACTAGAAATTTCTATAGGTAACATTTTTTGGACAGTTTGATAATCAACAACATATTATAAGTCTTTACAAAATTACTACTTAAAAAAATGGGATTCTGACCTGTAGAATTTATGTATTTACATAGAGTATAGGAACTCATATAACTGCTTGAAAGAATAACTTGTATTAAGAATTTCTCTTTCCCCATCTCCTTTGCCTAAATTAGATAATCTGGTATCTTCCCCTTCAAGGTCATGAGAAACTAATATGGAAAATCTTCATGTGAAAAAAGAATATACAAAGAGTTATGAGATAACACACATAAATATGTTAGAGCTGGGTTTTGTTGAGATGTTAGACATAGCACAGTGTTTTATATACTTGTAAGACAACTTGTTCTACATGATAATAAAATCTATATTATAGAAAATCAGTCAGCATATCAAAGAATTTTATTATTCTGCAAAGGTAGTTTTGATTTATAATAAATTAATGTTCTTTGCTACACCAGCAACAAAGATGCTTAGAAACCTAGACAACTTAGAATCAGAATAACCTTTTGAAAGCACATAGTCCAACATTCTTATTTTATACAGAAGGATGCTGTGGCTTAGAAGACAGGTGAAGTGGTTAACTAAGGTCATGCTTCTAGTTAGAGGCTCCAGCAGGGATCCTGACATACTGATTCTGGTCCAGTACTCCAGTATTAAACCTCATTCTTTTCTCAGTGTGCTCCATGTTTTGTTCAACTCAAAACAGAAAGACCCTGTCTGGGATTGAATTTTCATTCATAGGTGAGAACAAAGCAAGACTCTAGACTAGTTCCCAATACAGGTCTGTTTAAAGACAAGTACTACATGCTAATATATGCCAACAAACAAAACAAGACTAATAAGGAAGGAATGTTTTGTGGTCCAAAGAAATGACCTTCACACAAGTGGAAATAGAAGCAGTGTTGAATGCACAAGATGGAGGAGCAAATGAATTATATATAAAGGTAGTTCAAATTGATTATGGCAGCAAGAGACAAGCCAAGGACATTCACAGGCAACCTTATTAAAACATTTTTCTATTTTCCTCAAGAAAATATTCCAAATTCTTGACCTGGAAGGAAAAGGCATCCAAGTAAATACAGAACTCCTAAACCATTGCATATTGTCAGAGAACAATGCCACTTTCTGGCTACTAAAATCCCACCAGAATTTTAAAACTTAAAAATCAGGGCCGGGCGCGGTGGCTCACGCCTGTAATCCTAGCACTCTGGGAGGCCAAGGCGGGTGGATCGCTGAAGGTCAGGAGTTCGAGGCCAGCCTGAGCAAGAGCGAGACCCCGTCTCTACTAAAAATAGAAACAAATTATATGGACAACTAAAAATATATATAGAAAAAATTAGCCGGGCATGGTGGCGCGTGCCTATAGTCCCAGGTACTCGGGAGGCTGAGGCAGTAGGATCCCTTGAGCCCAGGAGTTTGAGGTTGCTGTGAGCTAGGCTGACGCCATGGCACTCACTCTAGCCCGGGCAACAAAGTGAGACTCTGTCTCAAAAAAAAAAAAAAAAAAAAAAAACTTAAAAATCAGGTAAATATACTGAATAGAGTTCATGTGCTATTTCTGTGACATAGCGGCAAGCACAGATGATGACAGGAGGGCTAGATTGCAGTTTGAAAATCTGCATAATGAATGCTTCTTCATATTCACTGCCTAACCAAAGGGGAGAGAAAGCAATGCCAAACTGAGGAAGGCTTCCCAGCAGAATGTGGGAGAGAAACAAGCTGAGCGTAACTGTCGAGTTTTGTCTCAGGGGCTAAAGAGCACTGGGTAGTCCCTGTGAATAAAGAGTGACATGCTGTTTCTGAAGCTGCTCTCAGGAGAGAATACTAGCTTTGAGGTGGAGGGCTGTCTTTATAACTATGAAAGAAACATTGAATGTGTTAAGTTATGTTGATGTGGGAAACATTGACATCAACTCCAAAGGTGACCTGGAATACTTGCCTCCAATGCTTATATTTTCCTTCAATATAGACAGCTGCATTCTCATCCCAAAGCAAATGATAATCAACCACTATCAGGCTTAGGAAGTAGTGTGGTGTGATCAAAAATCATTCTGCTGCACCCCTGTCCCCTGCAAATATACTCACTGAAGTGAACTTTCTTGCAGAAAAGTTTTTCATCAACCTCGTCCTACAGTCATCTGTGACCTCTGAAGCCTCTTGTGTTTCCATCATCACGAGCCAAGTCACTCAGTAACAACGGAGGGAGAGGAAGCAGGTGAAAAGTAAGAACCACCTGCGATGACAGATGAGCAAAGAAGGAATCACCAAGGCAACTGAAGGGAGACATATTTGGAAGTCCTAAAAGAAGCCAAAAATGAAAGGGCTTTACTTTTCCCCAAGGAAGTACACAGTTTCTCTCTGCCACCAAATGTTCAGTGGAGTTTTCAGGCTTGGGAAATGACAGTAACTCCACTCTGGAAAAACCACCTTCCTGATCAATGGTGTCTCCATGAGTTTTAACAGGAGAAGCTGCATTAATGAAATCACTCATGTAGTTGGAGGGAGATGAGGGTTATGAGATTTGGATGGATACGTTAGCTGGTTTGGTGAAATACTAAGGTCTTTTCCATAAAAGAAAAGAAGGCTATGCTTTAGTGTCTATTTAAGACACTTCATAGCATGGATGGGAGGCTAACATTATTTAGATTGGGCTATCCATGAAAAAAACATATATAAAAGTGACTCTAAACTTAGGAACTGCTTTTTCAGGACAGGTTATAAGACTCACCAATGACTATTTGGCCAAAAAGGTCCAAATATGGAGGGGAAGATAAACATTGATTGCCCTCTCTATTTATAAGATGTTTAGTGTATTTACACTCTATAAAATGTTGCTTTATAATAATTTTAATAATCATGAACTACATCTTTTTTATAAAATAAAATGAACCTATCACTTCCTTCAGGCAAACATAATCAAATATTCAGAATATTTTAAAGAATTTTGACAGATGCTATTGATTTTTTTTTTTTTTTTTTTTGGTAGGAGCACCAGTTTAATATTGGGCAGCTAACCAGAGGAGTCAGATAGATTTGGGAATGTGGAGAGAATTTGCAAATTTTCAAGTAAAACTTTCAGTGTTCCATTTGTGAATGACCAAGGATCTCTTGTGGAAAGAAAACCTGGGTGACAGTTTGGCTCAATGTCAATGAGCCTGGTTAAACCAAGAGGCAGACTACAGAGTCTGTCATTCTCTTGTGACACAGATTTAGAGAGCGTAGGAGGGGAAAAAATTCATGAGTAGAAACCAAAGAAAGCTACTTCACTATGCAACACTTGCTACACTATGGAATAATTGTTGGGGTTCTAGAGGGAAGGGTCAATGAATTACAAACATTTTTCCTCTCAAGAATTCAGAGCTAATTGAAAGATGGACACAAGAGGCAGGCAGTGATTTAACAAAACTGTCTATATTATGAACTGTTGAAAGATAAACTTAAGCACATTAAAATTTTAAAGAGTTTGAGCAGACAGCAATTCATAAATCAGGTAGCTCCAGACCACAAGCAGTTCCTGGGCTCTGACAAAGAGGCTTGAGGCTGGGGGTGGGAGCAGAGGCTTTTACAAGGTGAATGCAGACGCAAGGTGAAGAAAATATTTGCAGTCACCTTATTTGGATCATTCCAGTGGAAAGTCTCTAATTAGAGATTATTTTGCAATTCCTGATTGGTTAAGCTTTAAGTTTCATTTTGCCATTTACACTGAGTTAGGTTTTGGTTTGCTTGTATAGGAACCCAGGGCATTGGAGCTGCCTCAGCCTAATGGCCTCCCAATTATTTTTTTTAACAGTACAAAACTTGGCATGGAAGACAAGGTTTCTATGTATAGCTAAGGGCTTTACTAATGCTTTATCCATGAATTAGGCAGATTTAGCTAACCAGCTCCCAGCTCTGGTGGGTGGTGGCACAACACCTCTGCAAGGGCAGGTCCCTTGCTGTGTTTCAGGGAGTAGACCAGAGATAATTTAGCAGGAGCTGAGCCACAAAATCTCCCTTACTTTTGCCAGACTCTCTCATCAGATACTTCTTTACATCAGAGGAAATACTTTGAGGACACTGGGAGTAGAGCTGAGTGTGCTGTGCTTTTCTTCCCAAGGAAATTCAATGAGTGGAGAATACACTCAACAATAGAGAGACTATAAGGAGTCAGCAGATGAGGGGCCAGTGACAAGAAGAAGATACAATGGAGAGAGTGCTCTTAGCAGACCTAGTCCTCACCACATTTGGCACAAATAATTGTGATCTAGGCCTCAGCCAATAGTGGCAGGGTTTGTTTTTGTCCTCAGATATGACATGGAAGATAGTGGAGTGCATGTTTGATATTAATAAAATGTAAAGTTATGTTTTGAGTAGTTTTAATCTTTTATGTAGATAATTGTATACAATTAAACAAACATTGCAATCAGTTTTATGGTGTATAGGTTACTAAGTTAATTAGAATATCAATTATTTTAAATGTCTCCCATTTTCAATGATTTTCAATGATTTTGATTAAACAAACACTTCTATTTAAAGATTCATTGTATTCCAGGCACTGTTTTGACAACAGAGAGGGATGAATTGAATTAGATACATTCCTTGCCCTGAATAGTCCATATTAAATAGAATTTACAGACATAAATGGTGCAATTCATAAAACAGTACATTGACAGAGGCCATGCCAAAGCAAAAAAGAATGTTAAGATCTTCCTGGACCTCAGCAAAGGCTAAAAGTATTCTTCAACAGGCTTCTGAAAAATAAGTGAGATGTCACCAGATGAATACAGAGTGAAAGAGGGCACTCCAGGTAGCAGTAGCAGCATCTGACAATAGGACCTTTTGTATGTGGAATTACAAATAATGTCATTATTGAAGCGTAGAATTCAACTAAAGGATTGACAAGAGATAAAGGTCATAATGTAGGTTGAGGCAAGCTCTTAAAAAATATTGTAATAACATCATTGTGTTATTACTATTACATTTTTATTGTTGTGATTTGTTTTTGTTCTCTTTTTTTGCAACAGATATTGCCATCTCATGCTGAATAATAGATAGGAGGGACTAGATATCACCTGAAATTTGTCATACTTAAAGGATAAATGAATGGGAAAACATCCCAGTTTTTCTGGGAGAAAGAGGTGATCCCACTCTGAGAGGTGGTTTACCATTGGGCTTGGTGGCTCTACCACTGTGATGTAGTCAACATTGGACTCAGTCTTCCTAGCATCCACAGGGCTGATTTGCATGCCATGAAGTAATATACATGATAAACAAATAGATTTATAGGTATATAGTTCCTTCTTGAGGGCCTATTACTGACCCTATTGTTGGCAAATAATTGCTCCCCTAATTACCACTACAAAGAAGCTTGGCTTCAGCACTGATGACGGTGGCAGAAGAAAAAGAACCAAAGAATCTGCCTTAACTGGTGAATTTTGAACCATAACTTTAAAGTTAGCTTTGTCTTTTGGAGAAGTACCTCATTTTCGTATGTTCCAAACTTATGTAGAAAAACTCATCTTTCTCTCTGTTCTGCCAGAAATACTTACCATTCCTGAGCCACTTAGGTGCAGTACTACTTATCTATAAAAAGTGATTATCTTGGCCACTTCCTCCCCATGAGGCCAAGGAATTAATTCAAAGGAATCTAGATAACTTGGTTGGATCCCATCCACTAAGGAAATCACTGGGCAGTGAGCATTCGTCTCCTTAATATGTGTCATTTTAGATGATTATGACACTTTAGTATATGTGATGGCTATGGAAAAAGGAGATTCAGTCCATTTTCTGGCTTAGGACTCAAATTACTAAGTTAGTTTGTATAGAGCCTCTAGCATCCATTCACCACACTCAGTGTAATGAGATGGGACTGGCCCAGTAGTGATTTCCTTCATCATTCAAGGTACTTACAAGCACTACAGATCCCTTGGGCACATAAAGAGAAAGAAGAGAAGATTCTTAGAAGAAGGAAAACTAGACTTTCGAATATCATGCTATTACTTGTATGAGGAGGACTCAAGGACTTTGCATTTTTAGAACAGACTGGGATAGGTTTGTGAACTCCTAAAATCTGTAGGATGTTACTCTGGTTTTATGAAAGTGCTAAAGATTTTTCCTGTAAGCAAGAAGGTGACAGTCTGTGATTAGAGTCAAGGGATGTAAGCATGATCAAATGTGCTTTGTAGCAACCGTGTGGTCAGTAATAAGCAAGGATGCCAGGCCTGGGAGACTAACTGCAAATATGCAGGCCCAGATTGGACAAAACAGAAGTGATGGAGATCAGACACTATACCAATGGTTTCTCACTGAATATATCCACACACTATTAATGTATATTTTATTTTTAGGGTGTTATTTCTCAGGAAATATTCATTGCAATCCAAGTACCACAGGTTGACTCATAGCTCAATGGATCATTAATATGAGGGAAGTGAATTAGGCCATGTCCCACCATTAACAACTTGGTTTGGAGCCTTGTTCTCTGGGGAATGTCAGCTACCATCCTCCTGACTTTATTCCTGTGTGAAGACTCCGAGTTTTCATCTTAAAAGAAATATCAGGTGCTGGTTCTGTACAGAGTAAGTTGCTGCCAAGATGAAAAATCTGCCCAGAAGCAATAATTGAAGGGTCAGACAAAAATAACTGTCCAAATGGTGTTCTTATAAAATGCTCAGGAGTAACTCATAGTTAGGCAAAGTTAGGGTTGAAGGCAAAAACCAAAAGTGTAGTCTTGAATTTCATCTATTGATCATGTGCACAAGAGTTAGTTATATATATATTAATAATATTTCCCTGATCCTTTGGTAGCTAATATATTTTGTGGCAAAACACTTTTCAGAGGCAAAGGATGAACTTGTAAGACAAAGAATTGTAACGATTTATTTATAAGTATAATCCTTTGTTTTAAAAATGAAGTACCTTGCACCATTCAGTGGAGTGAAAATAGAAGAATGAACAAATGGCTAAGGAATTATAGTTTGAAGTTATGCAGCAAACACATTATAGTTATTTTAATTGTTTCTGAAATTATGTTCTATATTTTAAGAAGGAACACTCTCTAACCCACTACTGTTACAAATATAAAACAATAAAAACAACAACAAAAACACACAAAAATAAATCTACCAAAAACTATAAAATGTATCTCATTCCCAAACGGAAGAATAAAAGCTCAAAACCCTCACAAAAGTAAATGAAGTGTTTATGTAGATATTAGGCTGACATTTCCTTAGTAAAAACTCAAATTAGAAATATTCTGTAGGGAAAAGGTGGGAAGGGATGAGAAGATGAAATTTAACTTATTTTTCTAGTACATGCTGTGAGAGCTACATTCTCACCTCCACAAACTAGTGAATCAAAGGTATAGAGGATTCAATCATTTTTTTTTTTCCAGCCGTGGGTGGCCCAAGTGCTTTAATCTAGCCGTCTTTTTATATTAGAGAGAAAGCTTAAATTATTGTGACTTGTACAATATCCCATTTGTTCTGTTCTGTTACTCTCACTAAATTCTCTGAATTTTGTTGGATGTCTCTCCCCCACTAAGAAAATGAACCTGTGCTGCAATTTCTCTGTTGAGACTGTGGTATAATTCCTTCTTTCAAAAAGGAAAAGTGTAGAAACATTCATTTTTACAAAGAAGTCTGACAACTGGGAGCCTATCTTTTCATTAGAGAAACAAACTGTACATGACTAAATGATTACATTCCATAGATTTACTCTGTAAAACTTAAAACAGTTCCTCTTTTTTTTTTTTTTTAAATCATTAGCAGTCCATTTTTACTAATAACTGAATCATATGATTGCAAGGGCACTTTCTCAAGAATGGCCAACCATTCCACAATAAATTTCAATGATACATTCCTTATGAAGGCAGGAACTCCTTCTGAATGGTGAATTTGCCTTCTGTTTAGTGTTCTTTGAGTTCCTTAAACTCCTCACCTATGGGGAAAAAAGGCAGTAGAGCAAGTGAAGGAAAAGGGAAAAAAATGGAAATTACCTCACTTAGAATTGTGGGAAATTAATTTGAAAAGCATTTATAAAATAAATAATAAATATAAGTTGCCTTTTGATGAACCACAGGACTGTGCTGGTGGGGGCTGGAAAGAAGTTAAAAAAGAAGGTTAAGAAGATATTTTTCACTAATGAAGCTCTCTGTTCAGAGAAATGAATTTAGTTTAAGGAATTAGAGAGTAGTGTATAATAAACCAGGGGGGTAAAAAGGCAATCCTCAAAGGCTTCCAGCTTTCCTTTCCCCTCCGTCTTGGTATTTATAATTTATACCTCTGTAAGATACCAACACATTATTAATTTTCAATCTGAAGACTAGTTAAGCAAAAATGGAAATGGATTCTAAAAACAAAATAGTATATGATAGAAGATAAAAGTCAGCTGGGGTTAGATCTTAGGCAGACACTAGAACAACTGGAAATCTCTCTCTTTCTCCTTTATCCTTATAGGGAATTCCTCACTACCCCACACATTCCGGGTTTCCATATTACTGCCAGTGATACTCAAAACAGAATGACCTGCTCTTGCTCAATCCCAATGCTCAATTTCCAGGAGAGAGAATTAGCTTGTCTCAGTTGAAGTAGTCAGGTATGGTCAGGGGATTGGATCACATAGTTTAAATTTGACCACGGTTGGTGGAGAACCCAACTGTGGCTCAGAGTTCAGTTACTGGAGAAAATCAAATGGCTCTTGAATTGTAAAGATACCCCAAAGAAAGTTTACTATTCCAATTTGAATAATGTACTAGAAGAATCATTTCTAAAATGCCATATTTTATCAGGAGCCATATATATTCTTATTTCTTGCTGACATTTCTGAATAAAGAATAAAGAATTAGGATGTCACTTTGCAACTGAACAGATATACTGCTTTTATTAAATATTTTTTGTCAGTTAGTGTGCATGTGTGTGTAAAAGCAAATAATTTCTTGATGCCCTTCTACAATAGAAAATGGAAAGGCAGTCAGCACCAGAGTCAGTTTCTTGTTCTTGACTCTACCACCATGTCTACAAAATTTTTTCACCATATGCTCACTGCAAGGTTCAGGCAGATATATATTATGCAGGAACCATATGTTGATTTTGCAATGGCATATTTTCTATTTTTCAAAATTGAGCCTACCATATTGTGGACACAGACAGTGGGAACCTCAATATCTTTCATTTGAAAGCCAAGATGGCATTAAGCAGGAGTGCGAATGGTTACAGCTAGATATATGACTGCTTGATTTGAGTAAATGAACGCAGCTCCCTGACAGGTAATCTCTACCATGTTGAGAGTCCCATGAAAACACTTTAGAATCCAAACTCAATGCAATAGACTTGGTTTGTTGTGGATTCTTCATTGTCTTTTAATCTTTGCTCAAAGTTTCTTGCTTTTTTCCATATGGTTCACAATTTAAAGATGTTTTGGAATTGACTTTTGAAATGACAATCTCCCAGTGTTCTTGAAAGAAAAGTAAAGGATGACTAAAAAAATTAAATTTGAAAAAATAAATATGTCATTTTAAGAGTATGGATTTTTCTCCAATCTTTGTACATAAAGCTTTATTTAAAAAGTTGACGTTATCTTTACATTAATGTGTCTAACATGTATGTTCTATATGTTCTAATACTTTTGACTTCAGTAATAGAAGTTTCTTTTTAAGGAAATAAATTATTCCGTTTTAGTTGGGTGGGTAAAATGAGACCACTCTTCTTTACCCTAAAGGGTGTAGCTCATGAACTAGTGTGAATCACTGAATATTCTGTATTTTTAAAGTAAAAGAAGGTAATTCACAGAGAGTTTTTTAAAAAAGGTCTTTTTTAAGGTTTTTAGAGAACTTGTTAAAAAAAACACCCACAACCATATTTCAAGTCATATTCCCTCTCTTGTCTCTTCTCCCCACAAAATGCTTAGACTGCCAATTTAAAGCAAAAACATAGTCAAGCAGATAAAAAGCATCCAGATGAAGAGAAGGTTAATCATGGAGGGGGCCAAGGCAATCTGTCGGTTTCTTCAGAATGACTGTGTTTAGTAGTTTCTCTCCCTGACCCCTGAGATATAAAGCCTGGCATTCACTAGTTCTTAGACACCAGGCAATAACAGTGTTGATCCACAATCATGAAGTTTCCTCATTGTCAATCTTACTCTGGCCTCAGAATCTTGGAAGGGGAGCCTGGGAAGGCAGAGTTGGGAACTCATAGCTAAGAAAATAAGCAGTAACATGAATAGGAGTGCAAACATCTGGATGTCCTGGTTTAGTAATGTTAGGCAGTAAGCCACTTCTGTCTTTTCATCTAACCCAAATAAAACCATAAAGAGAGGCAATTTTTTAAAATGTATTCACCAAAGGCATTTTTCAGCTTCATTTTTAGCTTATGGTATGACAGCCCACTGAGTTGTCATGACAAACATAAATGAGAATAAAATATAAATTCAAACTTGTATAACTGTTGCCTTTTAGTTCTTCCTTTCCTCTTTATGATTACAAAAACTAGGCTTTTATTCTGAGTTATGATCATCTCTTACTCATGCTTTGCCCTTGGTTCCACTCATAATTATCACAGCACAGAAAGTGTCAGCTTCCTTATCTATAAGATGGGAATGATAATAGTACCTATTTCATACATACTATGGTAAGAAACGAATGACACATACGATATATAACACCTAGTAGAGGGTCCGGCTTATAGTAAGAGATCAAGGAATGTTAATTATCTTCATGCTTATTATTTTGTTGAAATATGACTTATATATTTATAAATATAATATAAACTTATAATTATAATCTATTATGTGTCAGAAGACTTCAGTTCTAGTGCTGGCTCTGTCACTAAGAAGCTGAGAGTTTCCTTAGCATTGAATATTTTTTAGAAAAAGAGCTGGTACAATAAAAGCACTGGATGAGCTGCAGGGTATGGGTGAGTGAGATGGGGATGTATATCATATCCCAAGGCTTATGGAGCAGCACAACAGTGGCTGAGAAAGAAGGAGGGCTGAGTAGCAGCAGATCTGGGTGGTGAGCCAGCCATGAAATTTCTTCTATGTTCTCCAAGCACCAAATCTAAGTTCATATGTGGTTTTGGCAGTGGAAGTTTCCAGGGCCCCAAAGGGATATTGATAAAAGGCAGTGACTAGGAACGGGTTAGAGGAAAGTACTGGCTGGAAACCAGTCAGTGGTTTTCATTCAAAATGTTTGTCTTTAGGAAGCTAAAAACCAGACATGAGTGTGTTTCAGGGTAGGGATAAATAAAAGCAAAACCCAGTCCTGGAAACTGGAATAATGTGGGGATGGGAGAGAGAAAAATTATAGGGGCAAATTCCTGGACCTCAATGATTACCATCATAGCAGCTGAGTCTGCATAAAGAGAAAACAATCTGGAGGTACCTCTTATTTCAAGAGACCACTCCAATGAGAGTCCTTGGGAAAAGCTCAATATACCAGATAGTTAATTGTCCTGAGCCACCTAACTACAGGGTGTGGTGAAAGAGATGGACAAGGGGATAGCATGCAATCTTGCTCTAGGTTGGTCAAGAAAAGAACACAATAAAGCATTAAAAACATTGATCTATATCTGACCTGAACTACCAGCCTGTTCTTTTACTTCTGATGACAGTTCAAAGTAGACTGGATATCCCCTATGACCGGTTCTCTATAATCTGAGTCAAGATTTCAGATAGCACTAGACTTCAAACAGTCATCGTAGTCTTTCCATCATTACCTGTATGTGGATATCTTAGCAGGATATTTGGTGTCTAGGTTAGGACTAGGTAAATTCTGGGAAAG
Source organism: Eulemur rufifrons (assembly GCF_041146395.1). Lineage (NCBI taxonomy): Eukaryota > Metazoa > Chordata > Mammalia > Primates > Lemuridae > Eulemur > Eulemur rufifrons. The sequence continues at coordinate 77,539,547 of NC_091001.1, read as the reverse complement.
GCTAAAATCCCTGGTGTGATTGATGAGCATGAGAGAAAGAAACAAAGCATAGTTTGAGACTCTAAACAGAAATGTGGTAGAATGGAAGAAAAAAAAGGAAAGGGAGGGAGATCAAGTGGAAAAAATGCTAAATGGACCATTTCCAAAATAAACTTTTCACTGTCTCAGTATGGGAGATGCCATGTTTTTCTTCACACCTCCACTGATAAGCCCCTAAGAGAAACTTGGTCCTTGTTAGATGCAGCCCCTTCCCTGGAGCCCATAGTAAGTCCTCCTATCCAGGGGACAGAAATGTTGAAGGAACAGACTCACCAACCAGAGAGAAAACCAGGGTCATTAACATGTATCAGCCAAGATAGTTCTTCATCCATAAATATTAATACATAATCAATGAACACCTGATTCATATGGAAAAAAAAATACCCAACAATACAAAACAGGGCAAAAGACCAAGATTACCAAGTACAACTACTACCCATCAGGGTAAAAAATTTAATTCATGGAAAAGAAAGAATGTTTTAAAAATTCTTATTAGTATCCACAGAGACATTCTGTTCAATTTCTGCAAGTAAATTGCATCAAAACAAACAAGAACAGGCTGTCATTTTGTTCCTTGTCAAATAACAAGAAAACAAAAAACATACTTGTTTAAAGATATGACAAAAATAGAAAGTATTCCAATAACCATAATTGTAAAAAAAACCTCAGGAAAAATGTCAAAAATTCTTTTATTTTTTAGAAAAAAAATAGAAATAATAAGCAGTATAGAGAATCAATACTGAAAGAACAATATCTATTTAGTAGGAAGTCCAAGAGGAGAAAGCTGTGGAAATGAATGGGAAGAAATTATCAAAGAAATAATAGAAGAAAAAAATTTGAGCTAAAGAAAGGCCTAGAAGGTGTTTGAAAACATCTGCCAAGTGCCGAACAAAATTAAATAAAAATAGCCAATGTTTCTGAGTCCTTTGTATGTGTTATATTAATCTTTACAACAATTCTATATTATATCACATTATTTAATCTTCACTCTACCCTAAGGGTTAAACTCTCATATTTTATAATTGAACAAAGTGAAGTGAGGTTTGATTTTTAACTTCCACAAGGTCCCACAATTAATAAGTGGCACACTCAGCATTAGAACAGAGAGAGTCTTGAGTGAGAGACCATCATCTTAGTCACACATTTACTGAAGTAATAAAATACCCACATTTAAATAGAGCATTGTGAGTATCAAGGATAAAGAGATTACACCAAAAGACTTGCAGAGCGTATAGGTTGCCTATGAAAAAGTAAGAATCTGAGACTTTATACTAGTTTTCTTATCGACATCAAGTATGTCGATAAGAAATTCTGAATGGCAATAATTTTGATGCCAGAATTACTTTATGCCCAACCACATTTTCAATGCATTTGAGACAAAAAATATTTTTCAAACCTGTAAATTTTGAAAACGTTTATCCTCTATGTATGCCTTTCTTAAAAATAATACTACCACCTTAAGAAACTACTATAGCAAAATAAAAAATGAATCCAGGAAAGACATGGGATTTAATAAATAGTATAAGTAACCTTGGGGTTCAATGAGCCCTCAGGATTACAATTGTTCAGAAAAACAGCAAACATTATTTTAAACTAGAATGAAGAATGTCTTTGAGAATAAAGTGGATGCTACTTACTGGATAAAGGGAAGGCTTCAATGCTCTTCTACGAAAAATAAGAAATAATGGCAATAAAAAATTTTGTAAAAAGTGGCAGTGTGGTGAAATCATGAATTTTGCATAAATCACACCAAAATATTCAAGCATTTTGAACACTTTTTTATTTATTTATTTTTTTTGAGATAGGGTCTCACTCTGTTTCCTGGGTATCACTGTAGCTCACTGCAACCTCAAAATCCTGGGCTCAAGTGATCTTCCTGCCTCAGCCTCCCAAGTAGCTGGAACTACAGGCACGTGCCAATATGCCCAGCTAATTTTTTCTAGTTTTTGCAGAGATGGGGTCTCGCTCTTGCTCAAACTTGACTCAAACTCCTGGCCTCAAGCAGTCCTCCCACCTCAGCCTCCCAAAGTGTTAAGATTATAGGCAGGAACCCCTGTGCCTAGCATTGATCAATTTCTTTTGAAGCACTAAGACAATCCATTTGCTTTTTATTCTTGGAATATTCTTCAAGTGGTACAGATTTCCTGACATAAGATTATATTCATTTTCCTACAGATATACTGTATATACTATATCCCAGTTATACTACTTGGTTTCACAATTAATAATCTTTACACTGTCATATTGTACATCCTAATAGATGAGATTTAATGTTTAGAATAAAACTAAAGCCAAACTGAAAGCTTTGACATTTACAGGGAAGAATATAAATGGTTCAGAATGTGCCCACATAAAATAATGACAATTATAAACAGGAAGGAATGAAAGGCACAGAGGTGTGGGTATGTAATTTTTCTCCCCTTACAATGTGGAAATTCAACTGATACAGAATCAAGGTAGTGGACGCAGAAATGGATTGTTAAGAACAGTACTGAACATTTTAACTGTAAACATGAGAAGAAATAAAGGTAACATAAGTTGGAGAAAGGAAAAAGGGATGAAGGAAGAGGGTGGTAGGTTAAATGTACACAAGTCTTCACATCTTGTGAAGTGATAGTGGGTAGAAGTGACAAATCAAGAAGCACCGATAACAGAAGAATTACAAATAAAAGTGATTAAAAGGGGAAAAAGAAGGAAGAGTGGGGGGATCAAGAAAAAGGGAATTTGACTTTTCATTTGATCCTTTTCTATGAATATATGTGTGTTACCCTTTCTGTGACTGCATATTATATTTTTATCTAAATATCTTAAAGGCACGCTAGCACATGAGCCAGAATCAGTGACGTTATGGAACTCAGCTTGATTACTTGACTCACCCGTCTTGGTGTAGAGATCTTGTCCATCACTGCTTTTCTTTGATATTTAACTCTTGAGAAAAGCTGTCGTCATTAAGTTTCACCTATTTTCATTTAATAATCTTGTACTGGAGAAAATTAATACAGAAGACTGTAAATTTAAAAAGGAAAAAAAAAATCTGGACTTTGACAAATCAATGATAGGTTTTCCATCAATACCAGACTAACTGCCTCTAGTGTTTCCACTGCTTCCCTTATCTATCTGCATTGCATCTATGCTACTGGCTTTTAGTCAAAAGCACCCTAGAAAATTGAGGCAGTTCTGATTCATCTCACTCATGACCATTGCTAAGGTTTTGATCAGTCTACATAGAACTTAGTCATGTACCACAGATAATTAAAAAAAAAAAATCTATGCAAAGATGTTTTTTTTGGTTAGTATTCATAAGCATTCTTTCTCTTTTATTTTTGAAATATTCCAACATCTAAGAGAAACTTAGGTCTATACCCCTAAAGACAAATATTAAATTTTGTACTTGAAAAAACTTTTCTAAGAGTGTTAATTTGTGGTAGTCTTAGAAACAACATAAAATAAATGTCAAATTATATACATTGGTAACTATGGATGAATGTTTGAGAATTATTTATATGCTTTTGTAAAAAGTGAAATGGCTCAGTAGTCATCTTAAATCATTTTATTTTTCATCCATGTTTACATGATGATATTATGCTACTTTATTGTTCTAACAAACATAAAAAATAATTAGGTAGTCATGGATTATAGCTCTTTATTTTTAATAAAATGAGTTATTTTCCAGAGAAAACAGCTATAATGCTTAATTGTGAAACCTTTCTATAGTAAGTAAAACTGAAGAATCTTGTTTTCAATGATGGTCTTAGTGTGATGCAGAGAAAAACATCTCAGTACAGGAGGAAAAGATGCAGAACCAGAGCTGAAAGCTGGCAGAAAAGCAGTACTATATATTGCAAATTTTACCAAAAATATTCCACAGGTCCTGGTTTTTTTAGCTTACTGACCAAATGACCATTTCATCCTTCTTAGAGTGAGGCTAGAGAGCCACTAAAAAAGCATCCGAAAGCTCCGCTAGGGAGTTGGCCGAGACACAACCAGGGAATCCTATTTAAATAAAGAATTTCCAACAGATTTCATTTTTTGTGTGGAAATTTTCTGCCAAACCCATCAGGAAGTCGTGGCCCTTCTCTAAAGACTGTAAAGCATGAAATAAAAAAAATCCCGGGGTCCAACTTTTGCAGCATTTGCAACTCACCGTGTCATATAATACAACTCTAATACCATATCCTTCATCTGATGTTTCTGACACATGAACTACATACTCTCACAAATTCCTCACCTCTTTTTTCTTTCTCAACAAGTGGGAGAAATGGGGAATTAATAGGAGTGAAGAAGAGGAAATAGAATCAGCTAACTATTTGTTCATGGCAGTGTAGCACAAAGCAAAATCAGTACTGTCGATGTCAAAGAAAATACCAATTAAAAATATTACTGGCAGCAGTAGATTCTCAGATATACAGTAAAGAGATGCATTATGTTCTTGAGATGGGTAATTCTCACAACCCCCACAATCAACAGGGACAGAAAAATATTGAGTTAAAAAATAGTACTGGCACAGACAGAATTTTAATTTTTAAAATTTAACTTTAATTTTGAAAGAATTTAATGTATTTAGCATGCAGTGAATTAATGTAAGAAAAAAAATCTAGTGTCATATGGGCCAATAGCTCAGACATGCTTGGTAAAAAAAAAAAAAAAAGAAAAAATATGATGTTATTAGAGCATTAGAGCCTGAGTCCTTTGAAAATGTTGAATGTAATGATGAATGCAATAATGAATCCTGTGTTTGTTCATCATTAGTTAAGTGACAGTATGTTTAAAATGCTTTTATTCTTAATTTATAACCAGATATATCTTTATTTCCAGTAAATGCTAGGTGGTGGTTTTCAGGAAACATCTGGAAATCTCCAAAAATTCTCTCCTCCTACTGAACAATTCAAAAAATAGTAGCCTCTTCTCAAGTAGCCTCTGGATTACAGAAAATAAATACAAATGCTCCTGGGAGGTTTAACATGTATCGTCTATGAATATGGCTGTTGACTGAGGCAGCCCCATGATGGAAGAGATGGATCTCACAAGTGTTAGAAAGAGTGTTTGCTCTAAATGTGTGGAGTTAGGCACAGAGAGAGGAGGAAACTCCATCATCTGCATGGGGAGAAGACAGGCCCCAGTGAGCACTGGGAGCAAAAGATCAGAAAACACAGGACTAAGGAGAGAAGTACGGAAAAGGGAAATGTAAATGGATGTCTGACAACTTCTCCCACATTTTATATTTAGTAAGTACACTAAATAGACTTCAGTAAGCATACAAAATACACTGTGGAACATATACCTAGGAGCACTGATTCTGATTACATGCAGTGTAAATTTATGTCTCAAAAATTGCCTGCTTTGTTTAAACAACTGCATACTGGTTTCTGAGATGGCGTTTGTTAATATGTCCTTATTTTGTTTTGAAGATAAAAATTATAATATTAATTTATTATTTATATTCTCAGTCTTTCAACCTATTGACAAAGGCTTCACTTTGTTTCCACTCTCAACTGCTATTGTGGCGCCAAGCCCTAAATCAAAGCTATCTATCACAGCCTAGAATGGACCCCAATCAATGCCAATAAATTTTAAGAGGCAGCTTCTATGGTACAAGATTATAAATATTTAAACAGAAAAATAATACAGTATAAAACTTAAGCCCCTAGGGCCACCATGAACGGTATTCACATTATGGTGCTTTGTTTAAGAAGAAATCATTATATTCCCTTAAACATGAGTTTGTTTCCATTAGAAATAAATACTACTAACTATATTTTCCATCAATCAACAAATATTTATTGAGCACCAGCTCTGGGCAAGACAAAGAACTAGGCATACTGTGGGTTATAGGAAGTATATAACACACAAGAGTACAATCTTTCTGTAAAGAGAAAACCTGGGAATAAAAAAGTTAGCTGCGTAAATGAGATGATGCAATTACTAAATGACATATACAGACAGTGAGCACTGTACTGTCTACAAGAAGGAAAGACTGATAACCGTCCAAGGTGGGTAGGGAAGAATACAATCGACCCACAACCTGAACTTGTCTTGGAGGATGGCCAGATTTGGATCAGTGAAGATGTGGAGGGATGGCATCATAGCGAAGGTGGTAGCATGAACAAAAACAAAGGCATGGAAATACAGGGAATGATCAGGCAACAGTGAGGAACCCAATCTTATTGGGGTGGAGGGAGCATCAATATAAGAAAATGGAGATAACCTGATAAATGTAATTTTAGGAGGGATGTTGGAAAGTCTCCAACTGCAGACTATCTAGCAGGCGATACTGTCTAGATTTGTGTTCAGTCACATGAGGAATCATGGTTATGAATATTTTAACCTTTGTTTCCACTGGCTTTTACCATCTGTCTATCCTTTTTAGTCAAGTGGTATATAACAGCCACCCCCACTATACACATATAAAAAGCAAGCAAATAAATTAGTAGTTCTGGATAAACCATCAACCATATGGCCCAAGTACCTTGGTTTGGGGAATACGTATTTGATTAAGTGTTTAAGAATGACATCTGGACAAAGTAGCAAAACTCACAGCAGAGTGGCAGGGGATACTGGCAATGGTAAGGTCTGAGTACAAGTGTTTAAAGATCTAAATAGTGGTTATTAATTGTAATCTGTCAACAACTTAATTCTTTCAAATTTTCTCTCTGATTGTTCCAAAGCTCAGGCGATTATGCATGCATAGACCCCAAAGGGTCTGGCCTATTTTGCTTCTATAAAACCCTGGGAATATTTAGGATTTACTCTAAAATATCTTCTCCCTTTATCTTACAGTGCAACCTTAACTCAATAACCACAATCCTCCGATACCTAGACTTGACCTTACAGCACTTGTGAGAAAAAAGGTAAAACATATGATAACAAGCATATACTATTTATTTGTTGAATTATAACAATCTATCTATTCAGTACACACTCACCTCATTCTCTTATACCTGCATTACCTAGAGCAATGACAATTGGAATTGATGTTCAGAATGATCACTCCAAGAACCTTTACTAGTCTTTATCATCAAAGAACTATGCACTCTCTCATTATATTTGTCATGGAATGAATTGAGATTAAGAGAGTAGGAACGGTTCTCAACAGTGTATAATTCTCTCAGATAGCTCACCTTTCATGTTTTCATCACTGTCTCCTGTGAAAATGATTTCTTTACCTACATTATACACCTGGCTTTGTTCCTGAACTGCAATTCCTCATTTCTACCTACCTACTCCTATCTCTACATTTCTCTTTCATCACAGAGAATGAAAGAAGCAAATTATTTGCTCTCAGAATTCATCTGCTGGTTGAGAAACAGATACCATCTATTTAAACAAATAGGCATAAAATGGACTGAATGTTTATGTCCCCTTAAAAGATAAATGTTGAAATCTTAACCTCAAAGATGATAGTATTAGATGGGGCCTTTGGAACATGATTAGGTCATGAGAGTAAAGCCCTTCCAAATGGGATTAGTGCCCTTGTAAAAAAGATCCCAGAGAGATCCTTTACCCTTTCTGTTATGTGAGGACACAACAAAAAGTTGGCAGTCTGCATGCAACCCAGAAAAGAGCCCTCACCAGAACCCAGTCATGCTGGTACCCTGATCTTGGACTTTTCAGCCTCCAGAACTGTGAGAAATAAATTTCTGATGTTTATAAGTCATGTAGTTTGTGGTATTTTGTTAAAACCACCCAAATGAACTAGGACAAGGCATATGTCATACTATTGTGTGGTGATGGATGTATGGGTGGTGCTAATTTAGACAGGGTCATCAGAGAAGGCCTCTTAGATAAAGTGCCAAGATATCAATAGAAATCTTCCCAAGAGTAAAGAGCTTGGGAATATCTGGGCAAAATTTTTCCAAGCCAAGAAAACAACTGCTCAGAGGGCCTGAAATGAGATGTACTTTGTGAACTTGACTAACAGCAAAAAGGCCAGTGCGAAAGACAACTAGTATTTAGGTAGTACCGCTTCTACTAAATTTTATGGGGATTTGCTCTAGCCCTATCTTCCTTCTTCTCAAGGTTTCTACCCTAATTAAGCCCTCAGCACTTCATCCTGGGACTGTCACGTGAACTTTTTAGCAGGTCATCCAGCCTTCCAGAGCAGCTCTTCCAGACCATCTGTCACACACTATTACACCAACCTTTCAAAATCTTGTTGTTTGCCTTAAACTGCTTTGTTCACACACAGTCTATGCATCCTAATCCTAGCTCCTAACACATGCTTTATGAAAATTTCTCATTATTCCATCCACGTTGAGCAATCCTTTTTCTGAAGTTCTGCAGAAATATTGGCCTCTACTCCACATACTTTAATACAACACATATTTTTCATATAGACCTATTTCCTCTTCTTACATTTTGATTTTCTTGATGACATTTGTCTACTCATTTAAAAAAGAAAAGAGGATTCAGATAACTTATTATAATACTTACAATAACATAATAGGTACCTATCATCATTGGGTATTATATAAGATTATTATAATAATACAGAGAACTTCTATTAATTATATTTACCTTTAATTAAATAGAAACATGATTAATCACAAGTCCCTACCTTCTCACTAGTCCATTCTTTCCTCTGAAAACTTCAAATTGGGTAGCAATGTAACAATGCTAAAATCCCTTTAGAAAAAATGATTAGGAAACTGTCATATATTTTTTATATATGTATATATGCTACACATTTATTTTTAATCATATGGGAAAGATATGATTCAAGCCCTTTTATATAATATCTTTATGTAAATTTTATATTCATTTTAATACTTTTCCATATAATTTAATATCTAACATTTATTAAGCACTTAATATCTTTCAAAACACATTTATAGACGTTATCCTATGTGGGTCTCAAAGCACCCTGTGAATTGTTAAACAGGGTTAGTTTGTCATCATCAGATGAGCTAAATGACTTGACAGAGATCATGCATCTAATAAGTGATAGGACATATGATACTGGAACCATTGCTTTTTGTGCTATAAACCAGAAATAATCTTACGTTCCTTCTGGCTATTCCATCACTCTGCCTTTCTTATTGAGAGAGAAGTGGGGAGGTAGGGAGAGGAAGAGATTGGAAGAGGGAGAAAGGAAAGAGGGAAAGAGGAGGAGATGAAGTGAGGGAGAGAGGGGGAGAGGGAAGAGGGAGAGGGAGAATTAGCTAAATTTTTAGCAGGTTTGTTTTAGATATTTTCAAACAATGGTCTATAGCAGACCAGATGTGCAATTCTTGTAAATTGAACTGAGTATGGACAGCTCAGTTGCTGGTACATATAGGCTCTTAATAAATGTTGATAAATGAAAGTGTTGCCATATTTTTATAATTTGAGTTGTTTTTACTATACACTCTCCTTTAATGACTAAGATTTTACCTATCTTTTCCTACCTTCGATGGTCTAAAAATAACCATGTTTAAGTTTTTTTTTTTTTTTAAAGATCTTTATATCCACTGAAGTTTTCCAAGGGATCTTGGAAAATATGCCTTTAGTTACTGCCTGACTACATAATGTCAAACTTTGTGGTTACATTCTAGAAATTACCAATGTCGATGTGGAATTATCCATGCACTCCTTGGCAGCAAGATGCAGCCAATGTCAAATTAAAATAGCTAAACATAACGGATGGTAATAAAGGAGAGACTTGGGGAAGCTGTTTACAGGTCGCTCTCAGAACTGCATAAATAAAATAGAAAAGAATATTCTCACATTGTCATCTATTATATACCATATGCACAGTCACCAATATTTGATAATTATGTGAATATTTCAAAACAGAGTTGTAAGAACTTCTCTCATCCATGGGGATGTAGCACCCTGTTTTATAATTTGAGAAGCTTTCCAGTGAAATCACTTAATACAGATTGCGGGTAAATATTAGTAAGTTGAGGTCTAAGACCAGTGTTTATTTTCCCCTTTGTCCAACATATGTAGCTTTGTTATTGGGACCCATAATATATGTTGACAGAATATTGATAACATTTTTATAGCTAGCTGGGCAGAGTAAAAAGAATCTCTTATCTGCTGTTTACTTACCCTCTTTCTGCAGTATTTCCAGTCCTGCACAACCATATTTATTATTCCAAGTGGCTTCTAACTTTCTCATTCTGTAGCACAAAAAGAAGTATTAATAATTACTTTTTACTCTATTTTTTCATATTTCTATAAATTCCAAAACAATAATGACTTTCAGGTTAGGCATCACTGGCCATTAATAACCCCCTTTAAAAGGTCTGATATTGTACCTCAGCCTCAGTCAGTTCAGTAAGTCATTAAATTCCTGAAAATACCATTTCCATTGGTCATTATGACCCATATAGAGAATATGCACTGTTGGTACATCCTCCATCAAACACTTGAACTTAACATCTTGTATCTTGGTCAATAATTTGGGATAGATTCACATTTGATATCATAACACTCAGAAATTATCCAAGTCACTAAATCTCATCTGAGCCCTTAATGAAATATGTGATCATCTATTCATCTATGTTTCATCCAGCTTTCTTTCTGTTTTTTCCATAGCTCAAACAAAATGTCATTTCTCTTGTACAGAATTTGGCAAGATAGATAATATGTTACTGAAGACCTTATCTTAGTTTGCTCTGGCTGTCATAGACTGAGTGGCTTAAACAACAGAAATTTATTTTTCACAGTTCTAGAGTCTGAAAGTCTGAGATCAGAATATAGCATGGTTGGATTCTGGTGAGAATTCTCTTCCTGTCTTTCAGGGAGGGCAGAGAGGTAGAGAGATAGAAAGAGAAAACACTCTCTGGTGTTTCTTGTTATAAAGATACTAATTCTATCATATCAGGGCCCTACCCTATGATCTCATTTAACCTTAGTTACCTCCTTCTAGGCTCTATTTTAATATGGCTACATTGAGGATTAGGGCTTCAATGGATGAATTTGGAAGGTACACATTTCAGTCCATAACAGTCCTGTAAAATTTTTAGTACTTTAAAGTGTTAGTTTATAAGTATGAGAAAAAAACATACACAAACCACATTCTGTGGAAAATTGATTTTTTTTTTTGTCATGGCTGAGACGCAGTTCAAATCTACTGGACAGAGAACAGCTCACCTTCATATTTATGACAGTCACACTTCTGTTTGTAATGTCATCTAAAATATAATCATTTTGTATATAATTGTGTAATTTGTCTATCAGTAAATTTGCTTTAAAATATTGTTTATGGCTTACTTCTATCAAACTCACCATCTTTAAATCTTAAATGCATGTGTGGATTTCAGGGAGCCTTTGAAGATGGATGCTACATATAAAGTGACATTACATGTACACAGGAAAAGATAAGCATATAATTTTAATTTGATATGCACAACTATCTATCTGCCCATCTATATACAGAGAACATAAGTGCAGATAACATATGTCAAAACCAAAACATGAACAGAAGCTCTTCAATTATGGTATGGAATTTAGTATAAATACATCAAGGTTTAAGTAAGACAATTTTTATATGAATAAATTCCAGGTTTACAAGGTAATAAATTATAGAATTAATATTTGTGTTATGTTTTTTAAAAAACACAGCTTTTCAAACTGTCTCTCCAGTGCCTTACAAATGCCACTTTAATTATAAAAATGAAACTAATTGATTTACTAACAAAAGTTGAGACATATCTATAATTTACAAGTGCCTTGTACTCTCTCCTTACATTTATTAGATGTCATCTCAGTGAAATCATGAAATCAAAAGAGTCAGATGGACCTGATTTTTGGATCTACTAGCTGATTTGCCATGTGATTCTGGACTCATCACTTTACTTCTCTAAGCCTTGATTTCTTTTTACATAGAATAGTTAATAAAAAAAAAGTAATTGAACTGCTGGGTGGATTACTGTTTTTAAAATGTGTTTGAAGTACCTAACATTGTACCTCGCACCCAGTAGGTGCTGGATAGGTGTTAGTTTCCTTCCTCTCCTCTCCCTGTTACTATGACACTGAATGTCATATAAATACTAAGTCACGTGTAGTTATAAGCTTTTAGATCATCAACAGTGCTTACATACACAAGCTAAGACCACCTGGGCCTGGGCATGAGTTAGTGGCCATAAACATAGGCGCAGTTGTCCAGAAGGTAGGAGTCCCCTTTATATTCGCCCAGGACAGCTGCTCTGGCCTGGGTAGGAGCAGCTCCCTACCAGCCTCAGCCCCTTTGCACCTAGTCACCATGTCTAACTGTGAGCCTCTTTGCTCTAGGTAACTGGTACTACTCGGGGAAAAAGAATGATATCAGAGGGATGAAGTCAAGTCAGAAAGATTCTTAAGCTTAAATGTTCAATCTAGCCTAGAACATGATTATTATACATCATCTAAACAAAGTTACAGTCCTGGTGATATATGTAAACAGGAGGGGTCCTAAGTCATTGCAGAGGCTGTAGCCATGGCAATGCTTAGTCCAGGAGAGGCGAATGACATTGTAATTATTTCAGGCCAAAGGAAACCCTCCCTACATCATACCTTGTCAAATCCCTCAAGATTTGGGAAGAGCAGGAAAACTTAGTGAGCTGATTTTTACATTGTGGAGAGGGAGGGATGAAGCTGAGCATTTGAAAATGCTCATTTTATATCTTTGTTAAGCATCTGCTATATAATAAACATTGTGCTGGGCACTAGAAATAAAATGTGGAACAAAATGGGCAGGGTCTTCAGCCCTCACAAAATGTATAGTCTAAGGGGATGACATATTTGTGAGTGTTTCCTGATGCTAATAGAAAGCTCAATTGACTATTAAAAATTTTTCCTGCTGTTTTTCCAAGTGTTAGATTCATGTCTTCTTACATCCTTCCATATGGTTTCCAGCATAGCTCACCTCAAATCCATTATCCCCTTCTCACACTTACTCCTTTTAGGATGAGAGGAACATCCCAAACTAAGGTGAATCACCACATTCTTTGATAGTAAAATTCTTCAAAGTATTGTTTCCACAACCATTCATCAGCCAACTTGGAATCTTCTTTTGAGAAAACAATCACGTAGCAGATGTTTTTGCTAAGCTTAGTTTTTGTTTTAATCGTAGTGAAACAGTTAAGGCCCCCATTTATAAACTTTCTCCAAATCAGAATAACATACTCTCATTTCAGGGGTTCTTAATTAGATTTAGTGTCAGTATACAGCCATGGGAACAAATTGATGAATTTAAACAAACTGCCTTGATGGAAGGCAAATTACGAAATAGCTACCCTTCCTTCTCCCACACTCAAATACCATGATCTTCACCAGCTCTCTTGGCACTATCTGGACATACATTTCCACTTACCTCACAGTTTCTTTGAACCAAACCTCAAGAGCATACCTTCCTCCTCCTGACAGCCTGTGACCTCTGAATAGCATTTCTCCCACAGAAAGAAATCAGACTAAGGCCGGGCGCGGTGGCTCACGCCTGTAATCCTAGCACTCTGGGAGGCCGAGGTGGGCGGATCGTTTGAGCTCAGGAGTTCGAGACCAGCCTGAGCAAGAGCGAGACCCCATCTCTACTAAAAATAGAAAGAAATTATATGGACAGCTAAAAATATATAGAAAAAATTAGCCGGGCATGGTGGTGCATGCCTGTAGTCCCAGCTACTCGGGAGGCTGAGGCAGTAGGATTGCTTGAGCCCAGGAGTTTGAGGTTGCTGTGAGCTAGGCTGACGCCACGGCACTCACTCTAGCCGGGGCAACAAAGTGAGACTCTGTCTAAAAAAAAAAAAAAAAAAAAAAAAGAAATCAGACTAAGAGGCTAGTCTAGCTAAGTAAGGTCTATCACAGGATATAGGGGGCAGGAATGGATGAATAACAATAAATTTATTAAACAATAGCAAACATTATTGAGCATTTACTGTGTGCTTTTTATGCATAAGTACTTTAAATCTCTGTAACACTATGGTGCAGCTACTAGTATTATCACATTTTACAATAGAAACAGAGAAGGTAAGAAATATACACAAGATTACACAGCTAGGAAGTAGCCAAATGAATTTCAGTTCAGGCAGAGGAGCTTCAGAAACCCTGCCCTAAACCACTATACCACACACACAAAAATGCTCACTTAATACTGATAAATTTTAGAATCCTTATCCTTGGTTACTTGCAAGAGACATCAGCCTTTAGTAAGATGATTCAGCTATTGAAGTCTGTATTAAGGGCCCTCAGCTAACCACATTTCACACATTTCACACGTACAGATATAATACAATTTGAAAAACACAGTTGGTAAAGAATTTGAATGCAGGATATAAACAAATCTCAAAACCAGTAATAAAAATATAAACAACCCAATTAAAAAATGGGCAAACTATTTGAACAGATTGTTCACCAAAGAAGATACACAGATGGCTAACAAATACACACAAAAAAAGATTCTCATCATACATCATTAGAGAAATGCAAATTAAAACCACAATGGGATATCACCATGCACCTGTTGAATGGTTAAAATTAAATAGACCGATGTTACCAAGTGCTGGTGAGCATATGGAGGAACCGAAACCCTCATAAATACCGGTGCTCATTATGTAAAACGGTACAACCACTTTGGAAAATAGCTTGGCAATTTCTTAAAAAAGTTAAATGTACACTTACCATCTGAAATAGCCATTCCACTCCCAGGTATTTACTCAATAGAAAATAAAGCATACGTCCACATAAAGACTTGTACACAAATGTTCATATCTGAATTATTGGTAATAGCCAAAACCTGAAAACAACTGAAATGTTCAACGTTTGAATGGTTAAACAAACTGTAGTGTATCTACACAATGAAATACTACTGAGCAATAAAAAGTAATGAACTACTGATGAGTACAATAACATGGATGAATCTCTCAAAATAGTTATTCTCAGGGAAAGAAGCCAGACACAAAAGATTACATAGTTTATGACTCCAATTATATAAAACTCTAGAAAATGCAAACTAATCTCAATGACAGAAAGCAAAGCAAAAGTTGTCTGGAAGAGAGGAAATGGAGAGGGATGGGAGAGAAGAATTACAAAGAAACCTGAGAAACACTTGAGGGTGACAGATCTGCTCACTATCTCATTCATTGTTACAGTTTTTCAAAACCTATCAATTTGTACACTTTAATATGTGCAGTTTATTCTACGTCAGATGAACCACAATAAAGCTAAGTTTGAAAAGTTTTAAAAAATGACAATAGCAGCCCTGTTGGAAAAAGTACAGATTTTTTCTGAAATTTTTACTGATATTGGTTTGTGGGATTGACATTTCTGGGGGAATTTTAATGTGCGTAATTGTGAGACTTTGGAATATACAAAATATTTTAGTTCTGGTGTATAAATCTTTGATAGGTCTGGGGGAAATGTATTTGCTTACAGGAAAATCTCCCCTTTTCCCTTTCAATCTTCTTGGTGGTTTGGCTGCTTTTTCCTGACACAAATTTGAATAGTCCTGACTACATATGTGGGATGTGATGTCTGGTGATCTTCCTGACAAGTGGTCTCAAGGATGGAGCAACTCGATCCTTGTTCCCGAGGAGATAAACATCTGGATCATTTCAGGACACATTTACAATTGTCAACCATTCCAGAATGCCAGACAAATCTGTTTTTCTAGGAATAGAGAAAGGAAACTTCTATTTGTATCTGTAAGCTCTCTTGCTTGGCTCAACCTTAAGGTTGAACCTTTGCTTGCAGGTGGACTTTTCAACTCTCCTTGGTACCTATGCTTAACTTTTAGAAGTCATTTGGTTCCTTTTTTGACCAGAAGAAAAAAAAAAAAAGTTATACATATTGAAGGTTTAACGAGTGTCCAGTTAACAAATTCTTTCTACCGGGGATATTTAAGACTTGGTGAGTACATTTATTATTTAAGAATGTCAGCACATTTACATTTTCAACTATAGTATTTCAATATTTTTCTGGGAGATTTATATATATCAAGAGTGAACCTAAGCTTTCACAACAATTTTTCTCCACATTATAGTACCATAAAGTAAAGGATTCTGTGATAGATCTTACACATTCTTGAATGTGCATTAGAGCTTTGTAACATTCTGTGAGTAAAAAAACTTTATGAAATAAAATCAAGAGAATTATGAGCATGTATTATAGATATGTTAGTATCACAATATATCTTTTTAACTCTACCTTTGGGAAGTACTTGAATCCCTCAAAAATATAGATATTTCAGGCAATTTTATTGTATATTTCTTATGGTAAAATACATTCACTTTGAGATGCTATTATAAATAAAAACACACATATGTATATTTATTTATACATATATATTACATATACACAATTAATGGTTGTTAAATATGGTCTGTTTATATTTTACATCATGCCCCAAAGTTGTTATAATTCAGCATTCCTACTTTTATAAGTATATCAGTAATAAAATGGATTTTTATTTTTTTACATTTCTTAGGTATGATTCAATTTCACACTATATTATATTTCACATTATGGATTCAGCCCTTGGCAGAATTTAATTGATACCTATAATAAACTCAGAGTTTTTATGAGCTAACAAATCCTAATCCTCAAGACAGAAGTGTAAACAGGACCAACATTCATGAGTCACATAATTGTTTTTCCTCTGCCAAAAATAATAATCTTTATTTGATCTATAACCATATGTGTATCTATATTTATTTATATACACACACATTCTAATCTACTTATATAAGCATACACACACACACAAATGCAGAAGGCCAATAACTATAGCATTCATTTCAAAACAGAGAAGGATTTAAATATTATTGTGTCATTCAATGAACAGTTTTTAAAATTTGATTTTTTTTCTGGTAAAGGAGTATAATAATTATCTCTTTCTATTAGTGGATTTAGATGTCATAGAAATTTTTAAAAATGTGTTTCTCTTGGGAAAATATTTGCTAATATTCAAAATATTGATGGGTTTTAAAAACTCTATTTTAGATAATTTACAAGATATTAGAGATTTTATGTGCATAATAGCTATTGCCCTTAAGCTGCTTTCCATGGACTACCAATCATTAAATGATGTTTTTATTCGTATGTTTTATCTTCTGACAAGTGATGATTTATTCCTATATCCCTCTATTCAGTTTCCATAATAGCATAAAAAGGAGTCATATGTAAATAAGGACATTTTGATAAAACTTTATTTTGTGTAGGAAAAAATTAGATAAGTGCATATTTAGAAGTAGGTTGACTTCAAGTCAATAATATCAGGGCCACATATGGCCTTCTGGATCCTTGAGTGCAGCCTTTTGACTGGATCCTTTTAATAAAGGGATTTGTTCTGTGAAGTTTGGGTTTGGTTGAGAGGCCACACTTGGGGATCTGGAGGGCCATATGTGGCCTCGAGGGCACAGGGTCCCCACCCCTGCCTGAAGAGACAGGATAACTGTTTTCAGAAGACATTCAGACCACATTTTTCTGGCATTCCTTCTATTACACAGCCTTACTATCAAATGGGCACTTCTTTAAACTAAACATATACCTTTACATAATATTTAAATATTTCTGATATGTTTATTATAAATAATGAATGACATTCCAGAACTATACATTATTCCAGAACTCTCAGACTTCTAAAATATGCCAAATTTGTGGTGTTTACAGAGAAAAATTTTACCATACCTGATACTGAAAACTCTTATCAGTCTTACCTCTCTATGAATCCACCTACCTTGTTATTTAAGAAAAAAATATCTAATAGCAATTTAAGAACTTGTGTCATATTTTGATGGGGAGATAATCCATATCATAGGCGGACACAGTAATCTCTTACTATTCATTACTATTTCAAATTAATCTTCCATGGTCTAATAAGAACTGTATATAAACTGGCAAAAAAAAATGAAGCTAGTTTTGGCAAAAAAATCAAGCCAGGAATTAGGATTGACTGCTAACAGGTAAGAGGTTTCCCATTAGGTTGATAAAATTATTCTGAAATTAGATAGTAGTGGTGGTTTTACAACCTTGTGAATATACTGGAAACTACTGGCTTGTGTACTTTAAAATGGTGAATTTTATGGTATATAAAATATGTCTGAATTTTTTAAAAAATGAAGCTAGTTTGAAAAACAAATGTCTTATGAAATATGGTACTTTCACTGTGAACCCAGTTTTTTTAATCTAATATTATTGCCATATTGTTTTAAATATATTTGTTTCAAAAGCATTCATATTGTTCATTTGAGGATTTTTATAGCAACTTATTTGAAATCTTTGTCAAATACCAACACCTGCATCATCTCATCATAGGCCTCTGTTGATTGTCTTTTCTGATGCAAGTTGACATTCTCATGTTTCTTTATATGCTATAGCATTCTTTATGAAATATCTTTATCAAATTACAGAAAATCAAATGAAATTTTAAATAACAAAAAACCCTGTAAGCAATATTTATTGATGTTTTCACCTATGACCTAAGTTTGGTGCTATGGTTTGAATGTTTTCCCCCAAAAGCATGTGCTGAAAACAGTGTAGGGAGGTGGATCCTAATGGGAGGAGTTTAAGTCATGAGGGCTCCACCTTCATGAGTGGATAAATGCTGATTATAAAAGGGCTTGGAGCTGCAAGTTTGATCTCTTGCTCTTTCTTCCTTTCTCTTTGTCCTTCCATCATGGGATGATACAGCAAGAAGGCCCTCACCAGATGCCAACCCCTCAATCTTGGACTTCCCGGCCTCTAGAACTGTGAGCCAATAAATTTCTGTTCACAAAAATGACCCAGACTGTGGTATCCTGCTATAGCAGCATAGAATGTACCAAAACACTTGGCATTGTGGAGATATATAGAAATATAAAATAAAATATATGTTTTCACAAAATGTTTTAAAATGATCAGGAAAACAATATAAACTAGAGAAAATATATGATACAGCAAAGAAGTAAAATGATTTAGGATAACAATAAAACAGGAAGGCAATGCATGTCTTTGACAAAACGGCAGCTCTCAGAGTCACAGAGAAAGGTAAGATCTACTCTTGTGGGGAAGGTGAGATCTTAGCTGGGTCTAGAACTACCAGAATGTTATTGATGGTAGAGAAGATGGGAAGTAACTCTAGGTGGATCGTGTGACATGAAAAAAGTATGAGATGAGAAAACATAAAAATAGATAAGTTAAGTTGTCTGAAGATAATGGCTTATGCAAAAAAGTAAATGAGTATAGTTAGAAAGACGGAAAAAAATCAACTGTGAATATAAAGCTCAAAAGTATAATTTCGAGCCTATGCTTTTTTATTGTTCATATTTACCATTTAATACTATATAATTGGTTCAATAAATATAAACAATATATTTTCAACTGCTCATCATTACATGTGTTCTGCCTTTGGTGGGGCAAGAAGGCCAGTTATTCAGTGCACCCACACAGGCCAGGGGTAATGAATGGCAAGACAAGCACAGGGATTATGCACCCTATTATCTTTCTGTTTCTGGTGACAGAGCTAAGACTGCAGGAGGTCAATCTGGCAGCATCAGAACAGCCTTGCCAACAATAAGCCTTGTGTACTAGGCCAGTTCCTGAATAAAAGCAGGCTAATTTTAGGGTCTGGGAAAGGAATCTCAAGCAATCCCCTGGTGAGAAAGCTGCTCTGACAAGTTATTGAAATAAATTATGCCTTTTGATGTATCATGCCAGCTACACTCAGAAGCAGAGACATTTTGCTTAAGAAGGAACAGAGAAAAGTTTGTTGCTAAAGCTTGTTGAGGTCCTCAGAGCGATAGCCTGGGTCCTATGGCACACAAGATCTGTGGTCTCTAGGTTGTGCCTAATGCCACGTTGTTGCAGATATGTCTGCTTTGGAGAGGCATGTGGCTCATAGACTCCTCAGGGGTTCCATCCTCATGGCCTTAGTTTCCATTATCAAGTTACTGAGATTCACCCAGTTTGGTTGATCAGTTTCTTTCTTCTTTCCTCCCTCTCTGCCTCCTCCTTTCTTTCTCTTTCTTTTCTAATAACCTTCAAATACTCTCTGTAACACCTTCCTGCAGGAAAGACTGAACAGTCTCATACTGATACTTTCTCTGATCCTTTGGCATATGAGACTGTGAGGGCATGGGGCACACCTTATCCACTTCTGTATCACCGGTGCACACTGCTCATGTGTTTGATGGCCTACTCTAACAGTCATGATGAGAAATGAAGAGAACCAGCCCTTGATACACCAAGTGAACCATGTCCTTGTTCTGTGATGATTATCTGAGAATAAAATAAATGGAAAGCAAAAAATTAGATGAATGAAATACTAAATAATAAAAAGCCACATTATGATAAATAATAGAAGCAACATCTCTAAACATCTGTTGTAGGTGATAGTCCTTTCTCAAAAACCAAAAGCCAGGCCGGGTGCGGTGGCTCACGCCTGTAATCCTAGCACTCTGGGAGGCCGAGGCAGGTGGATTGCTCGAGGTCAGGAGTTCGAGACCAGCCTGAGCAAGAGCGAGACCCCGTCTCTACTAAAAATAGAAAGACATTATATGGACAACTAAAAATCTATGTAGAAAAAATTAGCCGGGCATAGTGGCGCATGCCTGTAGTCCCAGCTACTCGGGAGGCTGAGGCAGGAGGATCGCTTGAGCCGAGGAGTCTGAGGTTGCTGTGAGCTAAGCTGACGCCACGGCACTCACTCTAGCCTGGGCAACAAAGTGAGACTCTGTCTCAACAACAAAAAAAAAAAATGTTAAAAAAAAAAAAAAACCAAAAGCCAGATATAAATATTATTTGCATGTTTCATTCCTTCTCACTGATTATGTGGCAAAAAATAGCAAATCCATTCTCATTCAAATTTACTTTCAGATATCTCATAGATATAAACTAACAAGAAGGAAGTGAATTTATTCATTTTTTTTAAAAGAAACAAATTTACTAACAACCTTTACTTGGTGTGCTTATTGTAGTGCGCTTTAAGGAACTATGAATATGTCAGTTTGTGACACTAAATTCCAGGGCAAATCCTATAGAGCTTTAAACAATACCTTACTGTGTCTGATAATTTTTACAACTGTGCTTTCAATTTTAGCATAACCATAATTAGAACATTACCTTAAAAACTTGGCTTCCCTGTCCTCACGATTAGAGCTCCAGCGCAAGGTAATCACATTCCTTACCCAGCTCATTCCTCTGCTCACTCTCCACCTTCATTCGGATAACAATTGATTTCTAATGAGCTATTAGTTCGTTCCATGTGGCTCGTCAGTCAATTAGAATCAATATTGTTTAAACTAACAGGCAGAAACTACTGTCACTATGGACAATATGTATGTTTAATTTCTTATTGGCCACCCACCTTCAAATCGTAGCATGATGTCAACACTTCTCATATGCCTTTGTTCCTAACATCTTCATAGCAACTAGCATTCATTTTTTTGATTTTTTTGTTATTTTTGGTTTTACTTCTATTTCCCACTGGGAAATCCAATCTGGTGTTATAGTCAATGACAAAGAAAGTGCTAATTAGCAGATGAATGCAATTAGTAGTTACCGCAAATGTTTTCAGGTAACTTCTGTTTCTGACATACACGTACTTAGAGTGTGTGTCAGCACTTTTCATTTTAAACAATATAAACTCAACAAAAACATCAGAACATTAGAGCATTAGGAAAACAGAATACAAGCCTAAACAATTCAATGTTAGTATCAGAGGGATGGGGAACTCAGGACTTTTCTCCTGCTTAGAAGGTGCAAACCTGTCCTCTCCGCCTGGCCAGTGGCAGCCCCTTCTCGGTCTCCAGCAGAAGGAAAGCCTCTTCTTTTTCCTGGAGCCCTCTCCATGCCCTCATGCTATACCATCATGCTCACTGTGAAACCCAAATTCTCTTCACCAAACATCTGACAAGAGTTTGTGAATTATTCTTGCCACTGCTGCACTGTTGTCTGTTACATAATTCTTGCTTTTCATGTACTGTATACTTAGCATTCTCCAACTAGACTGAAAACAAATTGAGGACAAACACTATCATTTACTTTTTTGTGTACATCACTGTGCCTAAAATGACGCGTTCTATTCTGCAGGCTCTCAATGAACACTTGTTGATTTAGAATCCAACTCTCTCAAGCTCCTGACTCAGTGATAGAGAGATGGATTGATGGATGGAGGGATGAAATGACTGAGGAGTAGATGGAGGCGTCATAGGCATCAGAGTCAAGGGAACTTACCAATGGTCTGGTTCAGACTCTTTTCGGATGAGAAAACGGGGACCCCAAAAGGAGCAATGACCTCCATCAAAGACAACACTAGTTATTACCATAATTTTTAATCTGAATTTGCTGACTCATCTGGATGTAATGGTTCTCAAATCACTGTGTGCTCTATCTTTTCAACTAATTTTTTGCCTCCTTGGTCTCTGTATATTTCATTAGGATTATTGTGAGTCTAAGCATACATCAAGTGCTCAATAGTTTTATGAATTGTGGTGGAAATATTTATTTTACCTCCTCCTCATACCATTTATCTTTCTTGGGGTAGGGGAAGACAACTGCTCCTTTTTTGAGTTCTGTACTTCTCCCTGCTCCTCACATGGTTATGGGAGGATTGATAATGACAGTGCTTCGTCATTCTGGGCCTGTGACTCTGGTCAGGTCTATCAGGCGCCTTTCCAAAGATTTTTCAAAGTGAAACTGGAGGGAGAGCTTATCCCCCAAGGGCAGAGCTGGGAAGATATGTGCCCAGGAAGAACAGGTACCCTTGGTTGCAGCCTCGGGGAGAAAGTTAGATATTGAGAATGAAATCTATGTTTAGAGAGATGCAAAACAAAGACCAGAGAAGTGGCAAAACATTTAGTGAATGCCAAGCAATCTGCCATAGGTCTACGGACCATCTTTTTTAATTCCCACAAGAAACTGCATGAGCAAGTCTACTTTATGAGCTAGCCTATAGGGTACCTTTGTGATCATTAGAAAAAGCTGTCCCTTCCTCCAGACAGAAGAAGTGTGGATGCACGCCTTTGTGAGGATACAGCAGGCTAGATTAAAGCCCACACTCACACCTTAGCAGGTACCTTTTGCAGTACACAGCCTGTACAACTGTATGGTAGCTATGAATAAAGTTAGTTATATGATTTCATTTTATGGATGAGAGAACTAAGGTTCCTTTATGTTAGGTAAGTTTTTTTTTGTTTTGTTTTGTTTTTGCTTTAACGAACAAGACTTTTTTTTTAAAAAAAAATGCCCTCGTTCCCACAGCTAGTAGGTAACTGAGCTAAGACTTACACCTACCTGACCTAAAGGCTCGAACACTTCTTATCTTATCTAACTGCTTGCTTGCCTGCTCTAATTACTGTCCTTTTCTGTTTCTCCCTTCTCCCTTCCCAGCTGTCTCTTCCTCCACAGGTATATGTATACATCTACTCTCACTTCCACTCTTGTTCCTCCAGTGGTCGAAGCTAGAGGTAGAGTCAGGATACTTTTATTCAAACAGAGAACAGTCTCCCTGTTTACATGAGCTACTCAATTCGGTGTAGAATGACAGCAGATGCTTTGAAATAAGCTGATAGAAACCAATAGAAATATAATATGTTATTGCTAACAAGCATAAGTTGCTATTGCTTCTTCTACCCTTAGTCTTTTCACAATTTCCATTTGTAAACAGAGTGGAGATAGAGCCAGGAAGGGTAGCAAAAGAAAAGCCCCTTCCAAAATTATAAAAAAGCATATCACCAATGAGTTTCAAGTATCAGTTTGTACAGAGTTAGGAATTTCCAGTCCTGCCAAAATGAGGCTAAATTCAATAGCAACATAAGAAGCTAAATCTTTTGGGTGAGTTCTATATTACCTGGATAAATTAGATGTGCTTGGGGAAAGTGTTCATTCTTTCAAGTTGATGGGACAAATTTCATGCATTGGAACAATTATTTACCAAATGCTATGGGCCTAAAAGAGATAACACAGTTTTTAAAGCAGCTTCATCTAATTGTCAGTATAGCTGGTGAAAAAACATAGATCAAGGACCTTTCAGGACACCATTATGGCTACATTCACATTGTAAAAAGAGAATGGAAGGAGACCGGATCCTGCCCTCGAGCTGTTTATAATCAAAGCAGAAACCAGTGCCTACTCTTCAGGACTGAAGCACCAGGCACATTTCCAGAAGAGAATTATGCCCAGTGGTAAAATGTAGATATCCAGTTACCAAACTGAGAAAGGAAGTGGAGACTTAATTTTAGAAATAAGACAAAAACCTAAGCTTTTAAACTGATGGGATAGCAGCAGAGCAGGGAAATTTGATATATATGGGCAAGATTTGGTGCACAGCCCAGGGCAGGACTGACTGTACAGGAAGGATGTCCCAAGAGCAGAGATGTAAGGAGCAGGCTCCCGGGCTGGAAGCTCTAACTGAACAAGGACCTGACCTCAAGGAGTTTTCATTCCCTGGGGAAGTCAGACATATACATAATTAATGGTACTGTGTAACTGAAATGTGTTACATCAGTACTTCTTGAAATTTAACGCACATATAAATCTCTGGGGATTTTTTTAAATGTAGATTCTGATCTAATAGGTAGGGGATGGTTCCGAAGGTCTGCATGTCTAATCGTCCCAGTTGATGTTGATGCTGCTGCTCTGTGGCCCGCAGGTTGAGCAGCAGTAGAGGAAATTGTAGAAATAAAAAAGGAAATACTATGAGACTGTACAGGGGGCAATGTTAATGGAAAAGAATCCTCAGAAGATGGGAAACCTGATCTGGGTTCTGACAAATGTGAACAAAGAAGACTTGGGTTTTGTAATCAGCTTCAATACATTGGTGAACAAAAACTAGATTTCATTCATTCATCAAATATTTAATGAGGCACAATGAATCTCATAACAGAATACTTGTCATTGGAAACTTTCATATCGATTTGATCACAAGTAAAACAAAACAACTGCAGCAACAATGAAAAATGGATACCAAATTTTAAATTCCTAGCAATGTTACAATCTTGAAAATGTAAACTGCAATTTGGTTTTCAAAATACGAGTTTCTGTAATGTTAACTCTGAATTTTCATGCATGTCTCTTCTCTGAGTGGGCAAGTCAAGGGGGTTGTGTGTTCATTCCGTTAGGCTTGTGTTCTGCTGGCCTGTTATGGAAGCCTCATTAAGGCCAAAGACGATGTTTCCATTGACTGAAGCCCCAAATGACCTGTTTCAAGATGTGAGTAAACAGCAGTCATGTAGACAGCCCTTAACTGTGCCGCAGGTGTTGACACCTGTAGCTATTTAATTCCAGCCAAGATAATCACCTCTCTTTCAAGGCAGCTGGCTCAAATCAAGCATTGTCCCCTCCCCATTACCGAAACCATTTGGAGATGTTAAGTCATGGCTTCCCTCAGGTAATGCAACAAGAGGAGGGGAGGTTTGGATGCCAGGAGGCCACTTTGGTCATGTGGCTAAAGCTGCACCCCCTAGTACTTTGGCAGACAAGGATAGAACACAGCACCTGGACAGCAGGTCCTGAGCCAGACAACATCCTGCAAAGGGCACCACTTGCCAATGGCTACATCTAGCATTGGCTGGAGAAGAGGTGCTGTTCGGAAGGGAAAGCTGTGAAGGCATTCTCAGACAGGAGGTCACTGGCATCATTAGGATTCTCTGCTAAATTTGGCTATGATCAGTTTGACCCTGCAGTTGATTAATTTATTATTCTTAGGGGTGTAAGGTAGTGTGTGTGCATGCAAGCACACATAGGGGTGAGTGCAAGAGGGATAATTCCCCCTTCACCCCAACACACACACACACACACACACACACACTTCTTCCAGGTCGTGAGCACTACAAATAGGTTCCCATTACACTGGAGATTAGCATATGCTCATTACCATTTATCAAATTAGGCATGAGAAGTGCAAACTGCTAGCACATTAGCTCTCCCTAATCATACCAACATGCCCTCACACTTCAGAAACACCGCCCTGACTCACTGTACTGGGAAAGACTCTATATTTCAATCTCTACTCCAAGAGTCCAAACAAAAACTTTTACATACAAGGCCTGTATTTTTAAGGGACATTTAAAATGAGATAATGAATACTATGCAATCAAACTTTAAATGCTGGAATGAATTGCTAGAGGTCAAATAGCTCTGCTCGCCTTCAGGAAAGAAGGTATCTAAATAATTCTCTCCTGGGTACTCATTCTAATTTAAAAAAAATCTCCAGGGAAAGAAACTCTGCCTTTTCACTTGGTAATCCTATTCTAATATATATTTTTAATGTCAGTCTCCATTTATTTATCTATTTCAATCATTTCCAATGAAACAGATACTCCCTACATCCAGATTTTTATAATAATCGAGGACCCTCAAAATTGGAAATTATGACACTGTCAAAAATGTGTTATATTTTAAAATGTATTAAATGTATTCTTTTCTCTATTTATATATAATTTTATTAGTAGTAAATAGTTACAGGCAGTTCATATACAAATTGCTAAAGCTTCCCATATCCTTTCCTGAGCATTTTCTCAGTTTGTTCTATCAAAGCATTCATCTAAAAAATGTCAAAACATCATTAAAAGCCCTCTTTACTACAACAGCCCTTTCAGGGACTTTTTTTTTAAGCCTACTTTTCCCCCCACCAGTGTATCATGAAACAGAAGGTACATTCAGAGGTGGCCTAGGCAGATTGGGAAGGTCGGAAAAGGAAATTTGCAGTGCTCTTTGACAATGCAGTCTGTTAGACATAGTGGGCTAATTTTTTTTTTTTCCCTTCCAAGGGAGATATGCACTGCATAATGTCTCTGCAAATGCAAGATCTTTTTAAATAACAAGCTATGAATAAGAAATTGGGGCAGTGTTGCAGTTCTGAGCTTTATCATGAATTTTTAAGAATATTCAGGAAGCCTAATTCGGTCAGTTATTCTCCCCAAAGACATAAAAAATAGGAAAATAGCAGACAAGGCAAAATAACTTATGTCTGCTGTCACGATCATATGAGAAGAAATGATTACCACCAGCAAAAGCCACAGACCATTCTCCAGCTGTAGTCTAAGGATCAATATTGCTAAGGTACACACCATGGTCCTCCAGAGGTGTAAAAGTCTTAGAGCTGATTTTCATTTGCCAGTATACTATTGCTCATTAATCTGTTCCCACACAGATTGAGACACACCTAGTGATGATTTTCTTGTCAAATCTCCAACTGGATAGCTAAGATTCCAGAGATAAAAATGCATAGTAAATATAAATCCTTAATTTTACAACTGGGGAATTGAGCTGCAAAGATATTTAGGAACATGTCCAGAGACATGTGTCTTGAACTCAGGTTTCCTGAATCTCAGATCAAGGCTGGATCGAATATATCAAGAAAATATGATATACCTTAAAATTTTATTTATAGAAGATATAAATAAGATAGAAGAGAAAGGCCAAGATCTTATAGCAAGTCAACATTAATATTTAAATATTAAGAAAGATGTGTAACTGAAAGAAAACTGGTTATGGAATCGAAACATTGGGTTCAAGCCTCAGCTCTGTCAACAAAGAAGCAATTCACTGGGCAAGTCCTTTTTCTCATCTTGAAAATGGTGGCAAGGTTAGATGAGACTTTTTGGAAGATCTCTTCCAGTTTTACATAATAAGTAATTTTTAAATTTGCTAATAATTTTTTGTACTTGCTTTCACTGTGTTTACCTGTAATATAGCATAATATCATTCAGAGTTCCCTTCCAGGTTCTTTAGTGGCTTAATTTCTCTTCTTCATCTCTTAATTATTGGGATTTCCCTGAGGTCAGCCCTTTTCCTTTTATTTTCTTACTTTCTGTTTCTGTTTAGACTATGTCAACAGCTCTGACAGCTTTAACTATAATCCATCCACATCTGATTTTCTAATTTCATACTATCTGATAAGACTGTTGTCAATTATGTCTTAAAAATGTCTCTAGAATATTCTCCTTTTCTCTATTCCCACTTCTGCAGCCTTAGTCCCAAACTTTCCATATCTCTGTAAGATTTCAGTCTCTCTTCCAATTCATGTTCTCTGTGGCTATCCAGGTTGCTTTAAAATGTAAACTGATCATTTCTCATTTTACATACCCCAATTTAAAACTCATCTCTCCATTGATCTTCCATTAACATGAACATGCCTAATACTTTTTCTACTTTAATTTTTTCCATTTTCTCCATGCTTTGTGTCCACAGCAATTACACTAAAGGATTTACTCTTACTTAAACAGACTAGCATTTCCCTATATCACTACTTTTAATTAAATGAAACTAAATGGCTCCTTAAAAGACAGTGAAGTCCAACAGGGCATGGCTTATATCTCAGTCGTTTTTACATGGTCAGAGCCTAACACAGCATCTGGCACATGGTAGGGTCTCAATACATGTTTGTTGAATAAATGAATTTGGTAAGTGATTGGAGAGGTAAGATGCAAAGAACATGGGATGATATTGTGCGGACGTTTTTCAAGTGTTGAGCACTAAGAATGTCAAATGCAAATTACCTTTTTAAATGTTTGATATTGTTCTACTGCAAGCTGCAGTATCAAACAGAAATGGAACTATAAATCTCTGATTCACCTATCTATGTACTCTTCTCTCCTAAAATAAAGCAGAAAAAAACATAAGCCTCTACAGGAAGACATCAATACAGTTGTGCTGAATTCTTGGTGCTAGACCAGCATTTACAGCTCTGTGTATTAGCTCTCCTAGATTATAAATCCTGCCCTGGCTCTTGATTATTCAGATACCAAGGGATCCATTTGCTACTTCTGCATTATAACATGTTAATCCAAAGCCACTTTAACATTTCTTGTATTTATTTTACATGTGTTCCCTTTTTTAAAGGTGTTTTAAACATTTCAAATCTGCAGAAAGCAATATATTTTCTTAGAGTTTTCTCTGACTTCAAGGGCGTTTATGTTTCTTAGGTTGTTACCTAACATCCCCAGTTGGCCCCTTACACAATTCAGTGGACATGTGGACTGCATATTTGAAGTAGTAAATCTTACGCCATCTGGTTTGGATACTTAGGATATCTTAGTAGTGAGCTATACTTGTAAAATATTTTGCAAAGTGAGAGCTACTAAGGCTAGACTAGCTATGTATCTCACAAATTTGATGCTTATTCCCAAGCTCTTGTCATGTGTTTCAGGGCAATCAATCATCTAAGAATGAAAGTTTCAATTGAAGAATTTTTGCGTGTTCTTATTCTCTTATTATTTCAGAAGTATACTTATTATTTCCCTAACCAGACCTCAATATTTGATCTTCTGTTTATCTTTTCCTCCAAATCTCTCCCACTCTGCCAACACCTGCATAGTCACAGATGCAGAAGTAGAAATAACCCGAATTTCTCAGGATGACTTTATAGACATTGAAACATCTATTTTGGAAAATGGCTCAGTAGATGGATTCACGCCTTATTAAATATTCATAAGAATTGACCATTAATGGAGTAGGAAGCTATAAAACATATGTAAGTTTTCACAGTTTTCCTCTGGGGTTTTGTTTCATGCTTTCTCTATAAAATCCCCGAAGGATGGGACTATATTCCATTCATTCCGACAGATGTGCTTGAATGTCTCCTATGTGCTAGCTACTATGCTAAGCTTTAAAAATGGAACATCGGACAAAACAATGGCATCTTTACATATCTCTTTATTCTAGTAGGTTATAGCTTTGAAGACTGTTCTTACAATTGACAGGAGGCCTTTCAATAATTAAGGGTAGTGAAGGCCCTTCTGGCACATCTCTCTACAGTGAGGTTTAAACTTCTTTCTCCTTTCTCTTCCTCTTCTCCACAGCTTCCTTCACCATGACGGAGGGAAAAAGTAATCTTCTGCCTTGCTAACTCCTAGTCACAAAGATCCAGAGACAGAAAACTTGTAAACCAGCATACAGGCAATTACCAAATACTTAATGAGTAACTATTATATATGGTTCACTCATTTACTAATGAAATGCTTATTTGGAATATAAACCAGGCCAGGCATTATTCCATGGTTAGTTTAGAGGTACATAAGTGTAAAGTGAAGAAGTTCTGCTCCCCAAACATTTTGAGCTTTGTTTGAGTCTATTTTTCCAATCTGCCAATTGGGGACCAATAGCTTGAATGCTGTCTCATTACCACCACACCCAGGCCTCCAAAGGGAACTGGATGTATTCTTAAGCCTACTGCCCACTGTGTCGATTTCCATAACCTTCAATTTAAAGAAAGGAAAAGATATGCAAAAAAGTAAAATCTCCTCCTCATCTGTACTCTCTGGCCTTTGGTCAGAAATGTCAGGGGATTTTTAAAGCTGCCTCATTTAGTGATTAGAAGCCTAATTACCTGGAATGGAAGGATGGCACTTGGAAAGCCCAGGAGCAGGGAGAACTTTTCCTGTCATACAGAGCTGTCACCCCCTTCCTGGGGATTATTCATTCTGCTTTTCGGTCATCTGGGGTCAAAATTGCTGAGCTGACCAAACATGTTCCATTTAAGATACTCTCCATCAGCACATTAGGCTTGATTTTGCTTCAGGTATTTTTTTTTTTTTTTTTTTAACATGCTTCATGCTCTGAGGATCAGTGAGAAGTTTTGGGGTTTAATAACAATTGTAAAAGCTCAATAAAATGAAAAGCAGCAACTAGGTCCCTCAGCTTCTCCAGAGCAAGGCAATATTGCTTTTACAGATTATATAACCACTGCTTTCTTTGTGTCATTCTCCTGTTGAAGGAAGCACAATGACCTCCCACCGTTCATTGGATCCTGTTCAGACTCATCCACTCTACATTTGTGGCCCTTGTACACCCTGGACCCATCTGCCAATCTTGATTATCTCTTGCCACTCTAGGCCATGTACCCTCTACCTTGGAAATCCAACCCTACTTGTTTTTTAGGAGATATTGTGGCTAAAATTTGTCTCTATGTTCTTTCCTCTCTTAACTGAATATAGTTTGAATTCCTATATTCTGTGTATGTTTCACATATTCAGTACTAAATTATATACTATCTTCTGTCCTTTGCTGATTGCTTTGTGTATGAATAAGACTTCAGGGCTGGAATAAGAGCAAATGTGAAGTGGCAGAACACTCAGTACTAGAAAGGCTCTGTTGCATTTCAGCTATGTGGTCTAGCAATGTTACTTCGTAATTCTGAGCTTCAGATTCTTCACCAGTAGAAGTAAGAAATGTCCCTTCTAGGGTAATGAGTGTACACATGCAACTTTCAAACTGAATCATAGATTCCTGAAGATTCAGGTCAAGTTTCCCTTTGTTTTATTAATATATTCTTCAGAGCAAACAGTAAGTGTTTAATAACTGTTGATTTGACTAAACAATTTATGTGGATATTTACAATGGAAACATATACATTTTGGCATGTCTATCATCTCTTTGGAGAACTAACCCAGCAGAATTTTGTTCATTCCATGTTGCTTGAATGGAGTTGACCCTCCCCTGTTCCCTGTATGTGTACATGATCCATATTCATTGATTCAAGGGTGTTTTCTTTCTCTCTCTCTCTCTCCCCGCTCCCTCTTTCGCTCTCTCCCCCTCCCCCTCCCTCTTTCTGTCTCTTTCCCTGGAATTTTGAGCTATAAGGACCTAGTAAATTTGGAGCTGCTAGAAGTCACCATTCAAACTGTGTAGAGAAACCTGCTTGACAATGATGAGTTGTACTTTCTTTTCTTTTCTATTTTTTTACTCATACTTAAATCATCAACTAATATCATATTCTTATAATTTGAGCCAGGAATTCCATCCTGATGTATTTATACAAAGGAAATCAGTAGGAAAAAAAACATAAGCATACATGGATATTCATTGCTGCAGGGAATGGGAGTTGGGGCTAAATTTCTAACATTAGAGGACTGGGTAATTAAATTATTGTGTATCAACTCCATGGAACATTATATTGACATTAAATTTATAATTATAAAATTTAACAGTGTTGAAACTTTAAAAATCCAATATTAAATGAAAGATGCAGAATAAAAAGTATGGATACTGTTATTGTAACCACATATTAATGTCTGTATATAGAGGAGAATTGAAAGGAACAATAAATATTAAAGCTGTTCATATGTAAGTTCTTTGAGGGCAAGAATGTTTATCTGTTTTATTTACTGCCTTAAATAGAGAACAATGCCTGGCACAATGCCTGGCACATAATACATGCTTAATGAATATTTCTTGAATGAATAAATACATGTTATGAGTGGTGGGATTGTAGTTAATTTGTTTTCTTTAATTATTTCCTTTTCTATTATAATGATTTCTTTAGAATAAAAGAGGAAAACATAAGGAAAGATATATTTGTCACAAAACACATTCTTGATTCTTGCATGGACACTTCTGGAATAACTTTAGTCAGGGGAAAGCAAGGACAAGGTTCAATGGCTCTATCTCATATCATCTTATTTAGTTTTCACAATAATCCACTGAGGTGGGTGTTATCACCTAATATGTGAAGAAACTTAGGCTCAGAGATGAAACATGCTTAAAGATACTCCTGAGTTAAGGCACTGCTACCTATGATGGGTTGTATATCTCTGTTTAAACAAGTCTTTGAACACAAAGCAAAAATAAACTGAGCATATGTCAGGATTGCAGATCATATAAGGATTGATAAAATAGGATTTAAAATAGTGAGCAAGAGGCAGAGGCCAGAGTGGGCACAGCACCCACATCACTGACTCTTTTAGAATTCTTCTAGGCTTACAGCATAAAATGAATTTTAAAACATTAAAATAAAAAAAGCACTGTATAAAAACAGCACAGTCCCTTGAGCAGTATTTTGGCTAATATACCATTCCTCCTTTAATACTTGAGATTATGACTACCCTAATTGATAGCAAATGCAATATCAGGGCACTGAATTGTGTTGTCTCAATTTATGAAACTGAAATCTTCCATGTATTTGAATGTTGATGGATTGTGCTAAGTGATTGGATTTCAAGTGAGCAGAAAAAGGTAATCAGCATTACAATTTCACGTGAGGATGGCCTTTTTATCCTTAGATGTGTGGAAGTAAATGACAGTAATGGGATCTCTTTATTATTAATCTGTCTAAGTGTTCTGCTCTATCAGCTTTAGATCACAGAAAGACAAAAGTTAAATCTATGTGGAAGGATGCTCTGTGGAATGCTTTACCAGCTTGAACCAACAGCAACTGTTTCCATGTAAGAACTGCGGATTTCCTGTGTATGAGTGTGTGTGAGGGGTGTCTGTGTGTAAGTTTGTGTGTAACGGGGACTAGGGCAGTTATCAGGCAACGTTTTTTACTCCCTTAGTTACTGCCTGGATTGCCTTGTCCCCAAAGACTAACTCTAGAAATACTTATGGTGGCAACTTCTTTAGGTTAGTCGCTATGAAGAATTCTAGTGACTTCTAGATCCTTTTGTAATATCAGAGATTTAGGGTGAAAAATGTTGGGCATTAAACTACAACGTCCTAATGGTTTTTTTTTTTCTTGTTTTAAATCAATGGGTATTTGCAAAGAGGGAGCAAAAAATGGAATTTAGAGCATAGTTTGTGATTTCTCAGGAGTATGGGAAGAGCTTATGGCTTTTTTTTTTTTTAATTCCTATAATCAACCTCAAGGATTCTGCCATATTACTTTAAACTTTTCATATTAGTATGTCCTACACTTTTAAATATTCTGGGAGTAAAATGGCAAATAGGGCAAAATTATCTTTTCCCATCATTTTTTTAATGTACTCTCCTCCCTTTGGCAGATTCCCTCTTCTGCACCCCCCACTGCCCATCTCTACTGAACCCCCATTCCCTAGTACCCCCTACCCAGCAAAAGCCTGCTTCTGCTGCCGAGAAGCTACATAAATGTATATAAGTCTTTGTCCCTTTTACTTTTTAAAGATATTTCTTGTGAAAAATGCTTTTCACCGGGGATTATTGCAAAGATTAAAGTATATATATAACATAC
The DNA here is from genome assembly GCF_041146395.1 of Eulemur rufifrons. Taxonomy (NCBI): domain Eukaryota; kingdom Metazoa; phylum Chordata; class Mammalia; order Primates; family Lemuridae; genus Eulemur; species Eulemur rufifrons. Next base: position 77,505,712 of record NC_091001.1, on the reverse strand, counting down.
ACAGTATTTCAAATATGTAAAGTGGTATATAAATACAATTTTTTTTCTAGTACCCCACAGATTCAGGGCTCCAGACCTCACTATATTTCTATCAAAGTCCCTTTAGGATCTACTAGGCAACAGGCAATAAAAAGGATTAATAAATAATGAAAACTGAGTCAAATGGTACAGATGGGTCAATCTAGATGAAAACTAATTAATCATTGGATTTAGCAAAGTATAAGTTGTTGGCGATCTTGGGAAAGCAGTTTTAAGAGCTTAGTAAGAGGGAAAGCCTAAGTGAAGTTACTTCAAAAAAGAATGGGAGGAAAAGGAATCAGATATAGTAAGTATAAGCAACTCTTTTGAGGAGTTTTCCTGTAAAGAGGACCAAAAGAATGAGTTGGAAGCTGGAAAGAGACCAGGCTCAAGACCAGGTTTGTCTGCAGGCTGATTTGAAGAATGTAGTAGAGGGAAAAAATGATGATGCAGGAAAAAGATCGCTGGAGTGGTTGCTGGAGTGTCTGTGCATAGGCCAAATGGGACAAGATGGGGTGCCCAAAGGAGGGTTGCTGTTGGGGGCAGCACAAACACTTCAGCGACTATTACTGGATGGAAGGCAGCACTGATGCTATTAACTTATGGGTGTGCTATGGGGGAGTGTTGAAATCTTCTCTTAATTGATTCTATTTTCTTAGGGAAATTGGAAGGGGGATCATAAAACTAAGAGTGAATTGCAGTTAAATGAGACAGAGAAGGGTGTGGAATATTCATCTGGGACTGTAGAAGAGGAAATGGAGTAGAACACCGTGGTACGATTTCTGGGCAGCATTGAGGGCCCAGTCAAGGTTGGCAGTTCTTAATTTACAGATAGGCTATACGTACAAAGAGAGAGACAATTTAGATTTCCCCAAGGTTGAGGTTTTATTAAATAAATATTAATAGAAAAAACCAAGAGGGGCCAAGGGAATTTAGGGTAAGTATCCAGGAATGGTAACAATGGTTGACCATGGAATTTAACGGGAAGTGAAGACCTGAGGAGCCTGGGAGGCAGGGAAAAGGATCTAGGAACAATGTCAGGTCCAAGGACTACTGGAGTCAAGGAACACCAAGACATAACTAAATATAAAAGAGACAGTGGTCAGAGTGTGGCATGACCAAAACTGAGATTATGGAAAGACTGCAGTTCATGACAACATTAAGGTAGAAGATCTGACCACAGAGCCCTCCCTCAGACACCTGCATGGCTTGCTTCCTCACCTCCTTCAGGGTTTTTCTTCCCAAAGCATTTCTCAGGAAGACCTCTCCTTATTAGCCTACTTAAAATTGTGACTTCTCCCGACACTCACTGGGCACTGGACATTGGGCAGCCCCATTTCCTGTTTTATATTTCCTCAAAGAATTTTTACCATCCCACATTTCTGTATGTATTTGTTTGTCTTATTGTATGCCCTCCTCTACTGGAGTTAAAACTCAAGGACTAGGATTTGGGTCTGTTTTGATACCTCCAGCATCTCTAGTGGCCAGAACATTGCCTAGCACATAGTAGGCTAGGCACTCAATCTATTTTTGTTGAATGACTTGAATAAAGCAATTTTGTATTTTAATATGGCAATCTCAAAGAACCAGTAAATTTTCTTAACTTCATGGCTCCTTCTGGATAGTTGAATTTTTCTAAATTGCTGAGAATGAGATCATGAAGCTCATATTAATTTTAATTATTCCTGAATAGAGATACAAATAAGTGAAAAATATGGAGACTTTCGTCTTTCTAAGCTGGACAAAATCGGATACTGACCATTTTTCAACCCTTTCAGGTCATTATAAAATTATTAATAACTATTAGATTCTTCTGGAACATGTGTGAATTTCAGTTCTTTTGCTAAGAGGCCTGGACTTCTATTCTTACAGTTGCATGTATTCCTTTTGTCTCCTCTTTTCTGTCATGCCATCAAGTATTACTTTGTAATGTTATGTCTGTGCATTCCTGAAATAGATCATTTCTCCACCAACACCTATTCCCACCCCATAGTTTGCAGTTTTCATATATTTTGGATGAATTTTAAATGCTTTATGTGAAATAAGAGAATATAGACATTAAGCAAGGGCACTACGACTGCCGATTTTTGTTGTCTTTACTGCCTACTTCTAGGTTTCTTAACTGTGTGCTAGAGAGGTGAGAGAGATGTCGAATTATGAAGCTCTGTGAAATTACTGTAATTTGGATCATGTGGTACTTACCCCTAAGATTCCTCTTTTCTCATGTGAATGGCTGGTCTCACCATCTATGTCCATCTCTATGAAGGTAGAGCTAAACACATAGTGGCATCATGAAAATGTGTAAGAAGGAGAAATGATACCAATTATCATTGGGGTAAAAACCATGATTGGAAAAAAATCTATCCTTAAAATGTGCCCTTCAACTAGAGTCCCATAGACCCTTAGGACAAAGTTCCTTGTGAAGACATGTTGAATCAGCAAATGACGAAACATTTAAAGAAGAAGAAAAATCAGTGCATTTGAATAGTTTTAAGCATAATGCAAAAGTCTATAACAAATCCTGAATAATTCACCTGACCTAGATTTAGGTAGCACAGATAATTCATACAGAGATAAACATTTGGTTATTTAACAAATACTCCTATAACTTCAAATATTACATTTGTAGCTTTCATTGTTGTGTTGTTTTCAGAACTTCAGTTCTACTTTGTACTTTTGGGAAAAAATTAGCCACCTAAGAGTAAGGAAAGCAGAGTTCTTTTCTTGATTCCTCACATAAACTGTTAGGAGTCATCACCTTCACTGGTATGCTTTCCAGGTCTCGGTTTCCTCATCTGTGAAATAACCTCTAAAGTCTCCTATAGTCTAAATTTAACAACACATTGATATTGGATTAGAGGATTTAGGAGGAGTTCTAATTCCACCAGCAGAGGGTAGTGTTACCTAGACAAGATCTCAGCATGAGCCCAGGACAGATGGAGCAATGGAATCTGAATTTAGAATACAGAATGGGTAGCTACCTACTTCTCCCAGTCTTGAGTCACCAGACCACAAATGCTTCTCCACAAAATAGCAATCTTAAGCAAGTGTAGAAATGTACTCCTCCTCAATAATTTGCCACTATTCCTAAAATGGTCGCATTACTCATTTCTATTGGAATATGAACAGGAATTTAAACTCTTGCAATCTGTGTTGTTTTCTGAAATTTAAAGTTTGTTCTATGAATACATTCATTTATATAAAATACAGCAGCTTGTCTATACATATTTGAACATTTCAAAATTACAGTTGAAAGTAGCAGATTTTTCCTCCTGCAAAAATATTTAAGAAGTATTTATAAAATTTGATTATGTTTAATATCATGTTGAGAAAGGAAAACTTAATTGTAAACTTTTTAATACACGGATAGCAGAAGTCACTGGCTTGTGACAAACATTTGATTTTAAAGTTCTAAGTGTATAATGCATAGTCACAATAATGGATGAAAATCCAAAACTCATCCACCTGCAAAGTTTAAAGACTGGGTCACAAAAGTTGTAAAAAAAAAAAAAATAGATTCCCTAATAGCAAGACCTGTCTGGTGGGATAAAACTGATGCACGTGAAATAATAGCAGTATTAGATAGTTTAAGATGCTGTCTGTTCAATACAAATAATAACTCAGTAGGAGATATGAAAGTATTTGTTGAAAAACTGACAAAATAGATGAAGACAGCATGAAATATAGTTACTGGAGGAGTCTTTGAGGAGGAGGTACCATTTAACAACAAAAAAAGAAAAATTAGGCAACACATATAAAAATACATTAAAAGGGCAAAGGCACTATTCTCATATAAATTTTATTATCATTTTTATTATCATTTTATTATCATGTCGTGGTTCATGGTCACTATGAAGTCCTGTCCTTGGTGACCTTAGGAAGGCACTTTGATAGAACCTTTGAACTGCTGCTTTATCTTTGACCTTTATCAATAATAGAAAACCTACTTACCTTTTTCCCCCCTATTAATATAAATGTTAAAGCGTTAAAGTTAATATAGAAATTATGTAAATACAGGAATGTTAATACAGGAACGATGTAATTCCACCTGGGTCCAGAAAAACACCTTGCACTGTGGTAGTCACAGCCTAAACAGCAGAAATCTGTCTCCACACAATACATCACTGATGCTATTTCAAGTTATGAGACTGCTCCCTTTTAACGGAAGTTAAAATTTTCTCAGATCAGGAGAAAGCCTGGCTACTTGAGGGAAAATAAAATCATGCTTCTCTCCACCCCTCACCCCTTCCTTCTCTTTTGCCTGTGGCAACTATAAGTGCAATAAAATGTGAGAGTGGGAACAAATTGCTATGGCAACAAAGTGTACTCTAATAATGAAAATGGCATCTAACAAGCAGGAGCAGCTAGAACTTTAAGGCAGAGAGAAAGGAAGTGCACCTTGAAGAAGCAGGAAGAAAAAAATGTAAAACATTTAAAGTTTTTCAATCTCCAACCTACATAGATTGGCCCATTTAGAAAAGTTGGATTTGTGCCTTAACTAGCTTCCTCCTAGGGATATTCTAACAATAAATGGTTTATGATGTTTTTATTGGGGGGAAATGTTAGATACCTACTAATTCCTACAAGCAGGCAGAAGAAGAGAGCACCCCCTTTGATCTAGAAACATGGGACAATATGCAGCCGTTCAGGAGATTCACAAAGGTCTGTGTATCTAGACTCCCTGCTTCCAGGGACGTCTTCCCAGGACTAGATTCAGCTTTGTTGACAAGATAATTCTCTTCTCCACAAGAATTATTTTAGAAAAAATAGCTGCCATTTTGGAGAGGAGCTTGGAAACAACACGTACTCATGGTGAATAGAATGAACATGCAAGTTGAGAACCTTAAGGAAAACAGGAAGGAACTGGTAAGGAGACATTAGGTTAAAGTAAAGTGATTCTATTCCACCTATTTGTTCAAAAAAATTTTAATGGGGGTAAAATTCAGAATTGTTGAGATTATGCCATGAAATAAACCAACAGCAACATTTTAGTGGTTTAAGCAAAAAACGTTAATTTTTCATTGACACTATCAATCATACCTAGGTTTAGCACTCAGCTCTGTGTCGTCCTCATTCTAGGAGGTAAGCTGGATTTTGCCAGTGTGGGGGCATGGTGAAGAAGATTATCTGAGGGTCTTGTGACAATAATTAAATGCTCTGATCTGAGAGTGGCAAACATCACTCATGTCAATTCTACCTACAACACACTGGCCGGATGACCTTATCCAATTCCAAGAAAGGGCCAATGTATGATAATCTTCTCATGTGTCTAGAAGAAAAGTAGATGTAGATTAGATGGACATGACAAATCTATTATAGTATAATTTATGTAATAAGATATGTATAACAACACTTTTACTTAAGAAACACATTTATGTTCTCTGGCAAAGTAGTAGGCTATTGCATTACATATAAAACAGTTCTATTCCCTCCAAAGATGTGTATGGATGAGGAGGCTTGAGCATCCTGGGAAGCATTGGTGGAGAGGCAGCCTGGTCATTTGGACTGACAGTCAAAACTGAGGGGTTTCAGGCTCTATTTACTGGCAAGAGTTCAGTGGCAAATTTTTGGAAGGATGTAGGTTGAGGCTTTGCCATTCGTTGGAAGGCGGGAAGATGGGGATAAAGTTTCTCAGAATCTGAAAGCTGCCAGAACCTCACGACAGCTGTTAGTAGACTTGTTTTCTCTTCCAGATCTTTGTTAAAGGTGTTCCCCAACTGAAAACAAAAACAAACTAAAACAAACTGAAACAAAACCTGTTTTCCTACCTTGCCCTTATTAAATTTGTCAAGCTCAGCTCAAGCCCCATTGCTACTCATTCCATTGCACTTATAATTCAAATGCATTTCTTTAAAAAAATTAGTGTTTCTCTAAAATCCCATATATTCCATGTTTTCCTCCCCACTCAGTATAAGCCCTGTGACAGTAGTAACCATGCCTTTTCTCTTCTGCAGTTTCTCCTAGCACTTAGCACAGAGCTATTAACAAAGTTGACAAACAATACATATTTATTGATTACACCATTAATTGGAAAAGGAAGAAGAGTTTTTAGTAAGAACAATGGATCAGGCTAACACACACACACTTTGGATAACTATCTTGTCACTAAATCTTTATTTTAAAAGACAGCCCTGTGATCTGGAGTCAGTTCTCTTAAGCCCCTTCCAGTGTGGTGGGAAAGAGAGTATATGAGAGAAAATGAGTAGTTAGTGATGAGAACAACATGGCATTGGGAAATAAGAACTGAACTGGGAACCTGGAGTTTGGATTCTATTCTTGGCTGTGCTACTCATGAGCTATGTAAAGATCAGCCTTAAGTCTTTACCTATGGAAAGAGGATGCTTGCAATCACCTTGCCTACTTTATAGGATGTTGTGAGAACTGAGTAAAATCACGTAAGTAAAAGGAATCTGAAACTCTAAAAATACTTTACAAGTATAATTTTAAAGTGAGGTTGTTAAAAAGGACCTAACTTGTATCTAATATCTTTTGTGCCGTGGGAGGAATTTCAGGAAAGGTAGGGGGTATGTGATAAACCTCTGACAACACACGTTCTGAACTCTTTGAAAGCATTGCATCTAATCAGCACAAAGTCCTGTTGCTAATTGCAGGGGGCTTCTCCCTGGGCATTCAGTTAGGTTTGTAAAGTGTTATATTTATAACTTTCTGAAACCTCAGTCCCTCTCAGAATCCCAGGAAATCAGAGTGTGATCTGATTGTGACTGTAGATTGCAGGGTGATATTGTCAGGCTGGTGGTGATTTCTAACAAAAGCAAAACAGCAGGTACCACTAAGAGAAGGGCACTAAAGCTTTCCACAGCTCTAAGAGGGCCTGCCTCCGCTCCTTCCTTCTCTTCCTCCCTCCCTCGCATCCGAAGAGGAAAAGACCCTGGCTGGAGACAGAATGAGCCTGCTCACCTGCCAAAGCAGGCCCTGGCATGGGTGGGAATTCAGGCTTGCAGGGGCTTTGGCAGGAGTGAGAGAATTACCAAATGGTTCGAGAAGCTGCGGGGGGCGGGGGGAGGGGTGGCGGTTAAAGCATGTGGATGGGAAATAATGAGAGTCCTTCATGAATTGCAGGGGTTCTGTGCTGGAGAATGTTAGCCTGTGAGCTTGGCAGCACGTCCCACAGAGGAGCTGTTACGGTGGGGAACGTGGCAGACACAACACCAGTGTGCAGGCAGGAGACGTAGGTTTCCGTTTTAGTGCCAACTTTATTAGCTGTATCCTTAGCTTCTTTGAACATTAGTTTTCTCACCTGAAAAATGGCAAATTTAGCAATAACAAAAGCTACATCAAAGCTTTTCTGTAAGAATTAAATGAGAATGTTTATGAAAGGGCCTTTCTTTTAATAGGAGTAATCAGTAGATAATTTATAATTATGAAAAAGCATTTTATCCACATTCTGTACCTCCTCAAGACACCCAGGCAGTGAGAATTATGAATGATTTTGATACAGAAGTGGAGAAACAGAGCTGAGAGCAAAAGAATTTACTTCCAGGATCATGGAGATAGCAACCTGAGAGCCCAATAACGGAGAAAGCAGATTTAAAGTACTGTGATTTACGGAAATTCTGAGATTATGGTTATGATGATATTCAGCAAATGATAATTGTGGCCCTGCAAAGCTGTCTACAACCTAATCCCCAGAACCTGTGCATTTGTTGCTTTACATGGCAAAAGGAAATTAAGGTTGCAGATGGAGTAAGGTTGCTAATCCATCTGCAACCATATTAAACATTAAAATAGGAAGATTATACTAGATTATCGGGTGGATCCAAAATAATCCCAAGGGTGTTTAAAAGTGGAAGAGAGAGTCAAAGAAAGAAATACAATGGCGGAAGCAGAGTCAGGGTTGATGCAGTGTGAGAACTCAACTAGACATTGCTGGCTTTGAAGATGGAGAAGAGGGACCATGAGCCAAGGAATGCAGGCAGCCTCTGGGAGCTGCAACAGGCAAGGACACGGATGTTTTGATTCTCTCCCCACTTTGCCCCCACCCACCAATTCTCTAGACTGGAAGGAATACAGCTCAGCCTCCATCCTTGATCTTAGCCCAGTGAGACCCATATTGGACTGCTAACCTGCAGAACTGTAAGATAATAAATTTGTATTGTTTTAAACCACTGTGTGATAATGTATAGAAAACTAATGAAATATTCAAAATAAAATAGTTAATGCTATGTAAAGTTCTAAATGTTAAGAGGTTTACATCAGAAAGGTGAGTTTATAAGTGAAATAAAGAATTTAGAGGGTTAATATAAATTAAGTGGACATGAAGTTGTCATTTTTTAATATTTGCTCCATAGCCTAAAGAAACAAAATTAAATTTGAGAGAACCACCCAAATTCATGCTCTTCACTGAGGACCTAATAATCTTTCTATGACATAAATCTGATCATGACAAGCCTTTGCTTAAAATTCTTTCTTGACTTCACATTGCTAAAATAATACATCGACAATTTTATCTCTGTGATCTAATTTTTTCTTATAGCCCCAGCTTTGTATCCTTTCACTGTTCTGCATGCAAACTACAATCTAGTCACAGCAAACATATTCTTGCTCTTGAAAATGCCAGGAGTTCTATGTCTCTGCACACACAGTATGTTTTCCATGAAAAATGTTCTTCTTTTCCTTCAGTTTGTAAACTCTGACTCATCTTTCAGCTCAAATGATGCTTCTCCAGGAACATATTCCTTTAAGGTCTTTTTTCTAACCAAGATTGACTTAGATTCTGTAAGCAGGCATATGTCAATTTTTTTGGCTAATTACCATCAGACCTACGCGTTTTTTATTAGCATCTTGCTCATCCTTGGGGGAATTCACCATTGTTCATAATCTTTTGGGAGAGAAATTCCTGATGCTCACTTCTCACCATTGGCTCCCATTCTCGAAACTTAAAGTTAACAGGTCAAATCCTCCTTGCCTCCACCCCCAAACCCTAGAGGAAAGTATGTGATTTAAAACTGATCAAACTCCCAGCACTCCATTCCCAGCATTTTGAATTTTGAGCGAGCGATGGGAAGAAATTCCCATATCAGGTTGATGGTAAGGGATGCAATGGCCAGAAGACCAGATTTTGTTCTGCAATGTGGTCTTTGCTTGCTTGGTTCCTGGCCATTTTTAAGCCCAGTTCTCCAGCCGTTCCACCTTCTCTTGCTATCTGCTATGGTCTGGTTATGCTCCCCCAAAATTCATACACTGAAACCTAATCACCAATGTGATGGTTGTTGGAGGTGGGGCCTTTGGGAGTTGATTAGGTGTGAGGGCAACGCCCTTACGAAAGAGACCCCAGAGAGCTGCCTTGTCCCTTCAACTATGTGAGGATGCAGCGTGAAGCCGCCATCTATGAACCAGGAAGAGAGCCCTCCCCAGACTCTGAATTTGCCAGTGCCTTGATCTTGGACGTTCCTCACCTCCAGAACTGTGAGAAATAAATTTCTGTTGTTTATAAGCCACTGGTTTATGGTATTTTATTTTCAAAGCCTGAATGAACTAAGACACTATCTTTCTAATTTCCCCAAAAGAAAGCCAGGATCAGTTTCTGCTCTCACAATAAGGAGTCCTTACTCCTTTCTCTGGGATCCCACAGCATACTGTCTAGGCACACATTATAAAACATATCACTCATATGGTTATAATTTATTTAGTTATTCATAATTAGGATGAGTTTGAAATAACTCTTATCTCATGACCAAATTGGATATGGTAAAGTTGTGCTTTATCTGAACAGTTCAGTTAGATTTCAGAATAGGGAATGACTTTGGGAATTTTTTAATGTGCTATTAAAGGGATATCTTGCAGAGAAAAATCACAGTCACTCGAGTAGATGTAGAGTGATAAAGCCTATGAAGGAAGCAAGATATTACCTATAAAAGCAACCAAGGATACTAGAGACAACAAAATAGGGTTAAGGGCACCAGGAGGCAATGGATGGAACCACAGGATACTGAGCTTGAATTTGATGTCCACGTATGATTGCAAAAGAAGGACGTAGAAAGTTCCCTGTCACATATAACAAGATCATATTAAGAAAGTAAGGGTCTCATAACCCTGGGAATATTATAGGACAATATCTCTGATATTTATTTATTTCAAAATATTAAGGGGATACAAATGTTTTTGGTTACATGTATCAATTTTGTTATGCTTGAGTCAGGGTTATAAGTGTGCCCATCACACAGATAGTGTTCACTGTACCCATTAGATAGGTTTTTGCCCATCTTGTCCTCCTTCTTCCCCCCTGCCCTGGTTGATTTCACTGAGTTTGACTTCCCTCTGTACACATGTGTGCTCATTAGTTAGTTCCAATTTAATAGCGAGTACATGTAGTGTTTGCTTTTCCATTCTTTACATATTTCACTTAGGATAATTGTCTCTAGCTCCATACAAATTTTTGCAAAAGGCCTTAATTTATCCTTCTTCATGGGTAAGTAGTATTCCATAGTGTGTGTGTGTGCGCGTGTGTATATACACATACGCGTGCACACACACACACACACGCCACATTTTGCTAATCCACTCATGAATTGATGAGCACTTGGGTGGATTCCATATCTTTGCAACTGCAAATTGTGCCACCATAAACATTCAAGTGCAGGTGTCTTTTTGATAAAATGACTTCTTTTCCTTTGGGTAAATGCCCAGTAATGGGATTGCTGGATCAAATGGTAGGTCTACTTTTAGTTCTTTGAGGAATCTCCATACTGTTCTCTATAGAAGTTATACTAATTTACAGTTCCACCAACAAAGTGTAAGCGTTCTTTTCTCTGTGCATCCACACCAGCACCTATTGCTTTTGAACTTTTTAATAAAGCCATTCTAACTGGGGTAAGGTGATATTTCATGGTGGCTTTAATTTGCATTTCCCTGATGATTAATGATGTTGAGCATTTTTTCATATGTTTATTGGCTATTTGTCTATCTTCTTTTGAGAAGCTTCTGTTAATGTCTTTTGCATACTTTTTAATGGGGTTGTTTGATTTGTGCTTGCTGATTTGCTTGAGTTCTTTGTATATTCTGGTTATTAACCCTTTGTCAGATGTAAAGCTTGTTAATATTTTCTCCAATTTTGTAGGTTGTCTGTTTGCTCTGTTTATTATTTCCTTAACTGGGCAGAAGCTTTTTAATTTAATCATTTATTTTTTTTTGTTGTTTCTGTGATTGCCACTGGGGTCTTCTTCATAAATTATTTGCCTAGTCCAATATCTAAAAGATTTTTTCCAACATTTTCTCCTATTAATAGAGTTCTATGGTTTCTTGCCCTACATTTGTATTTTGTCCCATTTTGAATTAATTTTTGTGAGTGGTGAGTGATATGGATCCTATTTCATTCTTCTGCATGCGACTATCCAATTTTTCCAGCACCATTTATCGAATAGGGCTTCTTTTCCCCAGTGTATATTGTTGTCTGCTTTGTCTATTGACTGTTCTCTCTCTGGGTTTTCTGTTCTGTTCCATTGATCTATGTCTCTATTTTTGTGGCAATACCATGCAGTTTTAGTTACTATATCCTTGTGGTATACTTTGAACTCTGGTAATGTGATGCCTCCATATTTGTTCTTTCTGCTTAGGATTGCTTTTGCTATTTGGGCTCTTTTGTGATTCCAAAGAAAACATAGAATTATTTTTTCTAGATCTGTGAAATATGACATTGGTACTGTGATGTGCATTGCACTAAATCCGTAAATCACTTTAGGTAGTATGGACATTTTAACAATGTTGATTCTATTGATCCATGAGCATGATATGTTTTCCCATTTGTTTGAGTCATTTGTGATTTTTTCCTTAGTGTTTCATAGTTCTCTTTTGACATCTTTTACCTCCTTGCTTAAGTATATTCCTAGGTATTTTATTTTCTTTATAACTATTGTAAATGGTATTAAGTCTATGGTTATATGCTTAGCTTGACTATTATTGGTGTAGAGGAATGCTACTGATTTGTGTACATTGATTTTGTAACCTGAGAATTTGCTGAATTTATTTATTAATTTTAGAAGTCTTTTGGTGGAGTCTTGGGGCTTTCTAGATATGAGATCATATTAACAACAAAAAGCAATAGTTTCACCTCCTGTTTCCCAATTTGGGTACCCTATTTAAAATTTAAAAAAAATACTAAGTGCAACATAAATATGAGAAAATCAAACAAAAGTTTGGATTTTCCTGTGATGATTATACCTGCATTTCTTTTGAAATTTAAAATATCAATATTTTGAAAAAATATTTTTGTCATTTTTTGGTACCTCTGAACTGTTCATTCTTTAAGCACTGGCTTAGTCTTCCTATTGTTGATCCAGTATTGCAGATGCTAGGTATTTAATGAATAATAAGACCCATGTAGTTCATCATCTTTTGGTGAAATAAAGCATGCTGTTTATATAACATGTAGAGTTGTTGTTGTTGTTTGGGGATGGAAGGTTCGGCTTGGGGATTATGGGATGAAGTTTTTCAAACCCACCACAAACTACCTGACCTCATTTTCTCATCCTACAGTCTAGTGGGTATATCTAAGTCAGTCTGAGTTTGAGGAAAAAGATCATGGATAAGGTAAACCTACCAGGTGGTGGTTTTATAAAGGAAGTTTTTTATTTTCGTGGTGTAGGTATCAACATTCTTTTCAAATGAGGATTTTGGAAAGGATTTTTTTGAAGACTTGGAATGAAAGCACCTGAACCAGACTTTGAATGCAGAAGGGCTGTTTCACCTTAGATGTTAAGCATTTGAATCAGGTCCTGTCCTGTGGAGCAGCTGTGCAATATCAAATGCTTTTGGAGAATTCTCTTGAAGACTTGCATTCACAGACCAGTTTTTCAAAAAGGGTATCTTATTTTTCACTCATTTTTCTCACAACTTTGCATAAAGAAAATGCCACTATTTTGTAGAAGCAGAATTTAAAGGGCAAAAACTTTTTATCCATTGCATTGTCATTAAGCACCATAAACCTCCAAAAGCTTACCTGTGTGCTCTATCAAGATAGGAAGACGCGGATAAAATTAAAATTTGCCATAAATAATGTACCAACATTTAAATATTGTCCTTTCTATTTTTGAAGTTATTGCTAAGCTCTAATATCAATGGAGAAACATTACCAAAGCACACAAAGCATACGTGTGTGTGCAGGCATGTGTGTGTGTTTATGGGGTCAGTGGTATGACATCTATAAGAAGCATTCTGTGCACAAATTCTAACTGAACAGTCACAGGAGGACTTTTTAAATCTTTCTCAAATGCAACTAAGCTATCAAACACAAAGTAGAAACAGGAGTATTGCTCTATCTCACACCAGCTAGATGCCTAATTTGGAGCTTTGCAATCTTTTGGGCTTCCCAATGGATACCATTCATCTCAAATTATGTAGCTTAAATGCATTATATATTCAGCTTGCCTGTATCTACATATCATCCCCCAGATTTATTAGATTTACTGGATTTTCCTGCAGCTACATGAAAGTAACTGTTCCATCACACAATGATTGAGCTTTTAGTGCTTACCTAGTCAGGGACTAATTCCCTAATAAGCTATGCCTGTAGTAGTTTCTAAAGCAAGAATACCAGGAACATTTGTTATTGAATGGAGCCCTTACCAGTCATTAGTTGCTGTTGAGCCACAATTAGATCAGCTTTCTACATGCTATAAAATCATTTTGGTGTAACTGATGCTCAGGGAAATTTCTGTGCAATATCTAGCTTTTTAATTTTTTTCAAAATGAAAGAAATTAAATTTTCTGTATGCAGGATGACTTTTGTTTTTCCCTATTATTTCCTCTCTCTCTTTCTCTCTCTCTCCACTTATATGAGTTAAGTTTGCAGTCCCCAACCCCTGGCTGCAGATTGGTACTGGTCTGTGGCCTGTTAGCACAGCACAGGTGAGCTGCAGGTAAGGGAGGCTTCATCTGCATTTACAGCCACACCCCACCACAGCCCCCACCCTCCAGTCTGTAGAAAAATTGTCTTCCGTGAAACCGGTGCCTGGTGCCAAACAGGTTGGAGACCACTAATTGTTGCAGTTTACAAATGATTTGAGGTTTATTTAATTTGCACACTCAGATTTAGCATTCCCTAGCTAGTTATTAATATATATTTATATATATAAATATATTTATATATAAATATATTTATAAATATAAATATATATTTATAGTGTGTGTAATGTAAAAATGAAGGCTAAAAAATTGAAATGGTTTATATAAAGGTAATATCCATTTATCAAATCCTTGATATTTTAGAAACCTTGGGCAGGCTGCAGATTTTCTTTCACTCCTTAAACCTGTAGAAATTATTTGGCTGCTATGTCTGCATCAGTTTTTACTAAATGTTAAGTTATAAAGATGAGAGAAGTTTCTATGAGCTGCTTAATACCTTCCATTTCTGCTTCTGCCAAGAGAAAAAGTAGAAGATTTTGTGCTATTGAGGAAGGAGTATTAGAGGTGTTGAAATAACATTTTCCTACTATTTCTTCCTCTATAACATATCCAGGCTCTGCAACTCTTTCTACCGATTAGTTATTGTGATGTTACTAGGGTAACTGTGCATCAGGGTTAGCTGAGCGTAGGCCAGTGCCCTCTGTGAATAAGGATATCATTTCACTCTCAGAAGTGTCATGGTTTGAACAATAAATTGTATTAACTCTCCCAGATGCTAAGGAAATTATTTAGACATTTTATAAAATCGGTGTCCTCAATTATGCAACAAAGATAATATTTACTCTATCAACTCAATTAGCAAGTATTTACTATATATCTACACTATGCATACACAAAATGTTACAGGAGTACATGACATGATTCTGTCCCATGAGGAGTTTGCACCCTGTGTATTTTTAGTCCAATATAACAAATTTGACAGTACTCTGGGAAAGAAAAAAAAGCACTCATGGTCCTCAGCAAATTATAACAATGAGATGCCATAACTCTATAGCTTTATGACCTTGAGCAATTTATTTAACATTGCTAAGCCTATTTCTGTGTACATAAAATGGAGACAAATGTAAAATCTTCCTTAACAGAATTGTGGTGAAGATTCAATGCCATAAAATCTGCAAAGTGCTTAGCACAATATTTGCCATATGGTTAAGTGTGGAAGATGTTGGCCAAAAATACGTAGACAAATGACTAGATGGATGAATGAACAACTAACATACGCCTAATAAATTAGCATGTGAGTTGAATGGAATTGGGGTGGGAGAGAGAAGAAAGGGCAAGCAATTTTTATACTCCCTCTCCCTCTTCCACTCTCTCTGCTTTACTATCTAGGTGACCTTGGGCAGGTTGTTTAATCTCTTTGTATCTGTTTCCTCAACTCTACAATGGGAAAAATAATAGTACAATTGTTATGAGGATGTAATACATGTAAAGCTCCAGTCCACAGTGCATGCTTAGTAAACTTCAGTTATGACTATTTCATTTAGCCTTTACTATCACACAAAAGACAGAGTGAGGATGGAAGGAGAGATGAACAGTGCTCTACTGAGAAAAATCAGGAGATCACATTGAATTTCTCCATTGCTAGGGGTTTTAAAAAGGAATTGTTTGCAACTGCACGAAAATTAGAACCCTTCTTAAGATTTAGCCCTGTCCTCTTTCTTTCAGTGGGCATGATTATTTACTACATTATTATTTGCCACAGCTAGAACAACAGAAGTGAACAAACAAACAAAGAACCTAGATGACGTGGTTAAGTCAGATTCAGCTCCCGAGCTACAGACAATTTAAGTGTTCCTTCAAGGCCAAATCCAAAGGCTTATTATGTTCAGAGTATTTCTTCAAAAATATTCATGAAAATATTCATGTAAGCGAGACTTCAGTAACCGAGTGTTCTTTATAACAAACAGCCATTCCTCCTAACATGCCTTAAAAGGAAAATTGATGCTATTATTCTATTTCAGAAGATGATGAGACAGAAGGAGGTGAATTGTCTGGGTTAGGGTCACACATTAAGTCAATAACAGAGACACACTCAGAATAAAAAGTAAAAGTAAACAATTCTTTTCCCCCAACAATAGTAGTACTTCACTTCTAAGACTGTTTATTACCTTTCATTGCCTTGACTTTAAGTTTTAATACATTTAACTGCTTTTGAAAGCAGAAAGCTTTATGTTGTTCTTTCTACTCGAGAGAATGAGTTTTTAAAAATCACAAATTTCTACTCATTTGTGTTTAAATTTCAACTAACTCTTTCAGTGCTTTCATTAAAGGAATGCTCTTGTCAGTCTAGTAAGTCTGCTATGGCCTAAAATAATGAAGGGGGATGGTGTTGGAATCTGAACCCCATTATACATGTTTCCTGAGCAGCCAGTTTATCTCACTCTACTGACTGCTTCTGACATTCAAACCTGACTTTTCCAAACAGCCAGTATGTGGCATTGGCTTTTAGGTCTTGTCATGTATCCCTGTTACTTGGGAAAGTACTATATTCAACTGAATTATTATTTTTCACCAAAAATGGCAGCACACCATGGAGCTGTAGCCAAACATCTCAAGTCAGTGTGGAAGTTGAGGAACATCTAATGAAGCAAATTGTCTCAGCAATTAACTTCCAGCCATCTCAGAAGAGAGTCACCACGATACATTTCATCTATGTACCAAAAATCCATGTGTACCCCCTACATCTATTGAAATAAAGGGATTCCAATGAAATATTATTGAGTGAAAAAAGCAAGTTGGAGACTAACTCACAACATATTATCCAATTTCAGATTTAAAAGAAATGCAAACACAAATACACACTGTAGCAGAACATTAAAAGAAAAACAAACAAACATCTAAAGAATAGAGACCCTACCTAATAGAGCTTTGTAAGATTTCTTTAGCTCGACTCTATGGGATTTTGTTCTATTTGTTTTTGTTCTGTCTTGTTTTTGCCTCCTATTTCATTGTAGTGATTAACATTGCAAGATGGGGTATCTCTTATCTGATAGCAACAACAAGGAGAGAACTGAGAAGTCACCTCCTTTTCCATAGCCAGCCTTCAAGGAGGAGCAATTTAAAGGGCAATGATGCAAAGCAGCCTGAGCCCTGGGGGTATCTTAAAAGGGAATGTGAAGATTCAGCTTGAGTTTGATGTGTGACCTTGGAGGTTTGAACAGACAAGCCACATGTGGAACTCTTACACTGAAGAAAAGCAGCCTTCACTGTCTAGGAAACTGCAAAGGGCTCTCAAGAACCTGGCTCAGTCCCAAGTGGTCCCATTGCCTATGAAATGTAGTCCTAGTCTAACTCTCAGCCATATTTCCCATTATTTCCTTTCACATCATGTTTTATGTAAGCTAAATTATTTACAGTTTCCTGTATAAACCCAAAGCATTCCTACCACGAGGCATCACTTAAGCAATTTCTTCCACTCATACTCATTGCACCTTCATCTCCACACGTTCTTTATCTCATTAAATAGAAAATCCCTTTACTGTCACTGCTAATTGCTCAAACTAAAAATTTGTAAACATCCATGAATCTTTTTTCACACTCATGCATCAGATCCATCAACAAATCCAGATTTCAACCACTTCTGACTCTCCCCTTACTACAAAGCTGGTGGAAGCCACCTCCTGTCTTGCCTAGATTACTGTAGCAAACTTCTAATTAGTCTCTCTGTTCTTCCCTTGCCCTCCTGCTGTTTATTGGTAACAAAACAGTGATTCTGTTAAAATATAAATAATTTAAAAATATATTGCCACTCTTCTACTCCAAAGCAGTCAGACTAAGGCCAGTGTTCTAACAATGACCTACAAGATTACATACGACCTGGGTTTATTTTACCTTTCTAGCCTCATCTCTTAATTATCTTCTCCCTCATCCTGTTCCAGCCAGAATGGCTTCCTTGCTTTTCCTTGTACAAACCAATTCCATTCATTCCTGAGGGCCTTTATATTTCCTCTGCATAAAATTTTCTTCTCCTATTTATGCAAATGGATTTTCCCTTTACCTTCTTCAGGTATGTGCTTAAATGTCCATATTCTCTGTGAGATCTATCCTTATGTGATTTTTATGTACAATGCCTGTCACTAACATATTGCATATTTTATTGTTGTTTTTTTTATCTGTTTCTCTTATTAGAAAGGAGGCTCAAATAAGTAGAGAGGTTTATCTATTTTGTTTATTGTTGTGTCCCCCAACCCCTAGAAGAGAGCCATGAATATATTAATAGTAGATTCTCATTAGACATTTCTAGAATGGATGAATAAATGAATAAATAGGGTCACCTCTTTACATTGCTGAAAGATTCTTATGAGCATCTCCAAAAAAAAAAAAAAAAAAAGATTCTTTCTTACTTAAAGGACCATAGTTTCTGGAGGGTCTGGAACTTTCAACTTCCTTCCAGATAGCAAGGCTGATAAAATCTTTTCAAAGAAATGTCACTTTTACTATTAAGTTTAGGTTGTAATTCCACAAACTCCCTGTGGGGCATAGTTTATATGAGATCCCTTTGAAAAAAAATGTCAATTACGTCTTGGTTTCTATTCTCTTTTCTATCTTCCCATGATTAATTCTCACTTCATTTTCCATGGCAGCAACTTCAGAGCCAGCACTCATTCTCTTCAAACAAATTACCAAAGGCAACATGATAACCTGGCAGAACTGTCTTAACTTCAGTTGTTTTCTCCCTTTGAAGTTAAATTCCCTCTGCTCTTATCAGATTATTTTAGTAGATTGTATGTGATGTTTTATTGGTTTTGTTGTTCTATTTCAGGATGAACATTTCAGTGTATTCTAATAAGAGGCGAAATAAATTGGCTAATGACATGAATAATTATAAGTGTAAACATTAGTTGGGTACGTGACTACTGGGAAAGTGCCTCAGTAAAGAAACAAACCCTGTGGAAGCCAACAAAGAGAAAAAAACGACAACTGTAATCAAACCCTTTTTCCCCTTCTAGAAATTTGTACTGCAGATAGGCTCCTAATGCTGAGTACGTGAGCAAATGGTGAGGAGGTGGAGGGGATGAACACAGTTGGAAGATCATTGATGAATGGCAGATGTAGGCAGCACTGAACTCTGAATTGTCCATTGAGGTGAATGGCTCAGTTAAATTCTAATTGCCTGATTCGTATTCTGGTCTTACTTGTTACAGGCACCGTGGTGGGCATTTCTAAGAAAACATGAGTAATGTGGAGTAAGCATCATTTCTAGTTCAAAGAACTTTCAACTTAACAGAGAGGACAAGAATATGAATGGCTATATTGCAAAGACATAGTCACAAATTGGCAAAAAGATATAGGCACAAATTGCTATGAAGTTCAGCTGATGATGAAGTCGTAACTAATTCATTGTGTTGGTTGAGGGGGAGGGGACAGGAAGTAAATGTGGATATACGCAAATGCTAAAAAAAAGATATTGTACCCCTATGAAGAGAGAATCTAGGATGAGTTTGGAAATATGAGTGAGATTTTAAACAAAGATGTCCAGAAAGAACACGCCAGGAAGTAGAAAATTCAGAATGTGGGAATCATTCACTGAGATGAAGCAGAGAGACATGATGGTGAGTAGGGTGGAAAGATAGGTAGATTTTTAAAAATCCTTAAATATCAGGCTGTAAAGTTCGTACTTAACTGTATGGGAAATGAGGACCTCTGAAGACTCTGGAGCATGAGCAGGGACATTACAAGAGTTCCTAAAATAGTAAGATTCTTTTAGGAGTTTCCAGAAGAATCATGAAAGTGGAGCTCTCATCATTCCTCCCATCCTTAGTCTCTCTTGGCTGCACTTGGCCACTGGCTTCCAAAGTCTCTTTAGAGATAATCTGGGCCTTTATAAGTAATTTAGAGATCAAAGTTGATAGTTTGATCAATACACATCCTGAAACTGAGTAAATCTTCACAGCAATTGTACTGTTATTTTTCCTATCATAGAGCTGAGGCAACTGAGTCACAAAGAGATTAAGTATCCTGCCCAAAGTCACAGAACTAGTAAATGGCATAGGGAAAAGAGGGCCCCAAACATGCATTGTGGAATTATTATGGAAGCACACCAATAGACATTTGCTTAATGTATTATGGCCTTAGATAAATTAATTTAAAGCACTAGAATTTTAATGAGGATTAATGAGTTGAATTAAGAGTTAGAATTTTTAAATATATTGCTGAATATTTGGGTAGTTTTAGTTAAATATTTCACAATTGCCTTGTTATATTGAATGAGCAGTTCTAATCAGAGAAGATTACACAGAAATATTTCATGTATTCTGCACTTGCAAGGCTGTGGTTCTCACATTATCTCAACAAATGGAGATATTTGAAGCATGAGCAAAGAGAAAAGGTTTTTTACCCTAATTGTAGACAAATACTTTTCTTTAATACTGAGTGAACAGTGAGTAGGTTTGGTTTTAGAAAGTAAATATGAGAGTAATTCTGCAAACTTTTTTTAAGGAAACGTTCTCATGAATGCAGCTAAGGTGTTCTCATTTGCTCCATTTCACAGCTACTCAGCTTTGTTCTCACCCAGAGCGTGGGAAGAAGTCAGTTACAAAAATGTTATAAGCACCCTTAGTTAGGAAAAAGGTAGCACAGTATCATTTCCTTCACCTCATCATCTCACTTACCTGCAAAAGGATAATTGCAGCTACAAAAGGGTGTTGGAAGAATTTAAAATGGAACATCATTCAGAGAAAAGAAATAATAATCCTGTTTCCTTTCCTCTAGTCTCCAAAAATGGGAAGTTACAATTGTCCTAATATGTCTTCCTGGGCAGCCACTTAGCCCAAGAATAAATATCTCTTCTTTATTTCTCTATGGGTACTTGGGACAAGAGCTATGTCCCCAATAACATTGCGTTTGGTCCTCTATTAGAGCTAGACCATTATAAGGGTAAACTTATTATGGTTTGCTTATATGTACTTACATGGGTGTATTTCATTGCCACAATTAATGTGTAAAGTTCTCACAAGCAGCGATCAGAAGATATGTGTGTGTGTGTGTGTGTGTTTGTATGTGTGTGTATATTATTGCTCAGGTATTATTTTTTGAATGAAAAATTAGAGAAACCTATACATAAAAATCCTCTAGATTCAAAAGTCAGGAAATCTTACATTTTTGAGAGACTTAAAACCATTAGGAATCTGTAATGTTTTAGCTACCAGATATATTTATTAAACTTTTCTCAACCAAATGAGGTAGATATCATATCATTTCTTTTATTTTTCTTTCCTTGAGGCTGAAGTTAGTGTTTGGGCAAGAACTTTTACAATGTGAATTCTACCTTATCCAACAATTCTTCTTTTAGAAATAGAATTCGGTTAGAGAGTCTATCTCAAAGCCTGATCCAAGATAAGTCTATCTTAGGTCAGGCTTCAAAAGCAGCCTCTGAAACAAGAATTTATGTGTAAGTGACTTCTTAAAGAAAGTGCTCCAGGAGAAACTAGAAAGAGAACAGAGGAAGTAGAACAGGGAAGAGAAAAATCCAAGCAAGAGTGCAGCCCACTGAAGCTGGGAAGGGGCACACAGAACATGCCAAAGGGTCCGAAGTTGATCTGAGCAGAGCACTAAAAGTGTCCTCTACGGTCCTCAACCCCCAGCCACGGCCCAGCACCGGTCTGTGGCCTGTTGGGAAATGGGCCACACATCACCACCTCAGCTCTGCACCCCATCCCCCCGACACACACACACGCCCAGGCCCTCCCCCCGCCACCACCAGTCTGTCAAAAAATTGTCTTCCATAAAACCAGTCCCTGGTGACAAAAATGTTGGGGACCGCCCACCATGTGCATTCAGGAAAGATCATGTGAGGATTCAGGGAAAAGGTGGCTGCCTTCAAGTAAGAGGGAGAGCCTTCACCAAAAACTGACCCCTGCTAGACTTTGATCTTGGACTTTCTAGACTCTAGAAATATGAGAAAATACATTTCAGTTGTGTAAGCCACCCAGTCTGTGTTATTTTGTTATGGCAAACTGAGCAGACTAATATAAGCCTGCAAGCAGGGCTACTGACTCACCCATTTCTTCCTGCTAAGGAAACCTTTCATTGTGGGATTAAAATCTGGAAAAGTTTAGAAAATTAACAGGCCAGGGTGTTTGCCTTTGGTATGTATGGAAGGAAGTCATACCAAAATGTTCATATAATGGTTATGCAGGCACCATTTTGTGCTTTGATATTTAGTCAATGGGATAGTAAGGGTAGCAGGAAAATAACTCCTGGTTTTGATAATCTCATCAAACAGCAATGAGCATGAAGAAACCCTGGCCTTCCCATACCCATTGTCCACTTAATTCAAGCTTTCCTCTGAGGAGATATCAAGACTTGCTGATGTTGTTGAGGAACAAATAACTCATGAAACATTCTTAAGTGCCCAAATAAAGGCATATATGGACAGGCTGGTACAAATCACCAATTGTCTACTCTTTGGCTTAGTCCTTTTTTCCTTCTGTTTGGAGACCTATGACTTGCCATAGCCTGAAAACACCACACCCTTTGCCTTATCTTTGAATTTTACTTACATGGATTTTATTAATTCTGTTCACTTCCACTCATGGGAAATGGACATATGTATTGTCTATTATTTTAAGATCAAGTGTCAAGAAACAGAGTGTTCATATACATGTGGTGTTGAATGTAGGAAAGCCTGTCACTAGGATCCACTCTCTTCTTAAGTGATCAGCCATTTTAATGTGCAAAAGCAAGGCTGTCTGTGAACACAAGTACACTAACCAACATCTGGGTTTGTTCTTGTTTTTCACCTTCCTATGGCTGTTATGGTCCTGAGTTTTCATGAAACCAGAAGTTCAGGCAACAAATAACTCTACCTAGAAAGAGCAATTAAAGGAGATGGCCTTACAAATGATTTCTTAAATCCAATTAAACCTATTATCAACCTAGTTGGTGCCTGCAGTGTAAATTCAAGGTGTTAAAATTGCTAATTGATCTAACTGTGTATTCATGACCACTAATTTTAAATGAGCCCCAGGTCTGCCCAACAATCCTAGAATGCTCACTCTTCAAAATTACTGTTTCACATCTTATCATCTCTCTTCAAATTCCCAACACCGTCTTAGCTTGCTAGTTAAATCACTGGAAGAAAAAATAAAAGCCATTGGAAGACTATCACAGCTATCAACTTACTTGGATCTATGACTATTCTCTCTGACTTACCTCCAATTATAATAGCTTTCATGCCCTTCATTAACGGTCAGCTCCTTTACTTTTGTCTGGGATTCCAACCCTACCTGCCTTCACGAGAACTCTTTTATTCAATGATTACCTCCAGTTGGTTTCATTATTATTTCCTTTCTCTCTAATGGTTCATTCCCTTCAATACACAAAAGTATTCTTGCAATTCTCATATTAAGAGAAAACCCCTTAACCTTCAGTTTACCTCACTCTATGCCCTTGTTCTCCTACAGAACAAAATTTCTTGAAGGAGATTTTTGTCTCCCCCCACATCCCTTTTTCCTATTAACCCATCCAAGTAGGGTTATAACTCAACCATTTCAATGCTCTTAGCAAGGCTATCAGCAATCAGCATCTTGTCAAATCTATGCCCATATCCAATTTTTCAGCACCAATAAAAAAGTTTAATGCTCTTATTTCTTGAGACATTTGAGACATTTTCTTACCTACCGTGACACCACAAGTACATGGTTTTCCTCCTTAGAATAGTGTCTTCTGCTAGTTTTTGCTCTGTGGATCATTTTCAAATATTAGAAAAACCCAGGGCATGGTCCCAATCCCATTACTCTGCCCTCAGTCATATTGCTTCTCTGTGGTTAGGTTTTGTGGGGCCTTTTTGAGGACAAACCTAGAGTGGAATGAATATGAGCAACTTTTCATGTAGATCTAATTATTTCACTCATAACTTTTCATAACATAGATTTCCTCACATAGCATTTCATTCTTTATTCTAGGATACTTGTGCAGCATGAAATATATATGATTGCACAGGGTAATTAGAAAATAAGAAGTTTTGAAAAACTTAGTTCTATATACAGATACCAAGAACATTATACAACAGCAGAAATAGACAAGTAAGATTTTTTCTTTTAAAAAGGACAAATTCTTATCCTTTGAGAATCAGGGGATGGTGAGTTACTCCACATTGGATTAAGAATCTACATCCTGACATAGTAAAGACATAGAAGCATCATTTGATAAACAAAGGAAAATATTTAACCTGAAAAAATGGACAAAATGCTGATAAAAAATATGCACTCCAAATATTTTTCTTCTGATTTCAAGTGTAAATCATTTTTTTTTTTTTTTTTTTTTTTGAGACAGAGTGTCACTCTGTTGCCCAGGCTAGAGTGAGTGCCGTGGCGTCAGCCTAGCTCACAGCAACCTCAAACTCCTGGGCTCAAGCGATTCTACTGCCTCAGCCTCCCGAGTAGCTGGGACTACAGGCATGCACCACCATGCCCGGCTAATTTTTTGTATATATATATATATTTTAGTTGTCCATATAATTTCTTTCTATTTTTAGTAGAGATGGGGTCTCGCTCTTGCTCAGGCTGGTCTCGAACTCCTGAGCTCAAACGATCCGCCCACCTCGGCCTCCCAGAGTGCTAGGATTACAGGCGTGAGCCACCGCGCCCGGCCTCAAGTGTAAATCATTAAACTATTTATCACTGAGGGCTAGATTTTTTTTTTTCTTCTTCTCTATTTGATATTGAGTTCTGTTCTGCTCTAAGGAAAGAGTGTGTGTTAGAGATAGAGAGAGAGAGAGAGAAATTTGGCATTATTGCC
Organism: Eulemur rufifrons; assembly: GCF_041146395.1. Taxonomy (NCBI): domain Eukaryota; kingdom Metazoa; phylum Chordata; class Mammalia; order Primates; family Lemuridae; genus Eulemur; species Eulemur rufifrons. The sequence goes on along the minus strand of NC_091001.1, from coordinate 77,481,034 downwards.
AATCACTTAAAGAATATGGATATTCACTACTGAAGCTGAGTTAGAAACATTCTCTCTTGCTTTTTTTTCTTTCACCCTGATGTCCCAGCTCTTTCTGCCCCTGATCCTCTTGCCCTCCTTTGCCAGTTTTGCAAAGCTTATTTCCCCCAAGCAGGCAAGATAGGTTACCCTTCCCTGACTACCCCCACTCCTCCTCAAGCCAAGCCAGTGTAAGAACTGCGTGGATGAGCTGGCAAGTGTGGAAGGAATAATGAAAGCTCAGCAAGTGAAGCAGTCAGTGACCCTTTTGGAGACCACAGAGCTGTTCCCACTAAGCAAGGATCAGATACACTCCACCAATTTCCTGGATGATGTTTTTCTTATTCAGAGGAGCAATGAGAGCACTTTATCTTAAGGAGCCTCAGGCAGCACATCTGCTCTCTTTCTTTCTAGGCCTTCTAAAACTTTTGCAGCAATAAATACTCATGTTCATACTTTCCAATTTTCCATTCAGTTCTGCTAATAAAACACATCTTTATTGGTTTGGCTTTAGTGGCTCCTATTTTTTCTTTGGCTCATTAGAACAAAAGACTTTTAGAGCCACGTCTAATATTTCAGACCTCTGGCTTTGGTAAGCCTCTTCTTTCTTAATAGTGTCTTGGTTTGATTGGAAGCTATATACCAATTTTATTTGTAACCCCAAGAGGGCAAAATTTGGCTCTTAAAAAGTGGAATAGATACAAGGCTCAGGATTTCTTTAAAATATCCACTTAGAACAATAGTCCCTAGCACATGTGACTCTGCACCTGTTCAGGAAGTGCTGAAAACTCCAGGGGAGATCTTCCCATACTCAGATGTCCCCAGAAGCAATGGCATGGGCCAGAGTGATAAGGGCACATGCACACACGGAATGAGTGCTGATGGCCAGGGTGTGCTGGAGGGCACAGACCCAGCTCCAGGAATAGTAGCTACTTAGCACCAATTGTCATCAATTGGGAATGTAGGCCCAGGCCATCTTCTGTTCTAAACTTTAAAAAGAAGCAGAAATATATATTTTCTGCGAAAACTTCTGATAAAAGAGTTGTCTTGCATTCAATTTGCTATGAGACATTTGAGAAGAAAGATTTTCTTATTAACATGATGAATTCTTTCTCAATAATTAATCAAAAATAATCTAGTGAGAAGCACAAAATATGTAAGTCCAACACATAGGGATTATGACATAGAACTATATGCACCATCTAATAATTATTTTTTAAAAAAATGGAGTTCCCTTTGGGCCTGGAAATGCTTAATAGAGGAGATATAAATTCTCTTAATTGAGAAAAAAAAATCAGCTCTGTGCCTCCTTGTCCAAACTCTCTGAAAGCAAGGGTTTAAACACTTTTTCTGTAAATAGGTTTTGCCTTTTACGGTATCTGTTTGAAGTACTCAATTCTGTCATTGTAGCATGAAATCAGTGACAGACAATGCGTAAATGAATGGGCCTGATTGTGTCTCAATAAAACTTTCATTTACAAAAACAGGCTGTGACACATATTTGGCCCAAAGGCTGTCCCCTACTTTAAAGGAAGGTGGGAGTGCCTCAATTGGAGTTTCAGCAAAGCAGTTTTTAAAAGGGGCTGGAGTGTTTGAATTGCTTAAAGTGACGGCTAAGTGCAAACTACGTCCCACAAAGAGTTCAAGTGAAAACGTGGAAACACCAAATCTGTTTTTGGGCCCACAAAACAGGTACACCATTGAAGAAAAGAGCAAGAATATTAGCAACTAAACAAATGAGAGAAGGAAGCACATAATGATAAACAAAGGAATGGATGAGGGTGGAAGAAGTATCTAAGTTCATTTTGATTGACAACAGAGATGCGACACAGTCTTCTTAACAGACCCAAGATAGAGGCAGACACTATGCGTTTATTCCCTACTATTATTAGGCTACAAAAAGGAATACTTTTCATCCTTCCTCCATCAAAAAAAAGCAGGCAAAGAAAGGATGCTAGACCAAATAGCAAGCTTGTGAAGATTCAAAGAAATGGGTGAAAAAACTCACAAGTTTTCAACTTCTCCTCTGCTCATTATATAACACTTAGTGTGAAAATCTGATCAAGCTTACAAGGCTACGAAAGGTTGATCCCAACTCTAAGCTCAAGTACCAGTTCTCTTTGCTGAAAACACCTCTTCTCAGATGGGGCAAGATGGCTGTACCTCTCTATGCACCATGCTATGTGCTTTCCTGGTCCAAGAGACCCACTGTTATTGAAACCACAAGGGAGTTTCTGTCTAGGTCTAGTTTCTCATCACAAAACGATCCAATTTTTGAGACAATAAGGATTGCCAAGGAATTAAGGAATTTTTAATACGACAGACAATCGTAGGGAGAATGGGAGAGGCTGCCGCAAATAGTCTCTCCCCTAAGGGATACCATGGGCTTTTAAAGGAGGAGCCGTGTGCCTTGGGGCATGTGTGGTGCGTCTCACAAGGGGCTACCTGCATTGGGGGCAGGTTGCTGAAATGATGAATCTTGGAATCAGGAAGTCTGCTCAGGGGCCTTTGGAATCTCAGCTCCTTTGTCTTGCAGAAAATCCATCATTTCTGGGAAACAACTCAAAAGTTGAAGTAGTTAGTTAAGGGAGTGGATTATATAGGGGTCACTGAAATTTGTTCCATGGGGTACTTGTTACACAACCAGCTAGAGGAGAATTCATTTTATTGCTACTTTTATATCACTAGTGTTTCTGAGAAGATTTTCATATCTTTCACCCAAGATAGTTTTAGGCATTTAAGCGAAATGCTTTTAGCTAAATGCAAATGATATAGGAAATGGCTTTTTTTCATGTAATACTCAAAGGACTGCACCTTCTGGTTTCGAGGAGCATTTATTTCCATTTTACTTCTATATCTTCAGTAGCTATTCCATTTAAAATGTGAGTCTTGATTCACAGCACTGAATGAGAGCTGCGGTGGGTGAAACAGAGTAAATATTTAAGTCCAGGCGAGAGCTCTTGGAAGAAAACTTGAAAGTCAGACAAGGTTGGGTAGCCTGGACTCCTAAGTGAATGAAAAGGAGTAAGGGGACTTAAAAACAAGCTCGGACACAGGACCACATGGTACTGTTTGAACAAAGCAATTGAAGAGGACATGTGTGATATCTGTTTAAAAAGCAAATACACATCTTGCATTTGTCAATTAATGACTAGATGGTCTGGCCCAGGTGAATTATAATTGAATATGTATTATTAAAATGCATTAATGGACTTTTACTTGGTAGTTAACACATCTGCACAAACGGTGTTTATCAACCTTTGCCTTTCTTAGTGATCATCTCCTGGCATTTAAATTCTTTATAAAAGGCATTCTCCACTCTGATCCCAGTTTAATGGGAGAAAAAAGACGATAAGAAGAATAACTTGAAATAGAAATGTAACTTAATATTTCAAAGCCTGCCGGTCTCTGATTAGACCATTACTCTCTATACATAATCTCTTACTAAACTAAATTGATTCTTTTTCAATATAAAAATAGCACAAAGCCTTTGAATTTTGAACTAGCGAAGTTCAGTGAGCTCTTTGAATTGCAAGCCTGAAAATAACAAATCTTATTTAATTAACAAAAGAATGAGATAGGGATGAAAAACATGATGTTAAGACACAGTAAGAATTGATTGGAGCTGCGTTTTTAGCTGTAAATTTGGTGAGTAGACTGCTCGTGAGACAGGCAACATTAATTACTCTGTTTCCATAGCAGATTCTGTGTTAAAAAAAATTAAACTGCAAAGAAGTAGGGAAGCATCTGTGGGTGCATTCCTTTGCACCAATAAAATAATTTTATTGAACTCCATTCATGTGCATACTTAGAATTTAAATTCAGGAGATCTTATAGGCCTGTATTCATTAAATATTATGTACCATTTTATATGGGAATACTCATAAAAGGAGAATATGGAACACAATTAAAAGGAATAAATTCAGCATGGCTTTGGCACTCTATAAAATCTCCTTGTCACTGTATGTCTTTAACTGACTACACCAGGCGCAACTAGTATCAGTGATGGGAGAATTCAAAAGCAGTTTGTTTTTATGGTCAAAATTCACTACACTTTAAAATCATGCTAATAGTCTAGTGCCTGTACAAACATAAGACCAAACTGACAAAGTATTTTTTAGCCCCTTGTCATTCTTTGGTCCCCATCATACTGGAAAATTAATATTGGTTACTGAAATCCTATCTTACTTCTGCCACGTTAGTATCCTCACCCTGATAACATTATGCTTACCTTACGTCCTCCTCAACTCAAGCCACACTTTCTCTTGCTCCACTTGTGTATTTCTCTATGTCTGAACCACAGTCTCTTTATCAGGCTGTCTGCGGTCAGATACCCTTATCACCAACTGCCTGCTACTGACTCTTCTAGATTCTGTGTTTGATTAATTCTTTACATTCTAACCAGATCATTTCCCTTCCCATCTTAATGCCCAATTTAAAAATCATTTTTGACACTGTCAAATACTCAAAAAACATAGGATATTTTATTTCTAGCCACTAAACCATTTTTAGACAACACTGTTGCTCAGTGTGCACATAAACACACTGTATTAATTCCTCCCTGACACGCTTGATTGTAGCTTCTCTGCTGCCATTGCTGCCTCTCGTTTCTCCTTGCACACAATAAACATAGGCCTCCCATCAAGGGTGTCGTTTCAATCCTCTGCTGTTTTCTTCTATACACTCCCCATCAGAGAACTTAGCTACTCCCACGGTTACAACCTTCATCCCCCGGCAACTGACACCAAGGTCAACATCTGTCAGGAACTCTAGTCCTTGACTTTCAACATCTTGTCTACCAAATCCCTAGGTTTAATAACTCCAAAACTAAACATGTCACCTTTTCTCACAAACCAATGCTTACTCTAGACAATCTTATTTTTATTAATTTTACAATCATTTTCCCATACTCAAATTTTGGCAGCCTTTTAAACTTGCCAACCACTTCAGATTATCAGTAAGACCTATTTATTTTCTTTCATATCTCTTTTAACATTTCCTTCTTTTTATTCCATTGCAAAGGCTCTACTACAGGTCTTTATTAATGGATAACTGTATACTTACCTTAAACTTCTATTTTCCCCAATTCCAGTCATTCTATATACCATCATGAAGTTAATCTTGCTAAAATTCTCTAGGTAAAGCCTTAATAGCTGCCGATTAATTATAATAGTATTTGCCAAATAATGGGACACATAACATTGGTTCAAATGGAAAAAAAGAGTTTTAGTAGTTATGTATCTATAATAATGGCCATAAAAAGTTTAATTATCACCTCAAACCATGATTTTATGGATAATATTGCTTAGAATGAATATAAAATTTTCAAAATGAGCCAATTAAAAAAACTAAGTAAAATAAAGTAGTAAATGTGGAAAAGCATGGCAAAAAATGGGGGTAATACGGTTCTATTGAATAAAATCTATATTAATCTCCCTCACTGCTTTCCTTTAACTTTTAATCTTGTTTCTCACTACTTGACCACACACATCTCCTCTTCCCAACAGGTAAATCAATTTTGTGTTCCTTGAACATGCCATGTGCTATTCCATCATGCTTTTGAGGTTGCCAAAGAGCCAGACAGTGAGCAGAGGGAGAAGTTCAAGGAGAAGTTTTATTAATATAAGGTGAAAAGTCATCAGAAACAGAAGACAAGATCAAAGATGAAGGAGATTAAATAGGACATCAAGCTGGCCAGGCAAGCTAATGATGCACCCAAGAATCTGGGAGTGAGGTTGGTAAAGCAAGGGGGTTAAAGATTGAATTGTGGAGTGTGGTACCAGGTGTAATGGAGGCTCAGAATAATTATTCAAAATCCATATCTATGAATACCTGGAATTCAGTATAAAGTAGCTTTCTCAAGATTCTGAATTTGGGATTAGATTTGTCCATTTTTGTGACTTAGCTTTGTTATCCTCTCAGCTTGTAATTCTCAACCTCCTAATACTTAACTTTCTAAATCCTACCAGGCTTTGACACCCAATTAAACTCCTGCTTTTCCTAAGGACTCTTGTTTGACAAGCCCAACTGGAGTTGATACCTTCCTTCTCTGAAATGTTAAAGCATTTATGATCACTTCTAATCATGTATCCTACTCATATCAGTATGTTCTGCTTTATATCACAGTGGTTAGCACACAAGCTTTATCACTGCTTTTTTGGAAGCTCTTTACGCGTAAGTCCAATAGCATCTGGTACATTTTTTTTTAATGGTAAATCTTTGGAATACAGGCTCCTTTTCCTCTAGGTTTATAAGGGAATAGTTCTTATGTTGTGTTTAATATTTATTCAGTTTGTTTAATATTTAAACAGAAGCCAAGAACATGCCCAGCAATGTTTTAGAGGTCACAGTAATGATGGCTAACTGCAAAATAACTGATTGTGGGGACAGATGTTTGTGCTATTGCTGCTCAATGAATGCTACTTACAGGGCAGAGGGAACGATGACAACAAATAGCCTTTGTTCTTCTAAGAAAGGGATAGATATGTATATAAAATTTATAGATAAATGATTTTGAGACCATTGCTTTATACCCAAGGAGGTTCACCACGTAGCTATTTTGAACCAAGTGGTTTAATAATGTCTTCTCACCTAAAATAGAACATCTATGTTATTTTACATCTTCAGAGATACAAAGAAAGAGGAAGGTAGAAGATTATATATATATATTTTATTTTTTTCCTCAAAGTGGATATATAGCAATAGAGTTTCCTAGAAATATACCTGCATTGATATGGTGTTGCATTATTTTATTTTCTTAATGTTAAGGAGTTTGATCCAGATATCTAATATTCCTCCTGCAGAAATCTAAGAAAACTCACTGAGTTTCAAAATGTTAACTTCCTGTTTGACCTGTCATAAATCATCATTCCAATCCAGATGATTAGACTCAAAAGCAAAATATAATTCTTCAAGTTCCTTTCATGAAATCTCTTTCAATAAGGAGAACAAAGATTCCCTTTGAAATAAAATTGCTTTTACAAACTTCAACATTCATGATGTTTGGGATGATTTCAAAGGAAAATATCCAATATAATTGCTGCTGCCACACCTACTACACTGAAAGTTTCTTATGCTTCAATATTGACTCAATCTTTGGTTCAATGTGTCAGTTAATAAATAAGCACATATTAATCCTTCTCCTATAGCTAAGCAACTATTCTCAGTGTCATGGGAATATTAAATATATAAAGATTAAGGTTTTTTGCTATCCTGAATGAATGACCTTACAATGTAATTGTGGAAATAAGATAAACAATATCAAAGTGAAATCAGAGTTATAATTAACACTTCAGTGAAATATTATATCTACATACATGCAAAAATGGCAAATGAATAATATAGAGTGTAGACAATAAGTATCACATATCAGAGATTCAGAATAAAAACATCAGTATGAGTTGTACATACAAGTTAATTTTATGACCCTCTTAATAAACGATTGTTATCCACTTGTAAAATATGATTCTTAAATATATATTTTAAATGATCTGTAAAAACTACATGAAAGGCTTTTAGGTCTTTCGATAAATTCACTTTTTCTTGTCAATATGAACAAAAATAACTTTACCAGTTTCTTAAAAAAAATATGAAAAAAGGACTAACTCACAAACAAATTCACCCCTTTGGATTTTAACTCAGTGGTCCCTTTTTCAACCATCTTGTCCATTCCACATCTAGGCTAACTTTCTAACTGTTCTTTCTGCTTCTAATATCTTCCTTCTCTAATCTATCTTAGTGCCAAATTTAAATTTTTAAGGCATATTTTTGACCATGTCCTTACACTATTGAAAACAAACTCAATGATTTATCTCTGTGCTTACAGAGTAAAATACAAACTCCTTACTTTGGCAATCTAATTAGATTCCACTTTCCTAAATTTAATTCTCATTATCCAGCCCTCTGCTCCTTGTATATGCCCCACATTTTTCCACTTTTTGCTCATGCTGTTTCTGCTGCCTGAAAATCTTCCCTGCTCTTCACTTCCTCCCTATTATTTGAAAATGTCCAAATCCTCATCTTATTCTTTAAGATGCATTTTGAATGCTTTTCTTACATAAATCCTTCACTGACACAATCCAGCTTAAATCACCCTCTTTCTTCTGAAATCAGGCTCTACACTTTGAAAGAGATATATTTCTAAGGAGAAGCAAAAATTCAAGGGAGTCAAAGACCACTGAGTCTCTTTTCCTTCATTTTAGAATCCTGAACAGAATTCCCAGACATATAGGCATTGTATGGATTTGCATTATGGTCTGGTTTTGTGTGTCTCAAACATTTCTTCTGTGAATTTTGTGTAACAAAGCTTTGAGCATATCATTTTTCTCCTTCATTTTTGCAATATAATTGTCTGAACTTTGATAGTCTCCCCATGAAACCTTAGCAATTTCAACCTTTTCAAGTAGATAGCCTATGGAAATAAGTGTCAATACCATCCACTCTTTATTAGCAATATTTGTGGGATAGGCATAAAAATTTGACTATTTTACACTATAAAATGTAAACATACACAATGCATATATGCATATATATATTTCAAAGCTTGCTTCAAAAACCATTATGATGAATAACATAAATCACTGTACATTCACAACATATTCAAATAAATCATAATTATGTAAAGTAATTAAGGATAGGACAATTGCAATTACATCTTTTGAATGCAATGGATTGCTAGGTGATCCATCACTTTCTCAAATTTAAAGTGAGGGGTCTCAAAAATCAAGGGCTTAATTTTCTTTATTGTTGCAAAAAAGCACCAGGTATCGCCAACCCCCAAATCCAGAGCTCTCTCCCTCCCTGACAAAACATCAAAAAATCATAATCAGAAACTGTCAAAATTTTAGTTCTGCTTAGAACTAAAAATACATGGAATTTTCTTCTAAAGATACTTTTAAAAATTGGTTTTCTTGATTTTCTGTTTGTGCTTTTATGCCCAAAATTAGATCCTCACAAAGCATCTTACTAAAAGACCAAGTTTTATGATGCTAAAATTTGGAACATTGTGGCGATCTTTCCATAGTCACTCCATTTATTTTCATGGAGTTATCCATGCTGTGGCCCATCTATAATTTCCCTCCCCTGATTTCTGTCTGTTCCAACCATAGTCATTCTTCACAACCCACATAGCTCAGACAGTGTTGGTCTAACTCCATGAGACATATCACTGTATAGAAGCACGATCAAAATACATTTTAATTCCTGATTTCCCACTTAATAGTAGTGCTACTTTAAACAAGGCAATTTCAGTTGCTTCATTTCTAAAGTAGGGAGTATGGCAAGCTGTGAGAAAAGAAATGATAAAGTTTGTTAAGGACTTATTAGAAGGCCTGGTGTGTGAGTATGAACTGGGTAAAAATAAATCATTCTTTCTGCTTTGGCAGCTAAAGAGAATGCGTAGCCAGCCAAGTTTCCTCCATCCTTCAAGCTTTCCTAGGTTCATTTGTGGGACTATTCTTGAGTTTCTGTGATGGGGAGTCCAATAAAAAAAAGGGAAAGAGGACTACAGGAAGTATACTGGCACAAGGGCTGCAAGAATCAGGGAAGGCATAAAGGCTTAGGCACAGAAGCAGCCATTGTGTGTAAGGTTATTAAACAGGATGGAATGCAGAGAGTTTAAGAAATTTTATTGTGGAGTAAGTGTTCTCTTCAAAATGTTTGAAAAACACAAGAGACTAATTATTTCAAAATTACTTTTGACATAGAAGCCCACTTGAAAGAGCTCCTAATGGCCAAAGCTGGAACAATCTGAGCAACAAAATAAATAGTGATAATACTAGATTATAACCCACATAATAAATATTCATGACTCCATAGTGTAATAAATAAGTAATCGAACAAATAAATAAATGGTGTTTGTTGCCTCCAGCAATTATTGCTCTCTTACAAAAGAATCCCAATTAATGAATGCAGAACAAATGAGAAAAACAGATGGATGCTAAAATTAGTAAACAAAAGCTTAAAGAGAAATAGAATATTTTCAGATATTTACTAATTTCAAAGGAAAAAAAAATAGTAACTTTACCACTGAAAAGCCCAGAAGACACTATCTTACCCAAGAAATCAATATTTAACATCACCAGTAATAAGACAAATTGATATCATGTACTTCTTGATATCATGCACTGAGGAGTCTATTTTACTTTATGACATTCTTGCTAAAAATGGCAAATAATCCAATCATGAGAAAATCACAGAAATCCCCACTTGAGAGACATTCTATAAAATAATTGCCTAGTAGTCTCCAAAAGCCTCAAGGTCATGAAAGACAAGGAAAGGCTATGGAAAATCACAGTCTGAAAGAAACTAAGAAGACATCACAAAGGAAAGCATTTTGCCTTCTTGGATTGGCTCCTGGAACAGAAAAAGGACATTACTGGAAAAACTGGTGAAAACCAAATAATAAAGTCTGAGGTTTAGTTAACAGCATTTCACCAATGTTAATTTTAATAATTTTACCATGCTATATAAAATATTAGCATTAGAAGAAGCTAGATGAAGGCTATATGGAGGCCAGTTATATTATTTTTACAACTTTTCTATAAGTTAAAAAATTTTTTTTAAATAGGCTAGATACTGTTTGATTCTAACTAGAGGTATACCTCAGAGATATTGAAGATTTGGTTCCAGACTACCACAATATAGTTAATATCCCAATAAAGCAAGTCACACAAATTTTTTGGTTTCCCAGTATATATAAAAGTTATGTTAACACTATACTGTAGTCTGTTATATGTGCAATAATATTTTGTCTAAAAAATGTATATACCTTAATTACCAGATACTTTATTACTAAAAAATGCTAATGATCATCTGATTCTTCAGTAAGTCATAATCTTTTTGCTCATAGAGTGTCTTGCTTCAGTGTTGATGGCTTCTGACTGATCAGAGTGGTGGCTGCTGAAGGTTGGGGTGGTTGTGTTAATTTACTAAAATAAGATAACAATAAAGTTTGATGCATTGATGGACTCTTCTTTTCATGAAAGATTTCTTTGTAGCATATGGTGCTCTTTTATAGCATTTTACCCACAATAGAACTTATTTGAATGTTGGAATCAATCTTCTCAAACCCTGCCACTACTTTATCAATTAGTTTATGTAATATTTGAAACCCTTTATTATCATTTCAACAGTGTTCATAGCATCTTCACCAGGAGTAGATTCCATCTCAAAAATTTCTTTCTTTTCTCATTCCTAAGAAGCAACTCCTCATCCATTTGAGTATTATTATGAGATTGCAGCAATTCAGTCTCTTCTTCAGAGTTCACTTCTCGTCCTAGTTCTCTTGATATTTCCACCACATCTGTAGTTACTCCCTCCACTGAAGTCTTGAACCTATCAAAGTCATCCATGAAGGTTGGAACCAACTTCTTCCAAAGTTCTCTTAACATTGATATTTTCAGTTCTATAAGTCAAAAATTATTTCAAAGTAAAAACGTAAAAAAAATTAATAATTATTTTGGCTGAGTAAACTTTTTGGTTAACTGTACTGTTCCAAGATGAAACATGTGAGCATCCTTAATTGTTCCTTTAATTCTCAGAGACACAGGCATATTTAGCATGAAGCAAATCAAGTTTAAGCTTTAGATTGGTCCCTTCATGTGCTTGGGGTTCTCCCAAGGCCCTAAATTAAATATTGTATTTATAATTTTGTACTCTTGTTTTAAAGAATGCCCCCTCCTGCATTAAATAGGCTTCAAATCCCACCAAACAAGGATCTGTCTCTGCTGAACAGAAAAAAAAAAAAAAAATTCTAAGGCTGTTAGGAATGGGAGGAAGCTAGAACCTAGGCCAAAACAGCCAACCCCATTGTAGGACCAAGTATCATATGGAAAGGCCAACTGTCCAATTTTCAGGATCTCAATAAGCATGGTAAACTACAGTTTACTTAGACTGGAGCTGATATTAAGGGGGGTCCTATTTCACAGGAGAAAACAGAAAATTATAAGCTAATGTTAATACTAAAAGTGAGATAGTTGGCAATATTTTTCTGGGTATTTTTCCAGTATTTTGAGGAAGAACACTCATCAGAAACAGGGAAATTGGGGATAGAAAGGGCACTGGCATGAGTTAGGCAAGATTCCAGTGAGAAGTCAATGGTAAAGCTCTGGTCCTAATGAAGACACCAAGGTACTGAGCAGTAAAGAGAAGGGACACCACAGTGTCAGAGAAAGGAAATTATGTTTTGGTGAGTGTCAGTTCTCCACACCCTTTTAAGTAATCAGAATGGGGATAGAATAATGGAGCAAATTTCAGACTATTATCTGGAAATGGAGCTTCTAATGTTCTTTATGTCCTGACCAGCGCAGGTGTGGGAAATATGAGACCAGGTTTTCAGGTAAACATACCACCATTAAGAATGCATAAACTCTAAACAAGTAGAGCATTTTTGCCAACAGGAAAGGCCCAATTCTTTTGGTTTAATTATTATTTAACCGAACATTCACTAACTTTACCTTGCTAACTCAAGTGTGCTTTTTACATATAATAATACAAATTGTAAGAAGAAGATTATAAACGTATGTACCATTCATTTATGGAGATGTGCTATAGGATAGATACTCTCTCAGTGCCTTATTATTTATTGTCTTATTTACTTAAAACGACCCTGTTTTTCTTATCCAAGACTTGCCAACATTTGAATCTCTTAAAATCAGGGAGAAGAGCTTGGAAGTTTGTGAAGAAATTAGAGGAGGAAAAACAGTAGAATTTTGAGATCTGAGAAGAAATGGTAAAGTCATAACCGAGAGAAAAGGAGAGATAATTTATAGCATATTATTAACTTCGGAGTACTTTGCTCTATATTTTGTGATTTAGTTTACCACTCGAGATAGAATATAAAATTCTTAAAAGGATAAAACCTAGACACTTAAACAGGCATCAAACTATTTAACACAAAAATATTGCTGATTAATCTATAAACATGCCAACTGTTGACTCTGAGGTGGGAGAATGTGAGATAAAATTATGAAATTGATTTAAAGAGGCCAAATTACACATCTTAAACTCTACTTATTCACAATAGTTATTTCTTGTATATCAAATATATGTGGCAGAAAATTGAGCTCCTCTCTTATGAGTTCCCTGATTTAAAACAAAAGATTAGAACCATAAAGTTATCTTGGGTGGCTTTAGACAAATGCATAGCTGGAATCATCTAGCACATAAAGAGTTCATTTATTTTTTCACCTCTACTCTTCCTTCTGACTGAGATTTTGCATGTCAAATTTCAGCTCACAGAGACTTTTTTCTATAGTCAAGTTATAGATCCTGACAGGAGTTGGTTACTATAAAACTGTTGACAGATACTTATCTCTAACACTACTAGACTAGTGGGTACCATTAAAGATGCCAAATCAGTTAAAATGACAACAAAAAACTATGCTATGTACAATCTCTTCACCAACCTCCAGAAGTCAAATGTATAGGGCTGTTTTCTTTAATAAACAGAGCCCATAATCAAGGAAGCCCATAGACAGGTAAAGGGAGACATAATGTTGTATGTGCTCACCATTGAAGCAAGAGCTGCCTGAGGTTCTATTGAATAATTCAGCGTTTAGAGCTCGCGGGTGATGAATATCCTCCAATAGAAACACCCAACAGAAAGAACTAGGAACTCATATGCTGTAGATTTTCTGTTACGCTTTATACAAGTAACATACACAGTGGACATAACAGTGTTTAAACAGTCTGCCCAGCCTACTGGGACTTTGCCTTTAGGTAACAAACATTCTCTTAGTCTTATTATCTTTTTCTACAAATAAACATACTATATTTAAAGACACAAACCATGCACTGTTTTCATCTACTTTCCCCCATATAGGTTTAAAAGAGTACCAACACACGATGCTAAAATTTTACAAATGACCATTTGAAAAATAATTGGTCTACGTATCGATAAAAAGATAATAAAGGGAATGATTTTGCTATGCTATGCTATGCTGTTATTTACTGAAACTTGATTCAACTTAATACACTGGTCAAATATTGTTGCAACAAAGTAGAATTACCTCATATAACACTAAATCAACTTTGGGTAATAGTCCACTTACCCTAAACAATATTTGATTCTGGGAAATTCTAGAACAACCAAAAATCTGCATAATCTCTTAGGTATGTACAAGACTCAACGAGACTAGAGATAAAATAAATAAAGCAAAATAATTTTCTATTTCTCTCTTATTTTTAGTAGTTACATACTTGAAACAATTGCAGTAATTATAGTATTTGATTTCCTTAAAAAACATTTTTAACTTGGATATCCAATGGTGCCTTGATAAGACCTTTTTGGTCATGAGCATCTTACCTTGTTATTATTTGGATATTCAGTAAATTCTCTTGAAGTGCTTGTGACTTTCCTTTCACAGCCAACAATAGAGTACCATGTTGGCAGTAGAGATAAAAGGATCAGCTAATCCGAATTAGGCTAGTTGTCCTTCTGATTTAGGACCTGTACTTTATAATCAATGAAAATTCACCATAACTGTTAACAGTGCAAGATCAGTCTTAAGGAAAAGCAGGGTGATTAGAGGATAAATGACAACAATCACATAGGTTTTGTTTATCCTCTTTCACACTACACATGCTTTTCTGACTAAAAATATCAATCTCTATTTTCTCTCATAGTTTTTGTAAGTCTGCACTGTTATATTTTTTCAATCAGGTAAATAGTAAAGATTAAACTTCTTCTGTATCCAGATGAAAGTGTTAGTATTCATAATAGAGATCTAGAATTTCAATGGAGAAACCAACTGAAATTCTTTTTGCAGCCAGACAAGAGATAAATAATACATGCGAACATTAATATAAGGGATTTGTTTGTCACATGTGTGTTTAAGTGTGATAACTAGATAAAGGAAGAAGTACCCAGATATTGGTTGCTGAAAATATATATCTTGATTGATATATTACCCTACGGGTCTCTCAACATGTTTTGGACAATCTATGCTTTAAGTAGAAATTCCAAGTAGTTTTTCTATACCAGAGCAGACTGAAATATCTCCAATATTTCAAGTGACACTGAAGGAATGGACCTGTGTGAGCAGTCTCAGAGAAATGGACTAACAATTGGTAGAATGTTATGGAGAAATGGAAAGAGCATGGACTTCAAAGACAGGAAAATCCAGTACCAATAAGCTGGGTTTGATTCATGGTTCTGCCTCAGCCTAGCTATTTATCCTCAAGTAAGTCATTTAACTTCTCAGAACCTCAGTTACCTCTTCTGTAAATGGAAATAGCAGGTTTATCTTGGAGAATCATTGTGAGGATGAAATGGGACACGGTTTAAGAAGTACCTCAGCATATATTAGGAATTCAGAAAGCAATATTCACAGACATGATTAAGTCTCTCCAATCACATAGGTTTCGTTTATCCTTTTTCATGTTACACATAGCTATTTCATTTTTCTCTCTTCGACTTGATTTTACTTCATAAATCTGTCCTCCACCACCCCCAACAGATGTGCTGTTTAATCAAACTAAACCTGTCTAATTCCACCTTATGGTATAAATCATGCCTAACCTGTCTAAAATCCTTTAACACATAATGGCTTCCCATAAGCTTTTCAAATGAGTAAATCCAAGACACTAATTGAAAATGAACTTGTACAGCAGAGTAGGTCTCAGCTGTTTCTCAGAAGGGGAGGTTGCAGGTCTCCTTGAAGTAAAAGCTCTTCATTTACAATGCATTAAAAAAACCTACTAGGAGTACAGTAGAAATGTGCAGGGCCATGTTTCTAAAAGCTTGGGCCATAGAAAATGAATGCACTGATGATGTCCTGGAACAGAGTTCAGATGCCTACAAAATGAGCCAGGTCATTGTATGAATTAGGATTGCTCTTGTATGCAATAATATATCATGACAAGTTAACAAGAAATGCAGGGGAGCTTATCTTCTCTTCCATGTGTTCACAGGGCAAAAGTTACTTTAAATAATGGCAAGGTAGTCACACAAACTGACACAAAAGAGGTTCTCTCTGTTGGAATTAAATCAGCTTATATCCTACTTTCCTTTTGTGCAATATAAAGGGACATTATGAAATACACTGAATAACAATACTGATTTGTTTAATGAAAAGCACACGATAGACATACCATTAAATATTCTTTAGGCAGGCAACATAGCATAAGTTGGCATATACATGTAATCAAAAAGGCAATGGTATGAATAATTATCTCAGAACATCTTCTATTACATTATCTCAATCATTAGAACCATTTAGTATAAAACCTAAAGAATGCATTCCTTATTTTCAAATGGCAAAAGTAAGCCAATAATTATAAATGAAAGAGAAAGTGTATTGGATTGTTGTTTTTTTAAGTCTATAAAATAAAATGCTCTATCATTCTTAATCATACTGTGTAACTACCAAAAATACTATCTTAAGTGTTGGTAGAGAATTGCAAGTAATATGACTTTAAACTCTAAGGAGATTTTGTTAAAAATTCACGCTCTTTTTAGCCTGGGTTCCAACCTTTTCAGTAAATGAATTAATTGAGCAATTTTCTAATCTCATTATACTTTTTGTCAGGAGAATGATTTATCAGAATTACAATACTTAATGCTGTATATCTTGTGAAATATAGTCATCCGGACTAAGATAGTATCATCATTTGACTCTTTCAATATATGATATTTTCATTAGCGGCAGGATATTCATTCCTTCCCCTCTACTCAGCAGGGCTATAAATAGAGAGGCCAGCCAACCAAATCACACAATTTTGAAAAGGTCAAAGAAATACGGTATATTACTATAATTTACAGAATATTGTTCATGAAGTATTAAAACTCTTGACACCTTATTTATGTGCAAAGAAAATAATAAAAACATAAAGCAGTGTGGAATGGTTATGTTATTATTGCTGTGATTATAGAGATAGTATTGAATAAAGCTTTCCTTTGCACTTAGAAGCTAAAAAGCAGGAAGGTGTTTTTAGATAGTCAATAATAAAATTAAATCTGTACTTCCTTTTATTAGATTGATATAGAATTTTAAAATGAAACAAAGGAAAGAAAAAAATAAAGAAAAGACATCAAGACAAAGGCACAGTTTATTTGCCTAGTTCCAGATGAAACTAAAAGTTATAATCTAGTTAGCAGAACCAGAAGAGACCAGCTCTAAGAACACCTGTTTCAGATTAGGCATAGAAGGTTTATTTTACCTGGTTACACCTATGATTTGGCATAAAGAGACTGACTATGAGACACAAGTTTTATGCAAAGTTTTGATCTTAATAATTCCTGCTTGAGCTGTCAAATTATTTGTATGACTGGGTTAAAGTTAAGATAAAAAGACAATGCCCGTGTAACTTCATAAATGAGGTGTTAAAACACAAATCCTTGTTTGGAAAAAAGAGCTTTGGTTTTGATTAAAGAGAGCTCTATTTAAAACCCTTCCCTACCCCTTTATTCCCCAGAATCTTTATCCAAATGCTAGAAATTCTACTGAATTTATTCAGGGGCATTTCTGACCAGATATTGTACGAGGTGCTGTAGATAAAAAGAAGAATGCATAATCCCCAAATTTATGATTTCTCTTCCTCTCTTTGTTTTCTCATCTTTTATAGCATTTGAACACATACACCTGCCATTCGTGACCCTCTGTGACCTGCTCTTGCCAGTCTCCCCAGCCCATCTCCTGTCAGGCCCCTCAGAGTTACACCAGCAGCATCAATCAATTCATAATCCCCTGACACTACTCTTATGGGGATCATGTAGAAAATCTCCACGCAAAGCCTGACCTTCCCAGCTCTTGCCACAAAGCCATTTTTTCTCCTTATAAGAACATAAACATGTTAATAAATTACGCTGCTTCTTCCAATTAACGTCACCCGGTCTTCCTTATTTAAAGCAGAAAAAAAAAGAGATAAAAAAAGTTATCAAAAGTCACATTTGTTTTGAGGTAGCATGAATAATTTGTGTAAATCTCCTTAAATCTGTCATCGTATTCTGATCTCCCCAATATATTTACCAATTTAAAAAGGAGACAGAGAAAGAAAGGAAAAAAGTTAAAGAGGAAAGAAAGGAAAATAAATGAAGACAGGGAGAAAGAAGGAAGGAGAGACAGAGACAGAAGAAAGACTCTCCAACGGATTAACCTAATGGGGTTTTGCCATGGGATTAGGCCACTGGCTTGATTCTGATTCATTATGTGTGTAAACAGTGCCCTTGAAAAAACTTTAATCAAAGGCCAGAGCATCCCTTTCATTTTCTAGAACAGTGCTTAGAATTTTACTAGAAAAATGGTCTGTTATCTGCTACCAAACATGAATGAGGAATACCAGTTCTGTTAGGACAATGTGGACAATTGAAATAAATCACCTTCTGGGCAGAGCACATAAAGCAGACTAGAAATACCTAAATATCATTTGGGCATTGCACTTTGTGTAGGCAAAGTGGCAGTTGCGATCATTTAATTTGTTTCTATTTCTTGATATCTTAAAATTCCCATGTCATTATGACACAAAGATCAAAACATGGCAACAGTATGAGAAAGGAGGCAGTCTACAGTCAGGCAGATACACTGACCACCCCGCCTAAAGTACCATCCCAGGTCTTCTACACAATATGTATGCTGTCTCTCCTTTATCTTCTAGCTATCACACACATGTACCTGGAATTACGTGATCATTTATTTATTACTAAAAAATCATTTGGTATGTTGGGGGGCTGACTTAGATATATATATGAGATGTGATATTATGCATTCTTCTGATGTTACTAAGCATTTATGATAATTGAAGATGAACAAAGCATATTTTAAAAGATATCAATAAAGGAAATAGTAATGTCTTTATCATTCAGGTATTAATAAGGATGGGCCAGTCTTCAAAAATTATCCACCTTTCTCTAATGGAATATAAATACCTATACCAGATTGGTAACCTCTGATCCCTATCTCTTTGATCAATGTCATTCACATGGTAGGTACTTAAATAATATTTGTTAAATGAAAGAACTCTACAATTCGTAGGGTTTTCTGCCTCCATGCTCTTCCATATGTTAGTTCCTCTCTCTGGGAAGCCTTTTCTTTTCTTCATTCATAACTAGAATTCTAATTTATTGATCAACCCCAATTCAGGTGTTGCTTCTTCTAGGATCCCTTCCACTGTTCATCATCTCCTTTTCTATGTTCTTTTTGTACAAATGTAGGATGTATAATTGTGCTTATAAAGTTGAATTATATTGTGTGTTTTTTTGGTTCTAAAACAATTTAAACACTTAAGCTGGACTAATCCTCTCTATCATTTTACCCCTGTTGTTTAGGGTAAACATTCTTCCCAGGTTGCCTAAAACAGTGTCTATTTGTCTGTTGTCACTACTGACTCTATACTACCTCTTTTCACTCCAAAACATGTCCCTGTTTGAAGGATTAATTATGTCATTGCTGAACTCTTGTAGCTATCACCAATTGATGAACTTCTAAGCAGTCTTATAATGCCTCTCCAGCTCTGTTTGATTGTAACTTGATTTTTTTCTGATCTCCAGTTCATCACCCTGATTTCACAGGGTCTCAGTTCAACTTTGGTTCTTGCCTTCATGGGCACTGGATCACATACTACCTGCAGTTTCTTTATCTCCCTGTCTTTCTTTGGTAACTTCTTGCATAAACCCTGGTTGTACAGAGCTTTTCACTGTTCTGGCTCTTTGGCAGAGTTCAGATAGCTGGGTGGGTCTTGACCTCCTTTTGAAGAGGAGAGGAGGGCTCAGATATCCTTAATTCCTACCAGATACTGTGTTGTTATTTTTTTTCTCTCCCAAATACTAAGCACACATCCTAGCACATGGTAGAGACTCAATGTGTTTACTGAATCAAACCCAGTACCTCAGAATGTGACCTTCTTTGGAGATAAGATCTTCATAGCAGTCATCAAGTTATGGTGAGGTCATTAGGTTGGCCCTTAATCAAACATGAATGGTGTCCTTACAAATAGGGGAAATTTGGACACAGATACACATAGAGGGAAGATGGCCATCTATATACCAGGGAGAGAGGCCTAGAACAGATCCTTCCCTCCCAGTTTGCAGAAGGAACCAACCCTGCCAACATTGTGATTTCAGACTTCTACTATCCTCCAGAAGTATGAAACAAAAAAAATTCTGTTATTTAAGCCACCCAGTCTGTGGTACTTTAAGGCAGTCCAAGCAAACTAATATAAACTCCAATGTATTTTTTCACATATAAAATGGAGACAGTAATACTACCTCGGAGTTTGTGTGAGGATTAAATGAGATAGTATATGTAAAATTCTTAGCACAATGCACAGCATACTCAATAAATGCTAGCTGTTATTGTTATTACTACTTGAGTATTCCTTGAATAGGCAATGTATTCCTTGCTCATCTATTCTTATGAGCTTTTTATTAGTTTGTTTTTCTTCTTTTGAGACAGAGTCTTGCTCTGTTACCTGGGCTAGAGTGCCATGGCATCAGCCTAGCTCACAGCAACCTCAAACTCCTGGGCTCAGGTGATCCTTCTGCCTCAGCCTTCCAAGTAGCTGGGACTACAGGCATGCACCACCACACCTGGCTATTTTTTTCTATTAATATTTTTGGTCTTCTGGCTAACTTTTTCTATTTTTAGTAAAGACAGGGTCTCGCTCTTGCTCATGCTGGTCTTGAAATCCTGAGCTCAAGCCATCTTCCCACCTTGGCCTCCCAGAGTGCTAGGATTACAGGTTTGAGCCACCACACCCAGCCTTTATTAATCTTTTAGCTAAAGTTTAAAAATCTATTTTCCTGATTATTAGAATATTTTTCCCTCTTACATTTAAGAATATTTTAGTCATATATTTAATTTCTAAGTTTCATTGTCAGGTACCTAAAAGTTAATTCTATAGCCATATTTATATGTGAAACACACTCTAAGAGACTTTAGGTGAGAGGCATGTTTAATAATTCAAGTACATCAGTTACTAAATGATATTCCTATTAATTGCTTTATATCATAGTTATGCAAAATCTTTCAAAATGAGTGCCTTTGAAGAGTAGACCTCATTCCCTACTCAAAATCATTTTGTCTGATGAAGAAAAACTGATTCAGATATATATTAGAGATGTGATACCAAGAATTCCTCTAACATTACTAAGAGTTTATGAT
This sequence comes from Eulemur rufifrons, assembly GCF_041146395.1. Lineage (NCBI taxonomy): Eukaryota > Metazoa > Chordata > Mammalia > Primates > Lemuridae > Eulemur > Eulemur rufifrons. The sequence goes on along the minus strand of NC_091001.1, from coordinate 77,459,918 downwards.
AATATAAGAGAACTAAAATGTATTTAAAGGAGTGCAATAAAGAAACCAGTAACATCTTGCTTCAGGTATTAATAAGGATGACCCACTTTGCTAAAATTGAAATGTAGAGATGTACTTTAGAATATAAAATCACATGGATATTTTAAAGAGAATTGTATCACCTTTCTGGAAAGATAAAATCCAGAAGAAAAAAATATATTTCTAGTATCACATTTGTGCCTTTATAAACAAAACATCAGGGTGGCATTAAGTTCTAAAGGATACTATAGTGATATAAAACATTCAATTTGGCATTTAGTTATATATAAGGAATTTCTTTAAAAGTGGAAATAGGTGTTGGAAATTTTGCTTTTAAGAATTCTACTTGTGTTATAGACTTGCTTTTACCAGGGCAAGTTTTACTAAGAGTTGTGGTCACTGGACTTTGGAAAGAGTGATTTAAACATGTGTTGCAGACTTCACTGAGAGTCAAAAGCATGGTTTATTACCCCCTCTGTTATATACTTTTTGGGGAGAGTAGCATAAGCACTTTGTATCTCAGTTTCCCTGTTTGTATATATGGTGAATATTATCTGTCCTGTTTATATCAGGATTGTCATAAGTAATAAATGAGATAATATATGCAAATCCATGAAATATTTTACTTTGATGTTGGTAAATATAGTTTAACAGGGCATAATCTACCTCCAGTCAGTATATACTCCATGCCGAACCAATTTCTCTGATTGCAGTTTTGTTTCAAGAATGAAATAAAGGAAATGAGGGCAAGGTTTTTTAAATTATTATATGAAGCTACAATTAGAAACTGTTATTTTATGGAGACAGACTGGCAATTTTGGGGGATAGTTTAATGAAGGGACCATTTGTTTTCTTAGATGATGAGCTGTTTTGTCACTACTGGTGCTATTTTGTGTATTGAGCAGTTGTTAATATGATATTTTATGCTGAAATAGCAAATTAGGGTTTGTATTGGTCTCTACAGATAAAATATATTAAAATCCCATTAAGGGGATTATTCTCACTGATGGACTTATGTTGTAAACATTATGAACTTCTCTTCTGTGTCTGGATTCTAGTGATTTGTAACAAATGACAATATTACAAGTGCAAGAGCCTATGATTACTCTGAAGGTGGCTGGGGATGAGGGACAGGAAAAAAAAATACCCCTCTGAATTTGTACAGTGGATTGGAAATGCAACTTGACCCCCATTATGTCTCACTTTCTTCATTTGTTAAAAATGGGTAGCAGTATTTACTTCTCTCATTGGGGTAGTATATAAATGAACTTGATAATAATTATACCATGCTGTGAAAATTCAAAGACCTCTCTGTAGATTTCTCATAAATATAGCTCTGGAGCCACAATAGGTGTGGTCCGTTTTAAGGACTCATTTACAATAGAGTCCGTTTATAGTCCGTGTTAAGAAATCATGTAAGCATAGTGGGAACCATGCTAACTACTTTTAAAAAGTTCTTGAAAAACTTTTGTACATGTGTATGCTAAAACATTTTTATGGACTTTCAGAGACTAAGAATTCTTCAAAACAAGATTAATATCCAGCCATTCATGTGACCGTAAAGGAGATAAACTCCACTCCAATATAAATTTGTGGTTTAAGTCCCCATCTCTCCATTTAAGCATGAGGACTAGAGTAGCAATCAAGGTATAATGAAGTTATATATTTAATTAATCTCAAAGCAAGAAAAAACTCTTCTTTATTGCCATTATTCTCATTACATCCATTATAAAGTTGTCAAAATCCTCATACAAAGGCACACAGTGAATGTTGTATGTTGACCATACAAAGCTGAGTTCAGTAAATTTGCTGAACAAGAGAGAAGACCATCTTTACAAGGTCTGAGTGGGGTCTCAAAAGGGAGAAAAATACTAAGTGTACTTGACAGCATTAGAGGGCTGCGATTAGTCAAAGCTGATTTTAGGTTGAAATCTCTAAGCATAGCATGCACAGAGATTGGTCAAGATTTATAAACTATGTGAGTTTGTGAAACAGTTATTGATCTTTTTGAAACATGAAACACTAACATGGAGTCAGTATTGCTCTCATCTTTTCCTACAACATAATGGCTCTAAAAATCTAGTTTAAAAGTAACTATAGCCTAGATATTTTGTACTGCACATTATGTTTTATATAATTCACCTTTGTTGCAAATCGTATTTTTCCAGTTGTAGTTTTAGTTGTATGGCTCAATCCCAGTCCCATCCCACTTCTCATTATCCTTTAGCCTAAATTGAAGGATAGACCATTATTTTGAAGGGACACAATCAATCAAGGTCCTCACTGAAACCTAATGTCTCATGATTGCATGTCAAGTATTTTAAGATATTTGTCTTGATTTATGTAAGTGCTGGACCTTCTTGTTCTTACTGTTGTGTGATCACAGTCTTGAAATATCCAGTTTGATGGTAGTCACAGAGCAGCATTCAAGATTCTGAATATCAAACACTTGGTTACCAAAACACAGATAAATGTTAAGATCTTTCTTGGACAACCAGTGACTTTTTAATATAATTTGGACTTGTATTAGTCAACTTTGCCAGTACCTAAGGAATTGGTAGAGTATTTGGCAATTGTCAAGCATAAAAGTTTTGGGAATAACATAACTGAGTCTTTTAAAAGCATAAAACTGTATACCAGCATGAGCAAAAATAAATAGCCAATAAAGCGAAGAATAAAACCACACAAAGAAACATGTGGCAATGAGTGATTCTGGCACTGGGGACGTGGGTTTCCTTCTGATGGTCCACTTCCTGCAGTCATGACTCGCAGGCTGGCAGTCTATTGCTTTGGAACATCTGGATATTCCCTGTAGATCATCTTCAGCAAGTATCATTTCAGTAGGTTTTATTTTTTTTTTTTATTTTTGTCATTGTACAATAGAAAACATTGATTTAGCTGGGAAATACCTGCCCAAAGATCAATCTTTTGGAGCTTTACTTATACAACCACTGTTAAAAATACTTTTAGGTTCCTTTCCAAGAAGGCCCAACGTTAGTCTTTCTGTGATATGATTTTCATAATGCCCATTCTGTTGGGCTAAGATAATGTAGAGTCTGATCACATAGTTGTGAGGAAAGGTGGTCCATACCTGTTAGTGCTAAAACTGAGTGGCTCTCAATAATTCCTTATCTTAACTAGCATTATTTGAATGGAACAGTTAAATTCTTTATTGAATTATAACACAATAATTTATAAACATTTCATTTGTGGTTAGCCTGCTTTAAAAAGAACAGTGACTTTTTTAATTTATCCCATTTAGTGAACTATGGATGTCATCAATTGACAAGATTATATAAATCTAGTGTCAAAATATTTTTGTTCATATTGATAGGTAATATATATTCTCAACTTCTCATTTGTCAATTTTCTTTTCTTTAACCTCGGGTTGTTTAAAAGTTGTTGTTTGTTTTTAGTTAAAATCTAGAGAATGGCACACTGTATCTGGTATTCTTTTATAAGGTGAAGGGGTAAATGTTTATGCTACTCATTGGATATACAAGAACCTTAAAATTAGGTTAGTCATAAAAAGTATCAACTGTTTTATTTTTCTAAATTTGGGAACTGAATATGGAAGAGGCCAAAAAGGTACAGACAACATTTTAAAATATACCATAATAGGTGCCTTTATTAATACAAATTTAACTTTTTTTTCAGAAGAAGGAAATGATTTCAAGAAATGATTTAAGTATGCTAAAGAAGGGAAAGAGAGAACATATTTTATGTAAAAAAAATAAATCTCTTTTTGTTAGTTTGGTATTAACTCTTTCCAATATTTAAAAAAAAAAATCACCAATAAAATTATCTAAACCTGATGGCTATTTTGTGGAAATCTTTAAATTATGAATGTAATTATTTTTACATACATGGTTCTATTCAAATTTTACTATTTCCTCTTGAATCATTTTGGTAGGTTGTGTTTCTAAGGAATTTGGCGATTTTGCCCCCATACCTTGCCATATATATTTCTTCATCTGGCTGTTCATTTGCATTCTTTGTAATAATAACCTTTATAATAAATAGGTACATAGAAATGTTTCTCTGAGTTCTGAGAGCCATCCTAGCAAATTAATGGAAAGGCCAGGAGGGGACTGTTAGAACCCTGGTTTGTAGCCAGTTGGTTTAAATTTAAGTTTTTCAAAAACCAACTTTTAGTTTTGTTCATTTTCTCCATTGTTTGTTACTTTCCATTGGCATCTGAAGTGGCAGAAATTTATGGACTGAGCCCTTAACCTATGGGATCTGATACTATCTCTGGGTAGATAGTGTTGGAATTGACCTGAATTACAGCATACCCAGTTGATGGCCACTGGAGAATTACTTGCTTTAGAAGGAGAAATCCCTACGTATCTAGTCACAGAAGTGTTCCGTGTTGAGAGAGAGTATAGTAGGAAAAAAGAGTTTGCTTTTTCTTTCACAAAAACAAATCAAAATATACACAAAGAAATTGAGTCTATATAAATCAAAATCAATAAGGAGAGTCCTTCCAAGTTTTATCATTAGATTTTGTCTATGAAATTGTTCCATTTAATGCACTGTTTGTTTAGCTGGCAATTATTTCATCAGAGATGAGATTTTCAGTTACCATTACATCTGTGAATATTTTTAGTCCTATTTATTCATGAGAAGGGAATAATCACCTTTATTGAATAAACAGATTAGTATCTAATTTTAAAGAAAGGACCACTGTGCAGAGTCTAACAACAGTGCCTTAATTTTAATGAGGCAGATCCTAATTACATCCAGTTTCAGAAGGTTGTAAAATTTTTTGTTGTTACTAAAACTTGGTTACGTCAAATGATTCATAAAGTAGGATTTTTAAAACATTTATCATGGATTTTTATTATAGCAATATGTGAAATGCATTTTAGATTTTAGGATTGCCTGTGAAACTATTCATGTAACAGTTTTGTTGGTAACATACTAAATTGGAAGGGTTTGAATGTTTTTGTCCTCTCCAAAACTCATGTTGAGGCTTAATTCCTAATGCAACAGTGTTGGGAGGTGGGGCCTCATGGGAGGTGTTTAGGTCTTGAGGGCTGTGTCCTCATAAATGGATTAATGCTGCTACAAAAAGGCTTATGAGAGTGGATTCTCTCTCTTTTATTCTTCTGCTATGTGTAGACACAATATTTGCTCCTGCTTGACCTCCTTTCTGCTTTCCATTATGTGTAGATGCAATTAAGAAGGCCCACACCAGATATTAGCTCCTTGATCTTGGACTTTCCAGCCTCTACAACTGTGAGAAAATAAAATTTGTTTTTTGTCAATTACCCAATCTCAGGACTTCTGTTACAGCAGCACAGAACAGCTTAAAACAGCGAGGATACATTTGACATGCAAAATGACCTTTTCTCATCTAAGTGATTTCACATGTTCTCCCAGATGTTCGATGAGCCAGTCTACAGGACACAAACATCTGTAACTTGCTATTCTGCCTTCTACCTACATACAAGGTGCTCAAAGACGTTTAAACATCATGACCAGTCTGGCTTCAACATGATGCACATATGCTTAAAAGTGAGAAGCTGATGTTATATTATCATTCAAAAATAGCACTGCCTTTGTTAAAGCCTACAGTGTTATTAAAATATTTCCCATTACCATCTTTCCTACAGGGCAAAAATAAATAGGCAAGGAAAATACGTTCTCTCAGGAATTCTCTTTTCTCATTTCGATGGAAAATTCACACTCTTCATATGAAGTGCATTTGTTTTCTGTTCAGGCTGGAGTGTTTCTTACCTCAATTCACTGACATCCATTTAGCTGGCTTCATGCTTAGCTGCATATCCCAGGGCTATGGTAATTTACACACCCTCTGCCTACACAGGATGCTGCAGGTGAAATTGTGCTTGTTGACAGAAAATGCTAGTGATGTGCTGCTATCACATGCCTAGACCATTGTGCATGTTTGCCGTGTTTGTTCCTCTGGATAAGGCAAGGCACTCTAGAGAGTCACCTATGAAAACAGGCAATGTGATCATCCTGCATAAAATAAAGTGTGGTCTTAGAAGGCAAGATTGTGTCCCTACATCCTGGATACCACTCAGCACCCATTCCCAAATGCCTGATACATTGATCTACATATAATAGTTATTTAAAACATGACAGTAAGTGACTGTTTAAAAGAAAAACATCAATTAATATTTTGGGGATAAACTACCATACTGAATTCATATTGTTCCTCCTTTTTCTCTTAAAATGATTCACTATGTGTCCTATAAATACCTTAAAATTTTTGTTCCTTTATGTGTGTATATATTTAGATCTTATTCCAAATAGCAAAGTCTTAAACTTGCATAATGTTTAAAGTCCTATTTAATATTTTACTGGATTCTGACAACCGCCCTATCTCCACTCTAACACGAGTATTTTAGAATCAAAGTCTTTGTCTTATTTATCTTTGTAACAACGGTGCCTAGGAGACTACCTGACATTTTAGGTTGACATTCTAACTGTTGAATGAAAAATATGAAAAAAGAGTAAATGAATGAGTGAATCAATTTCATTGGACCACCAGGAAATATGTCATCATAGCAGGTTTGCTTTTGAATTCAACTCTGATAACTAATGAGAAATGAGCCAAAGGAATGTTACTTATGAGAAAATGCAAATAAATGGGTTAAGTTAAGCCTATTACTTTGAAAATTACAAAAAAACAAAAAGTTCCTGTTGAAGAAGAGCAAATAGACTGAGTAAGGTTATAGGGTAAGGATATCAGAGTAGAGAAATATTAATACAAACTCATCCAAAGGAGAGGTTGAACATTGTAGGACTTGAGGCATTTTGTCCCCAGGAAATTGCAGTTAGGACAATGAGTGGGAATTATAGTCGTAAGGAGAGATGAACACCAAGGGGAGAAGAAAGAAAGAACATTTGTTGTTTGTTTTCTATTTCCATTGGCATATAACAAACTGTCCCCAAATTAGCATGTTCTGCAGGTCAGAAGTCTGGGCATGATGTAGCTAGGTTCTCTATTCAGCATCTCACAACTTAAATCAAGGTGTGCGTCAGACTGAGTTCTCCTCCAGAGTTCAGGGTCTTTTTCCTAGTTCACTGGTTGTTGACATAATCAGTTCCTTGCTTTTGCAGGACTGAGGTCCAGTGCTTTCCTCTTGGCTGTCAGTAGGGAGGTCACTCTCATCTCTTGGAGGCTGCCTGGAGTTTCCTGCCATATGGCCTTGCTCACAACACAGCAGTCTGTGTCTCCAAGACCAGCAGGAGATCATCTGGTTTTCCTTCGCATTTCTTCTAAGGGCTTGCCTGATTGCATCAGGTCCACCCAGCTAATCTCTTTTTTGATTAGACTTTAATTACATCTACCAAATCCTTTTTGCCATATTACTCAACCATATCACTGAGTGATATCCCGTAATAGTCACAGGTTTACCACATTCATGGGGAGAAGATTGTATGGGGTATACAGTAGGGGCAGGACTCTTGGGGGCCATGCTGGAATTCTGCCTATGACAGAGAGTGATGAGTTAATACCTGAGAAAGGGAGAAAACAAGAGTTACTGAAAGGAAGGAAATAAGGAATGTTTAAAAGGCTTCCCAGCATTAGAGTGATATAGCTACTGTTGATTCCCAAAGGTTCAGTAAGAGAAATGTCAAACTTGGGGGTGGGGAGAAGTGAACAGAAGCAGTCTCTGAGGGGGAGACAGCAGCGAAAGAAACTTAACAATTACCTGAAAGATGATGTTGCCTTGTCAAGAGAAGAATTAAAGGAAAGAAGTCAGAGAGTGTTTACCTAGTGATCACACTGGGAGAACTATGATTATAAAATTACTGGGGATAACTCTGAAAGACATGTTGGCAGTAATTCAGCTTCTGAAGATTAAATAGAAGTTTTAGAGGTGGGATAATAAAGGATGTTTTGAAAGAAATAGAGTTCATAAGAAAAAAAATTCTCCAAATTGCTGGTTTGATTATGCAGAATTATAGTGATAACTATATGAATGCTTTTCAGAAACAAAATGACTGCTAGAAAAAAAGTGAATGACTGAGAAGGCACTAGCAATGTCAGAAGTTTCAACTATAGGAGAAAGAGGTGAAAATGAAAACTATCAGTAAAAGCATCTAGAAAAAGTTCAAAGTGTCATATAGCACAGGGAATTATTATTCGTGATATTGACAGGTGCATTCCCTTGGCCACATGGGAGGCATCTGCTGGGACTCTTTTCCCTAATTAGAAAGGTTTCAGCTGATATATGGGGCTGCCAGAGGTAAACAACAGGGTATTTTTAATGTAAGTGCTTAAAATGTGGAGAGGAGAAATAAAATGCACAGGTGCAGAAATAATATTTCAAGCCAATCATATGACATGGAAGGGCATATTTAATTCAATTGCTTCATCATATCTGTAAAGACAAAAAGAACAAAAAATAAAAAAGAACAGATATTGTGGAATAAAAAAGGGAAAAGACACTTTTTTTTCAGAGGACATAGTTTGACTTGAGAGGTTGCTCCCCAAATCCCTTAAAATAGAGCCAGTGGAGTTCAAGCTGGTCTAGGGAACAATAATAACCGGACTCAGGCAGAGGAAAAAGCTGAGAAATTCCAGAGATATGTGTATTATGGGATGCATATGCACTTCATTCCCAGGGAGAGTTCTTGAGCTAGGAAACGGATACAAAGGAAAACAGAAAACGTCCAGAAGCTTGAGTGCTGACACAGAAAGGAAGGAGGAGAGAGGCGTTGAAAGGACAAGGTCTAAATGAATGTCACGGAGCAATATGCGTCGAAGCAAAGTAAATAAGAGCAGTAAACGGCAAGAACGCAGAATAGAAGCAATTAACAGAAATAAAGGACTATAGAACAGAAAAGAATAGAAATAAACATATCATGTCTCAAAAGGCAGCATTGCAGCCGAGGAAAGGTTCTCCTGGACGTTGCTTTCTCTGCTGCTCCCTCGCCAGCCTCCGCTTCTGCCCCCTCAGCTGCTGGCCCCAGTGTCCTCCTGTCATCCTTCGCTCTCAACCCTCTTCTCCAAATCTGCCTTTCTTGCGCAATACTATAAATAAACTTGAGGGACTCTTTTATCAGAATTATTTTTAAATTGGTTATTTTTTTGTTGCTGTTGGAGAGAGACCCGGTGAACTAATTCACATAATGATGCTGTCTGATAAAGCTTAATGAGATTTCCCTTCAGGAAATTGTACATTGTGCTGGGGGGAAGGAGTTCCTAAGGGTGGAATTGTCAGGCAACAGCAAATAGCAAACGGCTGATTTGGGAGCATGGGCCTTCCCATTTCTATTAAAATTAAACTACATACATAACTGCCTAGTCATCCTGCAAATATAACTAGCCCATGTAATTTGTGAAGCTTTGCGAGAAGGAAGTTTGGATCTTCTGATTGCACATCACTTATTTGGACCCTAACAACGTTATTAGTTGTGATCTAGAACAAAATCAAAGCTGAGTAAGTGTTGCTCATACTACAGTTTTATTTCCCATCTTCGCTTTTGGGGCACACTTTAACAAGCATTTGCTGAAGAATCTACCATGACTCTTTGAGTACTCTTGACGTTAGGGACAAAAGATGATTGAGTCATGTTTCCTGATGCCACGGAGCTCACAACGGAGCCATTTAGCAAGGAAAGAAGTACCGTATACAACTACCACGTTTCATTAATTCCAAAACACACCTTTTATTTACACCCTATCAACCCTGGAATTGAGATGCTTCGTAAAACTGATGGCATCACTGTTTAACATGAAGCATTTCTCTTTCACGGGGGTACACAAAGTAATGAGGCACATTACAATCAATAGCATCTTAGATTTGAGAAATATTATAACTAATTACAAAGAAATAACTGTTACACAGGTCTTATTAAAGAACAAAGGAGGTAATGGGGAAAAACAATGTCAAACCTCATAGAGGAGTTGCTTCAAGGGGAGTATTGATGCTGATTCAAAAGCGTTTCACAAAGCAGGAGGAAGGATGGGGAGACCCTTTGGTCATAGGGAGTAACCAGCACATATTGCATTTTAGTCTTAACACAATTGAGTCATCCAGTGTGTCAGTTTATAGAGGACATTGCTAAAGTGGTAGGAGATGAAACTGGAAAGTTAAGTTGTGATCAGATAGTAAAAAATGTTTCACTAGTCTGCAGTCCCACCAGCAGTGTATGAGCGTTCCTGTATCTCCGCATCCACGCCAACATGTATTGTTTTGGGACTTTTTGATAAAGGCCATTCTCACTGGAGTTAAGTGATATCTCATTGTGGTTTCGATTTGCATTTCCCTGATGATTAGGGCTGTTGGGCATTTTTTCATATGTTTGTTAGCCATTCTTATATCTTCTTTTGAAAAATTTCTATTCATGTCGTTTGCCCACTTTTTGATAGGGTTGTGTGGAAAGCATTATGGAGATACCATAAACAGATTCAAGTAGATCTACCATTCGATCCAGCAATCCCATTATTGGGCATCTACCCAAAGGAACAGAAGTCATTCTATGACAAAGACACCTGTACCCGAATGTTTATAGCAGCACAATTCACAACTGCAAAGATGTGGAAACAACCCAAATGCCCATCAATTCATGAATGGATTAGTAAATTGTGGTATATGTATACCATGGAGTACTACTCAGCTATAAGAAATAACGATGATACGACATCTCTTTGGTTCTCCTGGAGAGAGTTGGAACCCATTATATTAAGTGAAGTATCCCAAGAATGGAAAAACAAGCATCACATGTACTCACCAGAAAATTGGTTTCCCTGATCATCACCTAAATGCACATTTGGGAATGATACCAATCGGATATCAGGCTGAGGTGGGGGTGGGGGGAGGGGATGGGTGTATGCTTACATGATGAGTGCGATGCGCACTGTCTGGGGAATGGGCATGCTTGGAGCTCTGACTTGGAGGGATGGGCGGTATATGGGCAACGTATGTAACCTGAACTTTTGTACCCCCATAATAAGCTGAAATAAAAAAACAACAACAACAACAACAACAAAAAAAAACAAAAGGTCTCAATGACTTTTACTGAAGGTTTCTAAGCACTAATGTGATACCATTTATCTGATTTCTTTAGGGTTGTTGTGCTCTCTTCATGTCTCAACAATGTGAGCTTGTATTAATTTTCATGACTACCTGACAGTTTTAACTGGCTTAAAGGGGGCTTGTAGCAGCATTAACAGTACTGAAGGTTAACTTGTCTTGTAAGGCAAATATTTATTTGATTCTTAGATGGGTGACTTTTTACTTTCAAATAACAACAACAACAAAAATTACACTAAGGTGTAAAAGAACAGTGATTTTTTTTTTTTTTTAAGTAATTCCACTGAGATGGGATTTAAAAGCCTCCCTTTCTTTCCTGTTTGTGAATTATCCATCCACTAACTGGTTTTGCTGGTGTAGGCTTTTAAATCTTTCTTTGGAAACTGAAGTGTGTGTATCCCTCCCCTTCCCCTTTTCCACTCTTAGGAGAGGATGACAATTATTGCTAAAAATTAATATTTCTGCAGGATAGGAACAAGTTAGATAATGATTGGTTTATTATGCTAGCTTTTCCTTTTGTTTGTTTGTTTGTTTTAGTTAATTCAGAAATCTTAGAACCCTAAATCAATAACCCATGACTAAAGTCACTTCTCTAGCAGCACCACTGTACCAGCCAGGATTATTTCTTTGTCCAAGAATCATGACAAGTGCTTGATTTGTGTAAGGCTGGCATGTTCCAGAGAGCTATCAGTGGAGTGTAGCAAGTATAGTCCCAATCCTCAGACTCGAGCCTGGGCTGCAGAGAGCAGGCACATACTGTTGGCTGTAAATTGGTGAGGGTAGTCACTGGGCAGAAAGAGAGGAGCTCCACCCAGCAGCACACAAAGGCTCGGAGGCAAGTCAACAACCATACCCCATCTGTCCTTCCACCAGTCTCACCAATGTGTCCGTGCTAGCTATTAGGCTATTACCTCTCAGCTCCAAAGCCACACTTCTAAACCCAGCTTCCTGATGGTGGACTGGGACTCTGTAAACACGTTTGTACTTTCACATTGGGCTTCCTGTTAGGTGCAGTCAGTGGGGGTGTTAGGGGGGAGCTTGCAAAGCTGGAGGAATGAGAATGGACTTAGTCTTCCCTATTTCCAGCCTGCTTGTTGTTCTTGCCACTGTCAACCCAGCAGCATGTAATCCCACCCAGAACAGATCTCCCCATAGCAGCAGGAGAATGCCAAGAGGTGTGGGTCCCAGTCTCAGAAAGCCCCTTCTCTAAGTTACTAAGTTTTATATTACTCTGAGTTCATCTTTTTATTCCCTAGTGGTGGTAGATAGTTCATGATAATTTAGAGGGGTTTTTTTTGTTTATTTTGTTTTCCCCCCATTGGTTACCTACCTACTAATTTTATGCCTAGTTAATTCTTTTTTATATTAATTTTTATATTTGAAATAGTCTCTATTTAAATCACTGGTGTGTTTTCTATCACCTGACTGAACTGTGACTGACATTGTGTCAGTGATCTACATCTAGTGCGTATATCTCAGTGCGCAAGCTTGTTTGTTTTGCATCAAGGCGAGGACTTTGACTTTTATCAGAAACATGATTAAATAGGTTAGAGGGACAATTCCATGCATGTCCCCTTCATGTTACTTGTGAAGAGTTCAAGGATAGCAATCAATGTAGGTGTCACCTCTGGCCTTTCCCTTCTGGGCATTTTCCCATTTATTCTGGTTTCCTTCTGCCAACGAGAATGCCTTATTTAGCCTTCTTCCATTGCCTGTATTAATTTCTGAGATTCTCCTGTCATATAGGTCAGAATAAGAGTGCATTCATGTCCTGATATCTCAAATACATGCTGCATTTATTACTATATTTCAATTCTAGCTCGTTAAATTGGATATACTTGTCAACAGCTAACAGATGACATAAAATGTTAGATATCAAAATTATAGCTAAACTAAAAACCTATTACTAATATTAGACATGACAAATATATAGCTTTTCAATAAAAATGTTACGTGTAAATAATTATGCTTTTTAAATCAGAGATAAAAATATGAAATTGAAATGGGTTCTAAAATTTCTTCATTGATTTGTGTGTTGTTACTGCTGCATACTTGTATTAAGGGTCTGTTATGTTCTAGGTATTAGCCCAAATTCTGGAATTTTTTTAACAAAATGAATATATTTATGCCAGTAGATAAGTGAGACATACAAACACTAATTAATTGCCCCAGAGGAGACAAGTAATCTCAGAAGAGGGGGTGTTCACCTTTTCAGCATGTGGGGAGGAACAAAAGAAGGGTTCAGAGAAGATAAATTAAAGTGGGTCCTATAGAGTCCACAGGAAGGGGCAAAGAATGGATGTTTGAAGGGAGAAAACAATGTTTGCCAAGGGGTAACGGCCGGCATGGGCAATGTGAGAAGCTGTGATTAGCTGCAGATTGCCAGAGCAAAATGTGTCAAAGTTGAAGGTACAGAGTTGTGCTATTAGGAGTTAAGGATAGAGAAGAAAGCCTAACAAGACTCTGTAAAGCTTTATAGAATCTTGCTTAGTAATTTCTTGATTAGATGATAGGGACCCATTGAGAAATTCTAGGAGGTTGCAATGAAGAGATCTGCATGTCTTGAGGTAAGAAACTCTGGAGAAAATGAAACTAATTAGGACACTGTCTCTATAAGCCTTTGGGAAATCAACAGCCATCCCACTAATACCATACAATTTCCTCCATTCCTTCTCGTCATCCTCGTCACCTATTTTTTTTTTTTTAATATTTTGTTTTAAATAAGCGAGACGGAGAGATTTGGACCGTGATGTGCAGGGGCTATGATCTGTGCACCTTAGCATGCCCACTACTTAACATGCTGCTTGCCACTAAGTCCATCCTCAATACATGCTGATTCATAATGCGGGAAGGCACCTGAATTAAGGCAGAAGCATGAATAATGAAGAGGTATGGGTGGGTTAGGGAGCTCTTTAACAATTACAAGAACAACTGTTTGGCTATGGAGTGTGAGGAAAAGGAGGTGAAAAGAATAATTATAGAGTTTTTGGACAAACTGGGCAATTGGACAAATGGTGATATCACACTGAGATTAAAAAGAACAGGAAAAGGAAGTGATTGGTGAGGTTTGCAAGTATATATTCTCCCCTTAAAAACTTGTTTTGTTCCTCAACCATGCATAAAAGCCTCAGTCTGAAGATGAGTTTATTCTGAAAATGAAACCATAGTCAGTTCCTGCTTCACCCCAGGCACAGGGACAAGACATTGAAAACTTTTCTGGGTTTTTCCCTAAGCTAACTTTGCTTCATAAAGTGTTAGTGCTCCAATGTTTATTTGTAAAACTGTCACTGGATTCTTGATAAAATAATATTTTGACACTTATTTATCTTCTTTATCTTCTCTTTTATTATTTGGGATCTCAGGCATCTCTGCTAAAATCTCAACCAACTCTGGAGCTTTATCAAAATTTCCCTTCTCAATTTCCTCACATGCTTGTTACCATTCATTATTTTTAAGATTTCAGAGTAATTTTTAACTAGCTTTTCATATCTCTGCTGCAGAGCATTTTCTGCACCCTGAGATTTTACTGCTGCTGTGAGAGAACAAGTACCAATTCCTCTAAAACAAAGAGCGAAAGACAGGATAACCTTCAACAGATACACAAGATTTAGAGCTAACACAAATTTGGAGTTCAGATATTTAGTTTCTAAAAAATGAAACTCTTATTCTTTACTGCTACAGAAGCACTATTAAAATAAGTATGTTTCTGACTCACTGAGAACTACCAGTTAGAGCAAAATTTACAAAATAATACATCTCTATTAAATAAATTTAAATGTAATTAATTCAAGACTATTAGAGTAGAATGATAGTTACTAGAGGCTGGGAAAGGTGTGTTGCGGTTGGGGGTGTTGAAGAAAGGTTGATTAATGGCTACAAACTTACAGTTAGATAGAAGAAATAAGTTCTAGTGTTCTATAGTACACGAGATTATAGTTAACAATATACTGTGTATTGCAAAATAGCTAGAAGATTTGAAATGTTCTCAGCACAAAGAAATGATAAATATTTGAGGTGATGGATATTCTAAATACCCTGATTTAGGGTCAATCAAAATATCACATGTACCTCATAATGTATAAATAATATGAATAAAAAATAAAAAGCAAAAAACTCTGTTAGAGGAGAATGTATAAACTGAAGAAACTAGATTGTATATTTTCTCAAATCTCTTTTAGTTCTAACTACTTTTTTTTGTTTGTTGTTTTAACTATTTCAGCACCGTCAGTCACTGGCCCAAACTTTAGCAGCAAAACACGGCAGAAACTATTTCTTAAATGTGGCAGTCTGACACAGTAACAAAATACTTTTCCTTCTGGCTAACAGGAATGATAGATAGATTCACCCTTTCTCCTTTTTATCACAAATATAGTTCTTTACTTAATTTTGGAGGTTTTTCTCTGACCACCAGATCAGAGATATTAATGTCTCTCAATGTTACTCCTCAGTACTAATTTTCTCTAACTTTTTTCTCATTTTTTAAAAGCCTACCCTCACTCAATTCCAAGATACACCTTTCTATATATCTTCTCTGACTGCCTTCAGCCTCAGAGAAGATTCCCTGTTATAAAATGGTCTATTTTCAAACAATGTTTTTTATTTCAGAATATTACAGGGCTACAAATGTTTAGGTTACATATATTGCCTTTGCATTGCCTGAGTCAGAGCTACAAGCGTGTCCATCCCCCAGACAGTGCTCACCACACCCATTAGGTGTGAGTATACCCATCCCCTCCTCCCACCTCCCACTGACCTGACATCTGATGAATGTTACTTCCATATTTAAATGCTATTATAATTTACACAGCATTCATTTAAAAAGTCATATTTAAATAGTTTATAAATGTGAATTAAAATTGTTATACCATATTGGTAGAAATCCCTTATTCTATGGCATTATGTGCTTTGCACAGTGATCTCCTTCTCTGCCCCAATTTGTCCATCCCAGAAAGCTAAGGACAAGAGGAAGAGAGGACCATGCCAAAAAAAATTGACTCAGGAAACAATTCCAAAATCTCAGGCACTCAAAAATAAGTGTACATACTAAGGAGTTGAGGAAAATGTGAATAAAAGTGATGTAGACTATAAACATGATACATTCTTATAAACATAAGGTCCCTTAGACCTGGCTAATGGTGCTGCTTACTAAGGCCCCATGCTTTTAGAGGGCCCACATATTATAATATAAATACATGCAAAAATTTATCTTTATCTTCTCTTTCATTATTTCATTAAAGACACATGAGACATCTGCCACTGGAATCTGGTGCTCAAGGCTAGCAGAACCCAATATATAATCTTAAACATTAATTCTTATAACTAACACCATTGAGGAAAAATAAAAGAGGCAACTGCATCCAAATGCCATGAAGGTTTATAGGCTGTGCTGCTGCCTACAGTGAAGCATAAAAGTGCTTAGTTTAACAAAAACACCAAATTCATTAACTTGTCAAATATATCCTCTCAGATTGCACAAAAGGAAAAGATTCTTGCTTAACAAAGTATTATTTTCCAGCAATGCCAAGTGTCCATTTTCTTGCTTCTTTTGGGGATGACATTTCAGCTGGTGGTTCTGAATACTCATGTATTGGGGTGCTATTTTTAACAGTTACAACAAAGGCTGAGAACCATTTTTCAATATTAAATAAATTGTATTACACTTAAATTTGTATATATGTGGGTTAGAAATAACAAGCATAAGCCTAATACTGATTTTTTCCATTATCAAATTAACATTGAGCATTAGAATTGTGAATTTTTTGTTTGTATTTAAAAAGTGAATAAGAAAAAAAAAAACTTAATAAGGCTAAATGCAGAGAAAAAAAATCCTATACAGCATTGATAGAAATGTAAATTAGTACAGCCATTACAGAAAACAGTATGGAGGTTTCTTTAAAAATTAGAATTACTATATGATACAGCAATCCCACTTCTATGTATATATCCAAAGAAGATGAAGTTAGTATGTCAAAGAGATATCTGCACTTTCATGGTTGTTGCAGCATTATTCACAATGGCCAAAATGTGCACTCAAGTGCCCATTGATGAATGAAGAAAGTGTGGCGCATATATATACACATACATACAGTGAAATATTGTTTGGCCTTTAAAAAGAATGAAATTCTGTCGTTTGTACAACATGAATAAATCTGAATGAATACTATATTAATTGAAATAAGCCAGGCACAAAAAGACAAATACTGCATGACTTCACCCAATCTAAGAAGCCGAGAGTACAATAGTAGTTGTCTGGGGCTAGGAGGAATGGGAAGATGTTGCTTAGAGGGTACAGTTTCAGTTAGACAGAATGAATAAGTTCTGGAGATCTACTATACAGCATGATGGCTATAGTTAATGATAATATATTGTATACTTGCAAATTGCTAAGATTAGATCGTACATGTTATCACCCCAAAAAATAAGTATGTGAGATGATTGGCATGTTAATTAGCTTAATTTCATCATCTCACAATATATGCATATATCAAAAATATCACATTATACACTGTAAGTTAATGAGACTTAATTACTTCAAAAATTAAACACAAATTCCATCCTTATTAATATAAACAACTTTAATCAAATTATAATCAATTATAATCTGTATAATATATTTTTACTTTAATACAAAATTTTGAGTATCATGGAAGAAAAATTTTAAAAACATGAAAAATAATTTAAAATTTTCAATCTTTTACTTTCATTACTGTTGAAAACATTTAAACTTTATATACTTTATATACATGTTAATTTTATCCTTTATAATACTGTCTTTGTAGAATACAAATTATGTGAAAATTCTTATTATAAAAAAACCATTTTGCTGAAAGGCAAGAAAAATAAACTTAATAAAAATGTAATTTATTTATATTTTTAATTTTTACCCACCCAAATATTGCTACTCAAAAACAAAACACACCAACACATGTGATAATAATTAAGTTCAGCCACATTTAATATTTTAGTAGTCTAATGCTTAATTTCAGACCTTAAAACAAGCACAAATTTATCCTTTTTAAAAAATCTTATATTATAAAGCTGTTTTTGTTAAGGTAACAAATAAGCCTGTTTTATTTAACAAGTTGCTTTATAACTTTTAAATATTTGGATTTATGGTTTGTGGGCCTCTATTGGTGCTGTTGCTGAAGCTCTGGGAACATTCAAGGTAGACCTACCTACCGTGGAATCGTCCTGAAGCACTTCTCGTAGAGTGATGGGAACTGGGGACACAGTGTGGGAAAATCTTTTAGGGTCAAACCTGGACATTTTGCTTGGATGTCAAAAGTACAGAATTTTAGAATTTGGAGAGACTTCAGAAATCCTAATAACGCAAATTCTTCATTTCATAGCTGAGATAATTGAGATTGAGAAATGTCAAATGACTTGCCTTTGAGCAAAAATGGTTCTTGGAAAAAAGGAAAACTTTCTCCTCCTGTGCATCAATCTACATATCAAAATATTTCCTGAAGGCATTTTTAGGAAAGTTTTCTTCACAAGTTGTTTGTTTCTCTGAATGATACTAATTTAATCATAGAAGTTATAGCCAACTAGCTATGGAAGAGAGGAAGGAAAGAAAAAAGGGAGGAAGGAAGAAGGAAGGGACGGGGCACGGGAGGGAAGAAGAGGGAAATGGAAGGGATATAATTATTTGGAGCCAATAAAATATTTTACATTATTAAGTATGAAATGTCTAATTTCCTTAAGTACTATTAATAAGTTCAACAGTTGATATTTCTGACATTTCATTTTAACACTTCTTGTTTTATGTTTATTGTGAAGGTACAGCCTCAGTCTTTCAAACTCACATTTTGGCTTGTATTATCTTTCAGACTTTTTTTTAGAGCAATTTTTGTGAAACCATGGATAAGTCAAAAATTAATGTTATTCTCGAATATGAGTTCCATCACATGGAACCAATGCAGTACAGACAGCTCGAAATATCCACAAAGTGTTTGGGAAGGATGTGGTTAATGAATACACAACATGTTGATGGTTTGAGAAGTTCCATTCTGGTGATTTTAATCTTGAAAATGGATGCCTTGAGACCAAGGTGGATAATGATGAGCTGAAAGCTGTAGTGGAAGTGAATCCATCTCAACCTACACGTGAATTATCAAATAGCAGCAAGGTTTGATGTTACCATTCCAACAATGTTGGACCACTGGAAAAGTAAAGAAGCTGGATAGATGGGTTCCACATGAATTAAATGAGCGTCAGAAGAGAAATCATCTTGAAACTTGCCTTTCTTTGCTGTCATGACATAAAGGTGAACAATTTCTACACTGTATTGTGTAATAAAAAAATGGGTTATTTTGACAATTGCAAGCATTTGACACAATGGTTGGATACAGATGAAGTGCCAAAATACAGTCCAAAACCTAATGTTCATCAAAAAAAGTTAATGGTGTCTGTTTGGTGGTCCAGCACTAGTACTATCCGCTACAGCTTCATAAAACCTGGTCAACTGATTGCAGCAGATGTCTACTGCAACCAATTGGATGAAATGATGAGGGTGCTTGTGATTAAGTACTCGAGATTGGTAATAGAGACAGGCCAATCCTCTTGCAAGACCATAAGTCACAAAAAACAGTGCTGTTCAAACTACAGAAGCTGGACTTAGAAACTCTCTGTTATCCACCCTATTCACCAGACCTTGCACCAACTGACTACCATTTCTTCCAGACTTCGCACCACTTCTTGCAGGGAAAAATATTCAATTCTCAACAAGATGTGGAAAATATCTTTGGCGATTTCATCGCCACTTGCTCTCCAGGCTTCTTCACTCCTGGCATAAACCAGCTACCATTAAGATGGCAAAACTGTGTTGACAGTTTAGGTGCATACTTTGATTCATTCTACTGCTTCTTGTTTGAGATATAATAAACTATACTTTTGGTTTGAAAGCAGACATTTCATATTTAATAACCTAATGCTATCTTCACATTTTGGAAATGTCACATGGTCTTTCTTCTGCCGGGTAAAAACCCAAACCAAAAGAACCTTTCCAGTACCTTCAGTGAACACTGAGTCACATTCAGATATAGAATATTAACAACAGCTTAGATGCCTTGCCTTCCTTTCCCTCTGCATGTTATAGATTTAATTTTTTAATATAACATAGAATAAAAGATGCAACTTCTAAAGCAATTGAGCTCTTGCAGTCCAAAGAAAATTATGTTACTTATGCATCAACCAATCTGAAACTGTGCTTTAGAACATTAGAAATAACATATTTTCAATTTTTAAATATGTACTTATACATTAGGTGTTTATGAAATTACTATGAGAAATTATGCCTTCTGTCTCCCTTACTTCTGCACCAAATTGATGTGAATTCCTTTCCTTAGGTCTTCAAAGAGTGAATGTAAATAAACTGAGAAAGAAGTAGATGAGACCTGAATCTCAGTCTTACATGCATACAGGGTTCCAGCTTCCCACCTGCTAGTGGCAGTGGCTCAAGAAAGAGACTCTCATAAAAACTCTGCCCCTCCTTCTTACTGAAGCTGCAAATTCCTTTCTCAATGAACAAAATCAAGCCACAAATGCAATATACTAAGACAATCATGTTAAGCACTTGTGTAGAAATAACTGTCGTCTCCTATGTGCTGCAAAACAGTCTCAACTTCTTAGAATATCTGTTTAGGCTCTTAAACTTCTGGTCAAAACGTACTTTTCCATCCTCTGCTCCAGTCATTTAACCCAAAACTCTAACTCTATGTCATGTGCCTAGTCATCATCACCCCAAAATGAAACTTCACCATTCCATATCTCTGCCCGTGATGTTTTATTATCCCCAAAGACCCTCCCAGTGCAGAACATATGGCAAAGTATGTTACGCTTCATATCTCAATTGTCTCTTTGTTTTCCTGCAGCTCTTCCTGACTCTTCAGGCTACAAGTTCTTTCTGCATCTGCAATATCCTAGCACTTTATACAATTCTCTCTTGCAGCATTTATGCTGAATTTTAACTGTTTATGGATCTCCCTTCTTTGCTAGATTGTGAGTTCCTGGGGGTTGAGAAGGACACTGCCTTATTCATTTTTATGTGCCCAGCAACTAGTAGAAGACCTGACACATGTAGACCCAATAAAGGTTTATGAAATTGAATTGACTTTTCCAGGGGGCATATTGGCTTAAAATCACACCAAGGTAGACATTACTAATATAAATCTTTCCTAAGGGCAGAATGTTATTTATTTTTTTATTTTTAGGGGAGAGGGTACCGAACGCTTGAGGCCACTAAAGGTGAAAAAAATATGCAGGATATTTTATGACGTTTCCTCTCAATGGGTATTTCCAGAGCTAATTATACAGTGCAGAGAAAAAAAATCTTTTTTATTTATTTCAACGTTGATGCAGCTACTTGGCCAGCAGAGGGAGAAAATACAATACAAAATGCAAGCAGTGATGTTTAGCTCTCTCCACTATAAATAATGTGATTTTTAAATTTTTTTTTCTTTAATTTTAGGTCAGAATATGTATGACATGATCCAAGAATATGTAGTTATCCTAATCATCTCTACCAACCCCCCCAATTTTAAAATCTTACCCTTATTTTTCTTTAGGTTGAAAGAACTCAGCAGTGTATTATACTTGAGAGCCAGTAAGCTCTCATCTAAAATTAATAGAAAATTATGCCTTTCAGAGAGAGCTGCAATTTCCAGATGCTCATTCCTTCTCTCGCTGCACACTAATGAAATGAACTGGAATATTTAAGCACTAGATATTCTCTTGCATTGGTTTGAGGGCAGTTAGCCAAAATCTGATGATGCAAGATAGAACTGCTTTTCTTCTACGGCACAGAGATGATGTGCTTGTAAGACTGGAGGAGGTTGGAGTGTGGGTAGGGTGTGGTTGTCCACATTGTGTTAGGTAATGTAGAGAGAGTGTATGTATGTATATGTGTGTGTGTGTGTGCGTGTATGCTTTTCTAACCCACTAAATTAATACTAGGGTTGCCTAATGAAAGCATAATATATAAAATGCTTATTAATGAAACAGGTAAAGTAAGGATATTATTCACACCAAAATCTGATTCTTTTCTGTATAATTCACAGCTCTCATTAGTATATGTCAAATAAAATTATAATAGATCTTTGAAACAACAGGATACATAAATTTTTCACACCCACTGCAAAACATCTACTGTTTAGGCAATAAAACTTGTAATGAAAACAAACAAATCTGAGAGAATATTACAGACAGTTTGTGACAAATGGAATGTACCATCCTCCCATTCTCAAACCACGTTCATTCTTTCACTCCATTAGCTCAACACTTCTTCTTATTCCAATCTTGACTTCCGACAACCCATATTCCATACTGTATACAGACTTTTTTAGTTATTTTTTATTTTGAAGTCATTGTTGATTCTATTCAATTTTAAGAAACAATAAAAAGAGACTCTGTTTGCCCTTGATTTAGTTTCTCTCAGTGGTAAGATCATGCAAAATTGGAGTGTAAATCGGAACCAGGATATTGACATTTGCACACTCAAGATATTATACAAAACATTTCCGTCATTACAAGGATCCTTCATTTTACCTGCTATAGCCACAACTGCCTCCTTCCCTCCCACATCACTAATCTGGTCTCCATTTCTGTAATTCTATCATTTTTAAGAAATCATATAAATTGAATAGTACAGTATGTAATCTTTTGGGGTTGCTTTTACCCTCATTCAGTATTATTCTCTGGAGATTCAGCCAGGCTGTTAGGTGTATCAATAGTATGTTCCTCCCATTGTCAAGTAGTGTCCAATGGTATGGATGTACCACAGTTTGTTTAACCAGCCACCCATTGAAGGAAATCTGGGTTGTTGCCAGTTATTGGCTACTATAATAAAAGCTTTCATAAAAAATTATGCATGGGTTTTTGTGTGAAGCTAAGTTTTTATTTCTCTGGAACAAATGCTCAGGGGTGTAATTGTTGTGTCATATGCTAAGTGGTGCTTGTTCACTTTTAAAGAAAATGCCAAGTTTTTTCAGAATAGCTGCATCATTTTACGCTCCTACCAGCAATGTATGAACAATCCAGTTTCTTTGTGTCTTCATCAGCATTTGATGGTCATTATTTTTTATTTTAGCCATTTTGATATATGTGTAGTGCTACCTCTTTATGGTTTTGATTTGCATTTCCCTAAAGGCTGGTATTAATAATATCGAACACCTATTCATGTGCTTATTTGCCACATTAATATCCTCTTCAGTGAAACGTCTCTTCATTTGTTTTGTCCATTTCTCAATTAGATTGTTCTTTCACTATTGAATTTTAAGAGTTTATTGTATATTCTAAATACTAGTTCTCTGTTGGATACAAGGTTTGCAAGTACCTCCTCCCATTCTGTAGCTTATGTTTTCAATATTTGAACAAGATCTTTTTTTAAACTTTTAAAAAATTTTGATGAAGTTTAATTCATTGATTTTACCTTCTATGGAATGTGTTTATTATGGTGTGAACCGACTTGAGTTGGTTAATGGGTACAAACATAACAGTTAGATAAGAAATAAGTTCTAATGTTCAATAGAGGAATAGGGTAACTATAGTTAGCAACAATGTATTGTATATTTCAAAGTAGCTAGGAAAGAAAACATTACACATTCTATGCATGTAACAAATCCATGTATCCCATAAATACATAAAATATAATATATATCAATAAAATAAAAAAAGAAGTTTGGATTTATATAAAAGACTAAATAATATCACTTGAAAAAATTGAGATTGAAAGCTATAAGTCATTAAGTCCAGATAGAGGGGTCTACTAAAAGGGCAGCTCAGAGAAGTAGACTTCAGCAGCCAACCACAAAGATAGAGACAGTTTAGGGAGTGGACATTCTGTGAGCGGTGTCCATAGGGCTGTGTTCACTTAGATTTCAGGCTTTTTACCTAGCCCATCCATTTTAAATAGACATAGTTCCTCTACTACGGTGCTCTGTAACATACAGTAAGCTGCCTTGAGTACAGAACGTTGGTCTCCAACATAAATACAATTTCCATTCACTGGCTAGCCTGATTCTACAGCCTAGTGGAGTTTCAAGTTAATTATAACCATCCAGCCACTGCCTACCTATTCCCTATCCTTATTCTTTTCCATCTCCTTGCCTCAACCCCTTTTGGATTAGAATCTTAATATTAGGCTGGGCACAGTGGCACATGCCTGTAATCTTACCACACTGGGAGATCGAGGCAGGAGGATCGCTTGACGTCAGGAATTCAAGACCAGCCTGAGCAAGAGCAAGACCCTGTCTCTACTAAATATAGAAAAAAAAAAAATAGCTGGGCAACTAAAAATAGAAAAAAAAATAGCCAGATGTGGTGGTCCATGCCTGCTGTACCAGCTACTCAGGAGGCTGAGGCAGGAGGAGCACTCAAGCCCAGGAGTTGGAGGTATGAGCTAGGCTGATGCCATGGCATGCTACCCAGGCAACAGAGAGAGACTCTGTCTAAAAAAATGAAATCTTAATATTAGCTGTTGTTATCATCCACTGTCTTGCGCACACACACACCCCCACACCCCTTTGTTCCATGTACAACAACTTTATGTAAGAGAGAAATCCTTTTGCTCACGGCCAGGGATTGACAATCCACCCACTTCTTGCCTGGTTTCTTACCCTGAAAAAGGGGAAAAAATCCAACCAAATTAAAAGGTAAAAATTTCAATCTGGATTTAAGGGTAAACAAGAAGTTTAACATAAAATAATTTTAGATGTCTAATAACGGAGAAAGTTAAAAGAAATAGCTGATGATAGAATTTGGACTGATGATAGAAATTCAAGATGTTTGAATTAAAAGTTGTAGTCCATTTACCTGGTACTAAGACAAAATGAAAAGCTTAATATTTCAGTTATGCATATCCCATCTTTATACTTTGTCATATCCCATTGCCAATTGCTACATTATTTGATGTTTCTTTTAAATTTATTCACCTCTTAACTTAAATTTATTCAGAGACTAAATTTTATACTACTCTCATCAATGAAATTTCAACAGTTTCTCAAATAGATGCCTAACCATTAAAATTGCAAATGTTCATTCTGTCTGATATAAATTTACCTTCTATAACCATGGGGGTTCCCATATCATAAATAGTATGTATATCACATAATTATCTACCACTACACTGTGACCAGCTAACTGAATAACACATTAAATACTGGGAATTATTATATCTATACTGTGTATAATTTGTATTAGTGGATTGCCTTGTCATAAGAAAAATACTTTACGCATCTTGAAATAACTCATTATCTTGGCTAACTTGTAAGGAAAATATATTGCCACAATTTCCAGGGGTCAGTCTTTGTAGCTCTTGGATAGATTTCTTGTACATTGGCCATAGTAGCCATGGAATACAGTAATAACATCTTCTTTTTATGGAATTCCCTGATGGCTGAGAATATAGCAATGTTGATGTCATTCAGTTAAGAATGTTATCATGATTTATGTTTCTTTAATACATTTTGTTCCTACATTTTAATCTAAATGGTGGGGTGGCAGTGGCAGAAAAAGAGGCAAAGGACTAATACAATGTTATATGGACAATACTGAAATTTAATATAATATAGTTAGCTTGACTGAGGCTGAAACAATATGAAATTAGCTGTCTCAGGTTAGTGAATGGACCATTGATAGGGCTGAAAGAATGCCGGGGGTAGAGATATATAAACAGAAGAGTCAAGTGACATAAATTGAGGCTAGAGAGATGGACACATGGACACATCTCAGATCTTACAAGGCCTAGCAGGGCATGTTAAAGACTTTGGTCATTGTTCTGAGGATGAAAGTAACAAATCAGCTTTTAAGTCAACCAGAGAACTTTATTATAGTACTTCCTGGAGGTAATTTAGTTATTTTCAAATCAGGTAGACTTTTCATATTTCTCATCACTCATCAAAAAGAAAACCCTTCAAAATATTGATGTCTTCCTATATCAGTAATTGTGGTTATATTAGATATGTTGATTTTCAAGCTGTTGAATGTACATTTAAATCTGAACATGGAAAAGTGCACATTATGAGTGACGTGCATTTTGGACTAGTTTGTGCTCATGGACACCATTGGGATAAATGTATAGACTACATTTACAGAACCAGTTGAGGCAAAGATCCCTTAAATTTCTGTTTAGCCCCTTCCTGACTTGGGGATAGAGGAGAAAAATGTTCATTTAGCTGTATTGTGTTTTGTGATAGGCCAATGCTGTTTAAATTTTTGACTGAAATGATCTTGATGTGAAGCTAATATTTACCAATGAAGCATCTCTACTTGACTACATATTTCCCACTCAGTGCTTGGTATATATGGAAATCTTTAGAACACCAGGTGAACTGACATGGGGTTTATCATGCAACTTTGAGAAGTTAGCTAATCAAAAATGTTCTTAGGCACATTTTTTTCAAAGCACTCATCAGCAGTTTTTCAGAGGCCTAATATATATCAGTATTTCAAAGCCCTACAAGTATTGTTCTCACTTCAGCAAAAGCCAGGTAGATTTTTAATAAATGACTGGCAGACACTTTGGAAAGATAATAATCAGTAACAGAAGTGCACCAAAAGTTGCCACCAAAACCCTAAGAAAGAAGAAAAGGCAGCTAGAATTTGACACCATATAGGTCAGAGTCTCCAAAGGAATGTCCTTAAAAACTCCTCATTGTCTATTTTTCTGTCCAAGTGACATTAGTGCTTTTTATAACTTGCTATTTCATCCCAGCTTATATTTGAGTGGGACTGGAATCAGCATAAAGAGATAACAGAGGTGAAAAGGTATCACATCTCTTTTTTTTCCTTTTGTATAACATGGTGCTGCACTTTAGCCCTTTCTCCAATCTGAGAAAAATATAGGTCCTAGACATTTCAAAGGTTAGAAATTTAATGGACAAGAGATAAATAAATTCTGTAGCTTCTGTAACTGAATACTACCCTGTGGGTGATCTCACAAGTCTAGGGGCTGATGACAGATGCTTAGAAGTGTAAAATCAAGTCTGCCTAGAATTTCTGTTCACACCTTTCATTAAGAAGGTTACCTCCCAGACCCCCTTGGAAAGATGTGTCTTTCTCACTGCCACCACCGTAATGTCTGAATAGCCTAAGTAACCTCTGAGGAATAGCAACACGATTCAAAGGGAGAGAGGTCAGGGTTCTGTAGAGAAAGTATACCTCAAATTGGACTACTAGTAGTTAAAGTATTAAACCTTCCTGGCAGATATGACAGTGTGCAATGTGTACTTTCTGTTATCAGAACTTACATTCATATGTCCCTTCTCTAAATACACCTAAGCCTATCATCTCACTTGATTCTTATAATTTTTAAAGTCCCCACATTTAGATAAGGCTGGATCATGAATAAAGAAGTGTCAGATGAGAAGTTAAATTACCTAGGAATTTAGTGAGCCTAAAGCCTATAGTTAATATTCAACTTTGCATGGAGACATGGCCCTAGGTAGCTCAGGACAATGCCTTGCTGGAAATTTGTGCTACAACTATAGCTTAGAAGCTAAACCTTTGAAGCCATAATAAAATACCTCACCTGGGCATCATTGCATTCTAGCATTCCTTGGATCAACTGGCTCACTGGGTGCTGTCTCTGGTGCTGATGAGAGACTAAGCAGAATGGCTGGATATGTGTGGAATAGCTCTCCTGAGGCAATGTATCTGGGGCTCTGGTTCTGGCTGTTAGTTGGGTTCTTCAGTATTGCTCTATGTTGAAGCTGCTAGGGCTGGAAGGCCCAAAGTGGCTTCCCAATTCTCTTGTCTAGCACCTGGGATGAGATGGCCAGAACAGCTGGACCTAGCCAGGCAGTTTTTCCTATCCTATTGGCCTCTCCGTATGGCTAGCTTTGGCTTTCTCACAGAATGGTGAGCTCAGAGTAGCTTCCTACAGGGCAGCTGGTTTCCCCCAGAGTGATCCAGCCAAAGCTGGGCAGAATCCCCAAAGCTTTCTGTAAACCCTCAGAACATCACCCCCACTGCGTTACATTGGTCAAGCAAGTCACCAACTCCTGCCCAGATCTAAGAGGATGAAAATTAGACTCCACCTTACAATGAGCGTAGTAGCCAAAATTTACAGTGTTCTTAGCATAACATCTATTAAACATAAAGACATTCACAATGATGAGATATATACATTTCTATTCCTTTTTCATATGCTTTGGCAAAGACACTCAATATTTTTTGTCCCTATTTTTTCCAACTACAAAGTGGTAAGAATGATCTCTGCACCTTTCTTGCAGTAGTGATGCAATACAAAAGTTTTAAAAAATGGCAGTATGTTAACCTATTCAAAGAAAAGATATTTTACATAAAAAAGAATAGCATCAAAGTTAACATCACTACATTTGGATTAAGACAGAACTAAATTTAACGCAGTTCTGCCACTTATTATTGTAAGGTCATAGGCAAACTACTTAATGTCATTGAACCTTAGTTTTCACACTTCTAAACTAGAAAATGACCATAAGAAAGCTGACCTCAATGTATATTACATTTAACATGCTTAACACAGTTCCTACTGCACAACAAATACACAATAAATGTTAGCATACTCATATAAGTTCTTCCTATCAAATGTGAACTCATAAAGGTGAATGTCTGGTAGAAATTGTAGGACCAATCTTAGAAATACCTTATAAATGTCAGACTGTATTCAATACCCTGAAGATGTCATTTTTTGCAAAAGCAATGTGCTAAAAAGATTTTTCCCCTTTTCTTTATTTTTCCAATCTGCCCACAATATACTTCTTATTACTGAAAGCCACCAGTAGGAGGCTCAATATAATTAAGAGATTGATCTTCTGGAAACAATGCTTAATAGCAAGCATGAAAAAGGGAGAGTGATTCTGCATTTTCAAACACTGTCCTCAAGTTAATTTAACCTGAGCTATTTGTGAACCATCTAGAAAGTCTGGGATCAATATGTCCAGGCTGAAATCAATGAATCAGAGAGAAAAGGAGACAAACTCCAATTGGCTAGCCCATTCGGATCAGTGAGAGTCTCGTGAAAAAAACACTTAGTGGAACATCCATTTCATTTGCTCCAGATGCTCACAGTTTAGATTTGCAAGGGCAATCTTCTGCATTCTGCTTGTTCTCTAAACAGAAATCAATTTTTATACATATACATATATGTATCTATGTGCAGATACACATGAATATTTTTATATTAAAAAGTAAAAAAATTTAAGTGGTTCTGAACAACTTCTTCCTTTTTTCACTCCAAAATCTCCAAACATTGAAACAAACATACCTTAAATAATTATCTACTGCATTCATTTTCAAACTTTCTTCATCTAAGGCTCTTTGGAACATCACATTTTTATCATTGCCCTCTATCCCTTTATTTTATATTTTCTATGTATGCTTTTTGGCCAGTTTTTCTCATTTGTTTTACCTTTAAGGCAATTTCTCTTCTGCTCTATCCATCTCTAATAGTTGATTATTTTCTTCTGAAACTATTTTAATTCAACATTCATTGAGAACCAGGCATGAGCAGAGCTTGATATAACATGTCAGTCATGGGTTTGTGTTTGCTTGGTTTTTTTGTTTGTTTGTTTTTCTTTTGTTTTTTGATTTTTTTTTCTTTTTTATCCCACTATTATAACTTCTTTGCATATATTTCATTTTCTCTCTTCTTCCTCAGTGAAAATTTGCCCTAAAGACAGAAAAAGACTTACACAATACTTTTAGACTGTGGATTGTTATCTCTAACACAAACATCAATGAAAGTCAACAAAGGAATATAAACAGAGGTCAAAAAATGTCCTGGGTAATCATGTGACTCAGATTGCAGAAAATTTGAAAATTTTCACTTCTGTAAATCATTCGAGCCCATAATAACCTACACAGAAATCAAGCAAAGAGCTCCTGACCCAAATATTTCACTCGTTTTTGCTAGGTCACTCAAACTATGTGGAAACATATAACGTTGTCTGTAATTCTTCAATCTCAAAAACACAGAACAATTTGTGTTTCCTGAACATGTCTTTTTTTATTCCAATGCTGGGGTTGGGTCCAAATTTATTAATTTCATGCTCATTTTGTATTCAGATATCTTGCAGCCAAACAAAACATTTATTTTTCATACAGGATATACTGTAAACATTATAACACATTGCACCAAATAATTATTTATGTGGAAATTTATATGCATCATTTTAAATTGGCAGCTAAGAAATTTGTGAAGAATCTCAGAACTGAGCTTAGAGGTTGGGACCAAAATGCCATTCACAGAATGATCTTAAATAAGCTTATCATTTAGTTGCAAGCAGAAACACACAAAAAATGGCATGGCAAAATAGTAAAATCCTATTTTTCTGATTGATTAATATGTTGGGAAATGTAAAAGTTAAACTTTTCTACTATTACATTTTCCATTAAAAATAAAATATAGACAACAAAACCATCTAGGAACAGAATGAACTCTACTCAGAGGAATGGAGTGGATTGTGGAGTGATTATGCAATTTCAAACAATTTAACCACTGAGAATATTAAAATTGATATTTATAAAATACCTACTTTTTTAAACCTAGTGGACCACGTGAGAAACATGAAGTACACACTCTGTAAGTTTCCAAAAATAAATATCAGCAACAAAATAAATGAAATAATTATAATATGGCCAAAGGGTTCTGTTAA
Organism: Eulemur rufifrons; assembly: GCF_041146395.1. NCBI lineage: Eukaryota > Metazoa > Chordata > Mammalia > Primates > Lemuridae > Eulemur > Eulemur rufifrons. The sequence continues at coordinate 77,429,251 of NC_091001.1, read as the reverse complement.
GTTGGCATTTCTCATGATCACTGTAAATACCCTAAAAAGCTTAGCAGCTTATCACAAAAAGTGATAAAATCTAAATAAAATTCATATTTTTGACTTCATTGAACAAAATATGAACAGTCAAAAAATAAGTAGACAAAGTTCTCAGTTTTTTAAAGGTAAAACTATCAAACCTATAAATCTGTATTGCTATTAATGTTTAAAATGTTACACATGCTTTAAAGGAATCTTATATATAAATATCTAGATATTTGTTTCACAAAATGATTTCCCATACTCTTCTAACACATTTAAAATTGCATTACTTCTACAAAACTTATTTCACAAATAATATTTAATATATGATATGTGAAGTATATCTATTTTCTCAACAATATTTTACATTTGAAGAACACATTACAGCTTAATGTATTTGAAACAGATTGTTTTATTTTATGTATTTGATATTTATAAATACCTTTAAAAGTTGTCAGGGAAATTATTATTTGTTGCCCATTTCATACTAAAGGAATTGGGGCTCAGAAAAGTGAATTTTCCAAAAGTCAACCATCCACTAAAAGATGAAGTCGGTACTGGTACCATGGCCCAGGTCTTCTACTTTTAGTCTTAGAGTTCTTTCCATGCTGTCACAATAACTCAAATTTTATAATTTCAGGAGTCCCTTTTATTGGTAAGGACATTTTTTGTAAGTTAATATACAACCAAATCCTTTGTAAATGTTTCTTCTCATTTTAGGACTTTGTTTGATTCCAGACGAGACCTACTATGAAATATTTTATTTAATTCCTTAGTTGGATTAGAACTATCTGTACAGATAAATTTTTTCTATTTAATAATATACTGTCTAAGTTTTATTTTCTATATTTTTCAGTCCATTGTTTCTTTTCAGTACTCTTTATCTTCGAATGGGTATAAAATTTCCACTATCTAAATTGCTACCCAATCTAGTAAAATACCTGAGTTTTTTAAAAATGAAAAGGCCTCATGAAACTAATCTCCAGTAAAATCAACATATTACATTTACATATTTTTCCACTTAATACTATTGCAATTCACTTTGTTTATATTAATACTCTAGTTGTTTATGGTTTTCCTGATAACACAATACCATGCACTTTGATATGCCTGTGATCTGTGGTCCTTGAATGTTCAGAGAACTGTTCAACATACTTAAAATCCCTCTCAGGAATACAAGATGTTAGAAATACCTTTCTAGCATTCCTGCTGTTTCTCAAAATGGTTCTAGGTGTTCTCACCTGCCTTCCCTGTTTTACTGTGTGATAGATACAACAGAGATGAGGAAGATCTTTTTATCCCCTGTCACTCTAAGGAAAATCATGACAAGAGATTTTTGAGCAACACAGCATCATTTTTCAGTCATGTTAGAGAATCTTATTTATTTCACTCAACTTCTCCTGACTCAGTAGCAATGCATCACTTTGCCTTGTATTACTCTTTATAATCAAAGAAGCAAAGGATTTTTCTATAATGTCTTCCACATAATCCAATAAAATGAACATGTGCCTAATTATGGAAACCATCACTTTGAAGTGATGACATTATTGGGTGTTCACTGTGATTCTGGCTTATGATTTTAGTTCTTTCTTTCCTTGGGAAGTGGCATCTCCAGGCTGTCAAAGAATTAGCGTTTCTGCATTCTACATGATAATTAGCATGTCCTATTCTTGTATTAATCATTTGGCTTTTAATTGTGACAGGGCTGACAGAATGAAGACCCCTGAGCTATTAGCAAGGAGATTTTAGATTCAATCTTTCCTACATTGCCCATGAGTGGAAGTCAAATTTATCTAAAAGCTCATATTCAATATATCCTTAACTTTCCCAGCCTTCTTAGGCTTCTCCAGAACCAGTCCCCTTATTCTATTCTGCCCACCATATTTCAACCAAACCATTATTTTAAGGTACCCATACAAAAATTATGACTGAGTCAGGAATGTTGAGGTATTTATTTCATCAAGTTAGTATGACCCAAGTTTTAAGGTTCATAGTATTTTTCTGTCCTCTCTATTGTCTCTTCCTTTAGATATTATAATCTCCACTTGGGTGGACCTACTTATTAAGCTATTCTACCTTAATTCCATCTGGAGTACTAAGTCAAATGACAGCACTTAGTTACTGTTTTGACTATGGAGAATTCAAGTAATTTTATATTTGGGTATTTGGATTCTTTGTCCACTTTGCCTATTTGAATGACGAAAGTTCATTTCATTCAACACAAGATACATGAATCACATTCATGCTCTTTAATATAGTACAATCCGTAACACCCTGACAAGAATACAGAGAAAGATTCCTATGAGTTTCCAATCACTTTTTGGGAAGGAAATGCTTTGTCTGAACAGCATTAATATGGTACTTTGTACTTTTAAAGAGATTACAAATACATTATGCCACTTGATCCTCATAAAAACCCTCTGAGATAGCCTGGACACTTTAAAGACAAAGAAATAGGCTCAAAGAGATTTTCTAACAAAGCTAGTTAGTTAGTGGCAAAATTAGATCTCCTGATGCTTAGCCTGTGTTCTTTCTGCTACACTGAAGGCTTAGCTGAAAATGCTGAAAGGAACATTTTCTAAGGCTTGCAATATATCATTTGTAAAAGTTTATTTATTTCTTATTTTTTAAGATTAACATTAGATAAGTTATGAAACCTTAAAAATAAAAATAGTATGAAACTCACTGATAATGTCACTACCTGAAGGAAAACTTTTTCCATAAATATGTTTACATATATTTATATAGTTGGCATATTAAGATTATAACTTAATTTCTTATTAATGGTATCTATCTTTAATTATATCAGGAATATGTTTTCAGAAATTTTTAAGAGGTTACATAATATTTCATCATCTGGATATACTACCATAACTTTTACCATTTTACTATCATCAGGAAATCATGTTCTTCCTCATTTTTCACATCATAAATAATAATGTGATAACCTTGGAATTACATCTGTGTTGAAAATCTAAGAATTATTAGTCATAGAATACAAATGTTTTTAAAACCCTTGCTACAAACTGCCAAATATTTTCCTAAAGCTTCTATCAATTTACATTCTCCTAGCAGTATTAAGTGAATACACAGCATTAAATTGTGTAGCTTAATTTAACATCTAACAATTTGACCAACTTGTCAACTTATTTTGATTTACATTCCTTTGATTTTTAGTGGTTTTGTTTTCAATTTTAGGAGGACATCTTTGATTCTTTGTCTTGCATTATGTTTTAAGTATACTTTTCCTTCTTAAGCCTCCTAATTTTGCCGTATCTCAAATCATTCTTTCTCAGTTCAATGGGTTTTTCAGCCTTGTGCAGTTGAGAAAACTTCTCAAGATAAGTTCCTAAATCATACTTAGTCATGTAGTTCTTCAGTGTTCTCTTCTTCTTCTGGGTGGGTAGTAATTTTTCAGATTTTCCTAAGAAGAATAGATACTGCTAACTTCCTTGATGTTGGAGAGAATGACAACTTGCTATGATCAAGACTTGTAAGCAAAAAGATTGATTTACTTCAATTCCATCTGTTCTTCCATATAATTGCTGGAAATCCCACTCTTTCTGGTTAAGTCACTAAGAAAAAAATAAGCTTACCTGCCTAAATGCTATTTTGCTTTATTTTCCTTGTTTGGGAGAAATATATTAACAAAAACAGTGTCATATTTTATATATTCTTCTGTAGCTCACATTTTTACTTAATACACTTCTATGCTCATCCATGTGGATGCATGTATCCACAGTTTATTCATTTTCCCTGCTATACAGTATTCTGTTGACTAAAAGCACCACAAAGTATTTACTAATTTCTCTAAACATGGATATTTGAGCTGTTTCCAGTTCTTTGTCATTAACTATAATGCTATAGGCATTTTTATATATGTTTCCTGGTGGACATTTGTAAAAATTTTCCCAGGCTAAATAAATAATAGAATTATTGGGTTACAGCATGTCGCTCTTGGGAGGAGGCATAAAACCAGTATAAAATAATTATATTCTTAATCATAGAATGAGGTGCTCACAACTTGTTTGGTTGCTATATTTAAGGCAAGATGACTAGAAGTCATTTCAAATGTCTTGGTTAAAAAAGAAGAAGAAGAAGAAGAGAAACGACAACAAAACAAAGCCATCTCCAGGTTTAACCAAGTTCACATTGCCTTCAGATTTTGTCCCAAAATTGTATTTTATGTCATGAGAGGCCTAGCTGTGATGTATGTATTCTGGATAATGGCATTCAAACATATCCCAGAAAGCTATCTTAGCACAGAAGTAGAATAAATAGCCTGGGAGAGGCAAACTCTGCAGTAAATAGACTATGGACTTTCTAAAACAGGAAGAGCTGTGAGCATTCACTATTGATTATAAATATTTATTTAGTATTCCATGGTGTCAGAATTTGGATTCAGGAAACAATAAAATGAATCTGGAAATCCAAGCAGATCTGCAAAGTGAGGCAAAAAAACAGATGTCAGAACATGGAATCAAGAAAAGGAGGGAACTATTTCAGAGAAGGAAACTCGGGGCTAAGTGACCAAATGAGGGTCTGAGAACAGGTGAGAGTTCCCAGATGCTGCATGTAGAATGACAATCGGTCGATAGACAAAACACGCAGAGATCTACAGCAGATTTCTACCCCAGCAGGGCAGACAAATCAAATCAAGCCCATCTGAAGGCAACTTGTAGAGCACCAAGGAGTCAGGTGTTTGTTAGAAAAGCCTAGAAACAGGTCTCACAGGCATGATGAGATGTAGAAAATGTTATTCATAAAAGTGCCTCTTAGGGAGAACACTGTGTTTGCTTGAAAGGCAAGCCGTGACAGGACAAGTGTTCTTGGGAAAAAAGCTCAAACACTGAAGGCATCAATAGTGACCCATATTTTAGAGAAAGGAATGAATCCAATTCTGTCTGAGACCATTAAAATAATGTTTTTCTCCTGAGAAGGACACAAATTAAAAACAAGTTGAAGAGAGAGGAGAGTTAGGGAAAGAGGAGAAACAAGGCACAGGGCTCAATTAAAATCCTTTCCAGGCCGGGCGCGGTGGCTCACGCCTGTAATCCTAGCACTCTGGGAGGCCAAGGCAGGCAGATTGTTTGAGCTCAGGAGTTCGAGACCAGCCTAAGCAAGAGCGAGACCCAGTCTCTACTAAAAACAGAAAGAAATTATATGGACAGCTAAAATATATATAGAAAAAAATTAGCTGGGCATGGTGGCACATGCGTGTAGTCCCAGCTACTCGGGAGGCTGAGGCAGAAGAATCGCTTGAGCCCAGGAGTTTGAGGTTGCTGTGAGCTAGGCTGATGCCACGGCACTGTAGCCCGGGCACCAGAGTGAGACTCTGTCTCAAAAAGAAAAAAAAAAAAATCCTTTCCATACCTAATTCTATGAACCTTCAGCAAAAACATTTTTCTCACAAAGTACATGTATGAGTAGATTTGTAAAAATCAAATCCCATTAAAGGCATGGGTTTTAAATCTGGGTGGAGCTAGGGTGAAATCAAGACAGTGTGCAGAGATGTAGGAGTGGAAAATGGAGGTAAGCAAGGGGAAATGAGCACAAAGGATCTTTCAACCACTGCAGAAATACCTTTTGGTCTATTGTCAGCTATAGAGCTGGTCTACAAATAAGCTCACTCAGTTCTACAAGAAGATGAAAGCCCTTAATTAACAGGGAAAGGGTGAGAGAACTTCAATACTTTCTGGAAAACTGAAGTGCCAAGATTAATACAAAACTTTCTTCAAGACTGATCTTAGACAGCTCTGATGATCAGTCTAAATCTAATTTTTTTCTCATGTATTCCCAGCTTGGGTGCAAAAATTGCTTCAGGGTCAGGAGTTGATTTGAGCCCATAAGGGCAGAGTGAAGTGGTTTGATATGTTAAGAATAAAACGCTTCAGGCAAATGGTCAAATTCATAGCATATTTGAGTCAAAATGAGCATGTGAAATCAGTTTAAATGACAAATACTGCCTAAAAAAGATACTTAGCATTGAAGCAAGGTTTAAGTTAATAATAATGTATACCTATATAAGATAAGGTTATTTTAGAAGTTAGCCTCATTAGGGTTTTTGAACCCATTTTCCTTTTTTTTTAATGCTAAAGACTTTACACATGATCTGGGTGAAGGCATGGAAGAAAAATTGTGAAGGAATGCACAATGGGAAAATTGAAAACAAGCAATACAAAACAAACTCTGAAAAGACAGAGATAGAGAGAATGATGGGAGGTAGCGGGGAGAGACCCAGTGGGAAGAGAAGAACCAAGCAGATTGTAACCACCACCACATCCAGCCAGAAGACTTCTCACAGGTTTAAATTTGCCACCCTTCCGTACCTAGCATGCTTTTTGTTAAGTGCTACAAATGAGGTTTAATATGGTTAGGTTAAAAAGTAGGGGAAAATAAAAGGTAGGACCTAACATTTTATCAAAAGATGTTCCTAATTGCCAGATACCTTTCCTGTGTTGCCAAAAAAATAAAAATAAAATAACTAAGGCCATCTTTCATTAATAGCAGCTGCTTCCTTGCACTTCTCCCCTTTGTATCTTGACCTCATGGTTGTCTTGCTTTTTGTCCTCACTCTTGAATATGTGTGTTTTCCAGTTAGTCTTTGACATGGCTATTCCTAAAGGTTCTAGCCTTGGATGTATCTCTTTTCACACTATGCTTTCTATTGAGAACAGCAGATTTTCCAGATTAAAAGCACATAGTTTGGAGCCAGCCTGTCCACATCTGAATCCTAAGTCCATGGCATATATAAACATACCTAGGTCAGAGTATGACCTCAGGCAAATATGACTGTCTCTGGACCTCTCTTTCCAAATTTATAAAATGATAACAATAATAGCACCTTCCTCTCAAGGCTGTTACGAACATAAATGATTTAACACAGAACAAATGCTTAGAACAATGCCTGGCACACAGGACTATTAACCCTTTGACATCATGATGATGCTTAGAAAAAGATTACATGCACCCTTGTTTTCAAATTCTTGCCATTTTGGGAATAATCTTAGATTATTTTTTTCATCCAATTATTCTGCTGTATCCCCACCCCTGCACTGGTAAATTCCTGTTGGATATTGACACCTGAGCATTCTTCTGGAACCTCCACTAAACATGCCCAATTCTGAAGTCCTGGTTTTTTTCTCAGATTATCTTTCACTCTGTTGTTTTTTGAAATGATGTAACATTGTTTACATTTATGCAATCTTAAAACTTTTTCATCGATTTAAATCACTTATTCTTTAACTTCCACATTCCATCTGTCTCTAAGTTCTAGCTATCCTTTTCAGATAGGCCCTTCATGTGTATACATTTTTTTCTCTTTCCTCTTCACTGCCTGAATCTAGACCCTCAAAAATGTTTATGTGAATTATTGCCCTGGCCTGTAAACTCGTCTCCCTACATCTGACCTCTTGCCTCTTCAACACATCCACATGATCCGCAAATCTTCATGTTAAACTCTGATCTACCCTAATGACTCCTTGCTCAAATTATATTAAAAACTTGCTACTATTTAAGAATACTTTAAAACTGGTTAGTTTGATATTTTATATTAATTTTACTTTTTTCTTTTAAAAAATGTGTGTATATACATATATATATATATAAAACTGTTTTAATCATCTGTCTGCAAGATACACCTCCACATTTGTCTTCCATGGCATTCAAGGCCTTCTCTGCCCCAGTCATGTTCACAGCTCAGAGCTCCCCAATCACACCCAGTTTTCTCATCACCATGCTTTTGCAGAGTAGACTATATTTCTCCCTTATCTCAGTTTGTCAAAATTTTGTCCACCATTCAAGACCTAATCCAAATTTCCTTTCTGCACAGAGCTTTCCTGATTGTCTCCCCGCTGCATTAGATTCAGCAACACTCATGCTTGTTGAGAATTGATAGAAGTTACCATCCTATATAGCTGAGACCACCAACAATATACTCTAGACAGAGCTGGATACATTATTTATAATATTGCTACAATGTAGGTAGGTATGATTGTGTTAATTTACATATGAAAAACTTGAGAGATTAAACAAGTTGCCCAAATAAGTTTCCAGTAATAGCCTGAAACAAGGACACATATCCTGTGTACCTCTTCTGTTATATCTGTACTCATTTCATTATCCTTTATTTCAGTATTTTTTAAAGGATCACCTACATCAGAACCACCTTGAGGTGCTTACTAAAATGTAAATTCCTAGTCACAGGGCTATTGGGGAAGGGATCAGAATCTGCATCTTTAATAATTTCCCCAGGTAATTTTCATGGACTGTGCAATTTGTAAAATAGAGCCATAGTTCATAGAACCCCTCTTTTATTGCCTCTATTACTATATCTATTAAATTCAATGGAGGACTAGTTTCTTGAGGGCAAGAATCAGGTCTTATTTCCAACTGTATCTGCCACAGTTCACAGCACAGTGCTTTATACATAATATATACTCAATAAATTTTTGTTGAATTATTGCCAATTTCTGTGATCCATTACAGCAAAAATTATTATGAACCTGTTAACAGCCAGTAATATATTTTCCTTATGTGGCAAGCTGTAAGAAATATATTTAAAGATTTAATTTATATACACAAACAGATCCACATGTATGGATTAATTGTAGAACATTTAGAAGAATACAGAAAAACAGAAGAATGAAAAAGATCACCCAAGAACAATATCTTTTGTTATATTTATGTATTTCTCTAAGCATGTTTCTATAGGTCATATTTACATATATAAATTTTGCATATATATGTATATAATGTTTATTTATAAAAATGGAAAAACAGCAATGTTATTGTCAATTTTTAGTTGATGTAAAATCTGGTGCCACTATTATTTAAGTGTGACTATCAGTATATTGACCTCTTCTTTGCCAAATTGTTTCCAGATTCTAGTGGGTTTCCAAAGTAATGTAAATATTCTCACCGTCTTTCAAGAAAGATCACAAAAGCTTAGAAGTGAAATAGACTCAAAATGATAAATCCTGTGGGTTCTTATCATTTTGCTGAGTTTCTTTATTTGGTGATAATAGGAGGTTCAACACAAATTATATTAGAAAGTGCTCTCATATGCACAAAATGCAATACTCTGCCCAGGCTAACAGATAAAAGCTCCATTAGGGTTTTCAGAGGAAGAAACTGCAACTGTGCCACCTGAGGTTCTATATACCCTTAAGCATTTCTCTTCGTTTCCAGCTGATAATAACAATGCTGATTCCAAGGGGATAAGAAAAGTGATTCATCTCTGAAATTTTGACTCAAAAATGGAAATTATTTTTTCTGATTCTCTTCACGTATCTAAAAGAAATTCATACTTTCAAAAAAAAAAACTACCTGCTAATGGTGAAAAGACACGTTATACTCATAACCACAAATGAGAAGTTTTAAAGTAAAAGATGGTACATTCAGTAACTCATTACCTAGCCCCTCTCCCAAAATCCCAATGTGAGGACAGTGAAAAGATTAAGGCATAAATGTAAAAGAACATAATAGAAAAGGATATGGTAACAAAATATTTTTGGAAATGCTAGAGCAGAAAGATTAATGACAATTCACTTAGCAGATACAAATAGCCAAGTCCCAGGCTGGCATTAGGAAAAATGAAGAGGTAGCATGAATTGTGCTGAAGGTCCCCAAATGTTCAGAGAATGTTTATTACAAGTACTTCTAGAAGTAGATAAAAAGGTGGAATTGAAAACAGGTGGATTGGTTAAAGTCTAAGAAGATAGATTCCTAAATTTCTTCCATCAGCCCACAAAGCAGGAAATGGCTCCTTCCCAACCTCCACATGAGTCCAGAGAAATGGCAAAGAGATAATCCAAGTTGGACCCCTGCCTCGTATTATATACAGAAATGAACACAAAATGGATAAAAACCGAAATATAAAAGCTAAAGCCATAAAGCTCTTAGAAGATGACACAGGGATAAATATTCATGAGCTTGAACTTGGCAAAGAATTCTTAGATTGACAGCAAAAAGCATGATCAACAAAAGAACAAATAATAGATAAATTGGACTTCATCAAAATTAAAAACTTTGTGCATCAAAGGATTTTATCAAAAAGTTAAAAGCAAACCTACACAATGAGAGAAAGTATTTCAAATCATATATCTGATAATGTTTCAGCATTCAGAATATATAAGGCACACTTACAACTCAGCAACAAAAAGATAACCTATTTGAATAGCTTGAGTAAATATTTCATGAAAGAAGACATACTTATGGTTGAAAAGCATGCAAAAAGATATGCAACATCATTAGTCAGCCTATTGAATAGTATCTTATCACTTTGTTTTACCTCTTGAGCTTTTTTTTTTTTATATGAGCTCTGCTCTTCAGCTTTTGGGTGGTTTTGCACTAGTGGGTATCTATTGTGCTGATCCATGTATAATGCAGTTCTGAGTATTTCCTGCAGGGCAGGTCTGGTCTTGACAGATTCCTTCAGTGATTTCTTGTTTGGAAAGGTCTTTATTTCTCCTTCATGTATGAAACTTAGTTTTGCAGGATACAAAATTCTAGGCTAGCAGTTGTTCTTTTTAAGAAGACTGAAGATGGGGCCACAGTCTCTTCTGGCTTGTAAAGTCTCAGTTGACAAGTCTGCAGTTAGCCTGATGGGCTTTCCTTTGTGGGTTACTTGATGTGTTTGGCTCATGGCTAGTAGGAGTTCCTCCTTTGTGTTGACTTTGGCCAATCTCATGACTATGTGTCTTAGTGATTGCATCTTTGTGTGAATTTCCCAGGTGTTCCCTGAGGTTCTTGTACCTGGATGTCTAAATCTCTAGCAAGATCAAGGAAGTTTTCCTCAATTATTCCCTCAAATAGGTTTTCTGGCCCTTGTGCAACTTTCTTCTTCACCCCAGATATGCCTATAATTCTCATATTTGGCCATTTTACATAATCCCATATTTCGTATAGGCTTTGTTCATTCCTCTTAATTCTCTGTTATTTATTTTTGACTGATTTAATTCAAAAGACTTGTCTTTAAGCTATGAGATTCTTTCTTCTGCCTGGTCTAGTATATTATTAAACCTTTGCACTGTATTTTGTAGTTCCTTAAATGAATTTTTCATTTCCAGAAGTTCTATTTTTTTTAATATATCGATCTCTTTAGTGAGCTTTTCATTCATTTCCTGAATTAGTTTTCTGGTTTCCTTCAGTTGGTTTTACATTTTTCTCTTGGATTTCATTGAACTTCCTTACAATCTATATCTGGGGCACCTGTCACTTCTTATTTTTGAATTTCCTTTTGCTTAGATGGGGCTTTCTCTCCCCCCACCCCCGCCCACTTGCAAGGGAGCGTCTATAGCATATGTTGGGTAAGAATCTTTGGCTTTGCTTGTGGGTGCTTTGATGGCGATCTAGGTTCTGGATGGATGCCTTGGTTATAGATATCCTCAGTGGGGTGGTTTTCTCAGTTGCTAGTTGTTTGTAGACTGTAGAAGTGGTGAGCTATGTGTGGGGGCAGATTCCCTGTCTTTCTTTAATGAGGAAGGATGGAGGCCTTTGAAATTCTTTCTCTTTCCCCAGCCCTGTGGTCTTGTTAACAGTGTGAATTGTATTGGCATGCTCAGTTTCATCTGAGAGAGTAGGTGGTGGTTGTGGGTAAGGATCAACCATACCCTGTATGACTGAGTCAGTAAATGCTGTAAAGGACTGTGCAAATTGATCTCCCTGATGGTAGGGGGTGCTTGCTGGAATGAACAAACTGCAGAGTTGTTTTTGGGACCTGTAACTGGCTCTAGCCCCTTATGAGAAGCTCTCAAATGCCCCAGGTGGTGGGTGGGACCCTGGAACTTCTAGGGGAGTCCTTATTGTACATCATAGCAGAACACATTGTGTTCTTTTCCTAGATTGTTTTTACTATTTTTCCTTTCTCCTCATGCAGAGACTACCAGTTACTTCCTGATACTCACTTCATCCTTCCTTCTTTCCTAAGTAATAGAAAGTAATTTTAGGTGCAGGGATGCTTGGATTACAGTTAACTTTTTCAGCATCCTTTGGGAGGTAGATATGCTTATGAGATTATGTTCTGACCATCTCGGTGTAATTAGAATGTCTTTAATGTGAAGTATCCTTTAAGATGTGGATTATGCATTTTTTTTCCTCTTTTCCTTTTCCTGCTGCCTGAAATATGGATACAAGGCTGGAATTTAAATAGTCATTTTTGGAGCTATAACCATATGTTGAAACCTGGATCTCTGATTATACTAATACTGCCCTAAAAATCTGAACACTTGTCTACAGACTCTTTTAACATGAGAGAAAAAATAGTAATCAGTAAATATCTTGTTTAAGCCACTGTTATTTGGGAGTCTGACTGTAGCTAAAACCAATCCTAACTGATAGTCTTTTTCCATTCCCTTTTCCCTGCCTCTCTCCTTATTTTTACCTCTCTGCCTTTCTTTTCTGGTCACATCTCTGCATAATTTCATGCCATTTTTCTTCATTTTTCTCATGCTTGGCAACTTTGCTCAGGCTTTTTAGGATGTCATGTTCTATGGGAGATTTGTCTGTTATTCCCTTCTGAGACCTCCTTGCGTTCCTCTCTGAGCCACAGTCTGTGAACAAGGTTTTGTGTTTTGTGTGTTCCTCTGTAACATGAGAACTAGAGTGTGTGTGGAAGTGGGGACATCCAAGGCAGAGTGTTCTCTTGGAGATGGGGAGATAGGTTGTGCACTCAAATGCTGATTCTACTACTTGCTAGCAGTATGGCAAAGAGTAAATTATTTAACTGTGCTTTACCCCTGTTTCCTCATTTGCAAAGGGACATAAAATTCATTCTTGCCTCCCAGTGTTTTGCAGTCTAAATAAGACAGTAAGGTAAAGCATTTAGAACTTTGCTGGTGCATTTAGAGTCTGTGTGAGAGTCAGTTACCATTACCATTTTCATACTCTACCTGGTCAAGTGTGCATTGCTTTAGCAGGATAGGTACCCTTGATCTTTGGAGCTTTCTATCAATCCAGTATGGAATTCTGGAGCATTCCTGTTTGATTGCTGGATAAATGGTAGTTCTACTTGTATCTCTTTGAGGTATCTCCATACTGCTTTCCACAGAGGTTGTACTAATTTGCAGTCCCACCAGCAGTGTATGAGCATCCCTATCTCTCCACATCCATGCCAACATTTATTGTTTTGGGACTTTTTGGAAAAGGCTATTCTCACTGGAGATAAGTGGTATCTCATTGTGGTTTTGATTTGCATTTCCCTGATGATTAGAGGTGCTGATCATTTTTTCATGTTTGTTAGCCATTGTTCTGTCTTCTTTTGAAAAGTTTCTGTTTGTGTCCTTTGCCTACTTTTTGATAGTATTGTTTGATTTTTTTCTTGCTGATTTTCTCAAGTTCCATATAGATTCTAGTTATCAGCCCTTTATCGAATGGTTGTTTGTTTACTCTCATGATCATTTCCTTGGCTGTGCAAAAGGTTTTTAATTTGATCAGGTCCCATTTATTTATTTTTGTTGTTGCTCTGATTGCCTTTGGGGTCTTGTTCATAAATTCTTTGCCTGGGCCAATATCTTTAAGAGTTTTTCCAACATTTTCTTCTATAATTCTTATAGTTTCACACCTTAGGTTTAAGTCTATTATCCACCATGAGTTGAGTTTTGTGAGAGGTGAAAGGTGTGGGTCCTGTTTCAGTCTTCTACATGTGGCTATCCAGTTTTTCCAGCACCATTTATTGAACAAGGATTCTTTTTCCCAGTGCATATTTTTGTCGAAGATTAGATGGCTGTGTGATGATGGTTTTATAAATGGGTTCTCAGTTCTGTTCCATTGGTCTATGTCTCTGTTCTTGTGCCAGTACCATGCTGTTTTAGTTACTATAGCCTTGTAGTATAGCTTGAAGTCTGGCAAATTGATGCCTCCCAATTTTTTAATTATTATGAGTACATAATAATTGTATATCTTTATGGGGTACATGTGATATTTTGATACAGGTATACTATGTGAATTAATCAAATCAGGGTACTTGAATTGTATTCTGCAGCTGTTGGATGAAATGTTCTGTAATTATTTATTAGGTCCATTTGGTCTATAGTGCAGGTTAAGTCCAATGTTTCATTGTTGATTTTCTGTCTGGATGATCTGTTCAATGCTGAAGGTGGAATGTTGAGGCCTCCTTATTGTGTTGGGGTCTATCTCTCTCTTTAGCTTGATAATATTTGCTTTATACATCTGGGTACTCCAGTGTTAGGGGGATATATATATATATATATATATATTTAGAATTGTTATGTCCTTTTGTTGAATTGACCCTTTTATCATTATGTACTGACCTACTTTATCTCTTTTTACAGTTTTTGTCTTGAAATATATTTCATCTGATGTAAGTATAGCTACTTCTACTTTTTGTGGTTTCCATTTGCATGGAAAATCTCTTTCCAACCCTTTATTTTTAGTCTATGTATGCCTTTATAGGTAAAGCTGGTTTCTTGCAGACAACATGTAGTTGGATCTTGTTTTATTAACCATTAAGCCACTCTATGTATTTTGTTTTTTTGTTTTTTTTTTTTTTTTTGAGACAGAGTCTCACTCTGTTGCCCAGGCTAGAGTGAGTGCCGTGGCGTCAGCCTAGCTCACAGCAACCTCAAACTCCTGAGCTCAAGCGATCCTCCTGTCTCAGCCTCCCGAGTAGCTGGGACTACAGGCATGCGCCACCATGCCCGGCTAATTTTTTTCTATATATATTTTTAGCTGTCCATATAATTTCTTTCTATTTTTTTAGTAGAGGTGGGGTCTCGCTCTTGCTCAGGCTGGTCACGAACTCCTGAGCTCAAACGATCCGCCCACCTCGGCCTCCCAGAGTGCTAGGATTACAGGCGTGAGCCACCGCGCCCGGCCAACACTCTATGTATTTTGATTGGAGAGTTTAGCCTACTCACATTCAATGTTTTTACTGATAGGTAAGAACTCACTATTGCCATGTTGTTATTTGATTTCTGGTTGTTTTGTGGTCCTCTCTTTCTTACTTGCTTCATTGCTATCTTCTCTTGTTAAAAGTGATTTTCTCTGGTAGTGTGTTTTAATTTCTTGCTTTTTAGCTTTTGAGTATTTGTTCTAGGCTTTTTTATTTGTGGTTGCCATGAGGCTTGCAAAAAACATTTATAATCAATTATTTTAAACATATGACAACCTTGCCTACAAACAAACAAGGAGAAACCTAACAGAAATTCTACTCTTTAACTCCATCCCCCCACTTGTTAACTTTTTGTTTCTATCCATAACTTTTTATACTATCCATCAAAAAGTTGCCATTATTTTTGATAGGTTTCTCTTTTCATGTTCCTACTCAAGATATGAGTGGTTTATACAGTACAATTACAGCAATAGAGTATTCTATATTTGTGTCCTTATTGTTACCAGTGAATTGTGTACCTTCAGATGATTTCTGTGTGTGTGTGTGTGTGTGTGTGTGTGTGTAGATTGAAAGAGCTTTATTAATTTGATGTTTTTTCTGTCTAAGGATGGGGATACAGCTCCTTAGTGAGGATTTTTGATTGTTCATTAACAACCTTCTCCTTCAGATTGAAAAACTCCTTTTATCATTTCTTGTAGGACAGGTCTGGTGTTGATGAAATCCCTCAGCTTTTGTTTGTTTGGAAAAGTCTTTATTTCTCCCTCATGTTTGAAGGTATTTTTGTAGGATATAATATTCTTGGGTTAAGGTGTTTTTCCTTTGGCACTCTCTGCTAGCCTGTAAGGCTTCCACTGAAAAGTCTGCTGCCAGATGTATTGGAGCTCCATTAAAAGGTATTTTTTTTTCTTTTTTCTTGCCTTCCTTAGGACCTTTTCTTTATCTGTGACCTTTGGAAGCTTGCTTATTAAATGCCTTAAGGTAGCCTTGTTTGAATTAAATCTGCTTGGTGTTCTATGACCTTCTTGTACCTGAATACCCGAATACTGATACTTTTCTCTAGGTTTAGAAAGTTCTCTGTTATTATTTCTTTGAATAAACTTTAACCCCAATCTCTCTCTACCTCCTGTCTAAGGCCAATAATTTTTAGATTTGCTCTGTTGAGGCTATTTTGTAGATCGTGTAGGCATGCATCATTCTTATTTATTCTTTTTTCTCTTCTGACTGTAATTTCAAATAGCCTATCTACAAGCTCACTAATTCTTTCTTCTGCTTGGTCAATTATGCTACTAGAGACTCTAACACATTTTTTAGTTTGTCATGTGAATTCTTAAGCTCTAGAATTTCTGCTTAATTTTTTTTTATTATTTCAATCTCCTTGTTAAATTTCTCTGATAGGCTTTTGAATTCCTTCTCTCTGTTGTCTTGAAATTCATTGAGCTCCTTCAGGACAGCTATTTTGCATTCTTTGTCTGAAAGGTCACCTATCTCCATCACTCCAGGATTGTTCACTGGTACCTCATAAATTCATTTAGTGAGGTCGTGTTTTTCTGGATGTTCTTGATGCCTGTGGGTGTTCATCAATGCCTGAGCATTAAAGAGTTAGGTATTTATTTTAATCTTAACAGTCTGGGCTTGTTTGTATACATCCTTCTTGAGAAGGCTTTCCAGATCATCAAAGGGAATTGAGCGTTGTGAATTAAGTCTTTGGTAACTACAGCCATATCAGCACTGGGGGTGCCCCAAACCCAGTAGTGTCTTAAGTCTTGCAGACTCCTGGTGGTACCACCTTGGTGGACTTGGGTAAGATATAGAATTCCTTGGATTATAAGGTAAAGTCTTGTACTTTCTTCCCTTGCTTTTGGTGCTAAACTGCTGGAGTTGGGAGAGAAGTGATGTAAGACCTCCCTCGTGGTCACTGCAGCTAGAACTGTGCTACATCACATCTGAAGCCAGCCAGTCTCACCCAAAGTCTGTGGTTGTTGTAGCCTGGCTACCTCTGGTGTTTATTTAAAGCCTAAGGGCTCTTTAGTCAGCAGACGATGAATCCTACCAGAACTGAGTCCTTCCCTCCAGGGCAGCATGCTTCTTTCTGGCCCAGGGTGGATCCAGAGATGCCTAGGAATGAATGCCTAGAATCAGGGGCTTCAGGAGTTTGCTTGGTACTTTATTTTAAGGTGTCTGAGCTGGTGCCCAAGTTGTAAAACAAAGTCCTCTGAATTCTTTCCTTCCCTTTCTCCAAGTGGAAGAAGACTCTTCCTTAGCTGCATTACTAGCAGTCAGAGTAGGGGTGACACAGGCACTGGCTTGGCTGCTGCAGCTCTGGTCTCTTTGGGTCAGGTGCACCCCAAGCCCTCTGGCTCTAAGCCAGCATGGCCTTCTAAATCACCCAAGGACTGCAGCCTTTGTGGCCTGACTGCCTTACAAATTTAGTCCAGGCCCCAGGCTGCTTTTCATCTGCTGGTTGGTGAGGTTAGCCAGAATTTGGGTTTTGGGTCAGAGGATTTCCTTCTGGTTGGGCTGGCAGAATTTTGCCCTGTGTTATGTTTACCTGTGGCAGGGCAGCCCTGAGTTCCAATGCAAAGTCCCACAATCACTTCACTCTTCCTACCCTAATGGACAGATTCTCTTTCCACTCACTGTGCTGGCATGGCACTGTGGGGCGGGGCAGGAGGGGATATGGGAGGGGTGGCATAGGCAATGCAAGAGCATCTTTTTTGTCCTCTTGAATGCCTCTTTCCTCGATATAATGTTAAAACCAGTTACTGTGACCATTCCCTTGATTTTTCATTTTTCTAAAGGTGCTTCCTTGAATGGATAGCTGTTGAATTTGGTGTTCCTATGGAGGGATGATCACTAGAGGTTTCTATTCAGCCATCTTGTCCCATCCTGATCTATGTTTTAATAATCATAGATTTGTCATGCATTATGAGAAAACTATAATATGTATCATATATTGTGAAAGTAAATTTTGAATATTATGTGAAGTGTCATCATATATTTCATGAAATGAGTTCTCTTATTTATTTTCAGAATTTTCTCATTTGCCTTTGTGCATTTGGTCTTTCACATGAAATCAGAATTCCTATTGAGGTTTTTACTTGGTTTTCTCTGTAAATGTAGATTACATTTTATTCCCTGAATACATGGAATTCTGTTCCTTTAGGCTACTGTATACTTTACTAAAGTTTATGGTTATATTCACATAGGTTTTACCCATCACTTACGATATTACTCCAAGGGATTTGTTTTTACAGTTTTTGTTGCTATTATGAGTGATATCCTTTTGTACTTTGCATTCTCTACCTTGTTATTGGTTTATATATAGTAAAGCTACTGATTTTGAAAATTACATTTAGAACAGCCACAATACTAAATTTTGATACTTATTATAGTTTTTCTATAAATTCTCTGCATTTTCTAGGTTAAAATTATATCATCTCATTTTCTCCTTGCCAATATTTTACTACTTCTTCCTATTTCTTTTCTTATTGCCTGACTAGAACTATAGTGAATAGTAGCTATCTTACTGTGTAGTCTTATCTTGTATTTGGTTTTAATGAGAATTTTAGTATTACAACAGTGTGAGCTTTGCTCTAGTTTTCTAGCTTTTTTCTGTATTATCTGTCCTCTTGGCCCTCTTAGAGGACACTCTCTTTCTCAGAGGAAAAGAGAGAGAAAGGGAGAAAGATTTTAAATAGTAGTTGCTCATTTAACCCAGTACTTTTGGCTTGTTTCCTTGCTTATTCTTTTCTTGCTATTATTTATATTGTTATAGTAACATATAATAGCATAACTAACATTTTTGAGGTGTTTTCTATATACCAGGAACTGCTTCAAGTACCTTATATATTTTAAGCCAATTAATCTCAAAGAAAACCTACAAGAAGATACTATTATTCATTTGACAAACAGTTATGTAAATCTTGATATCTGCCAGGCATTGTACTAGGCACCTAGGATTCAACAGTGAACAAAACAAACAAAAATCCTTTCTCATGCGGCTTACATTCTATTAATTTATTTATTTAGAAGTGAGAAACTGAATTATTTGCCCAACGCAGAACAGCTAGCAAAAAGAAATGGACTGGAATTCAAAATCAAGGAATTGCCTT